>NC_061513.1:183353437-183590846 GCF_022539505.1 Lolium rigidum | reverse complement strand
TGTTCTACAAACCTCTGCTCTTGGAGGCCCAACACTGTCTACAAGAATAGAAGCACCCGTAGACATCACCTTGCGGAGAGTTTCAATTCAAAGGTCAAGTCATTGAAAGGGCTTATGCGGTGGCAAATATTTGACAAGATTAGGCAGATGATCATGATAAAGATCAATCTGCGTCAAAGAATTGCATCCACACAGTATGTTGGCCATCTCATGCTCCCATCTTTGATTAAGTCTTTGCATGACAGGGCAAATGAAGATGCAATGCGTCAGAAAAGGAATGGAGGCTAAGGTAACCTACTCTGACAGTAAAACATGCAGTGGAGGTACCCAGTGAGTTTGGTTGATAGGAAATGCCATTGTAGGGGATGACAGATCCGTGGGATACCCTGCATACACGCATTGTTTTTCATGAGTGTTATAGGGGTGAAGAAGGTGAAGTTGATCAGTATGTGTCAGATTATTTCTCTATTGCCAAATTTAGGGCTGCATATGCTATGAATATTCCTACCTTGTTGGGAAAAGACCAATGGATGAAAGTCGATCCAGGCTTCAAACTGTACTCTCCAGTTTTGACTAGACCGGCAGGTAGGCCGAGGAAGAATAGGATCAGAGCTAGTGCAGAGGGTGGTGCACCGATTCGAAGACGTAAGTGCAAACGTTGTGGAATTCCTGGACACATTGCTAGGCTTTGTAAAAATGGTGTTGACCGGACCCAGCTCATGGAATGGAAGATCAGGCGGGAGCAGCAAATACAGAGGAGAATGAAGGAGCGATTCAACATGAGGAGATTGAAGCAGCAATTCAGCACGAGGAGATTGAAGCAGTGATACATCTCCAACGTATCTATAATTTCTTATGTTCCATGCTAGTTTTATGACAATACCTACATGTTTTATATGCACTTTACATCATATTAAGGCATTTATTGGACTAACCTATTAACAAGATGCCACAGTGCCAATTTCTGTTTATTATGTCTGTTTATTGCAGAAAAGGCCCAAAAACCAAAGTCCTCGAAAAAATCCAGAAAAATCACAGAAATTCTATTTCGCCAGAAGACTCACGGAGCCAGAAGGGCCAGGCCAGAGGAGGCCCAGGGCCTCCTCCCCATCAGCCGGCGCGGCCAGGAGGGTGGCCGCCCCACCCTATGGTGTGGGCCCCTTGGGACTCCACCGACGCTGCCCTTTCGCCTATATAATCCCTCGCGATGCGAAAACCCTACATCAATCAATCATATTCCAGAAAGACTCCAGGGGCGCCGCCGCCATCGCGAAACCTAGTTTCGGGGGACAGAAGTCTCAGTCCCGGCGCGCCGTCGGGACGGGGAATTGCCCCCGGAGTCATCTCCATCGACACTACCACCATCTTCATCGCCGTTGCTGTCTCCCATGATGAGGAGGGAGTAGTTCTCCCCCGAGGCTAAGGGCTCTACCGGTAGCTATGTGGTTCATCTCTCTCTCCCATGGTGTGATCTTTATGTGATCATAAGCTTTGTAATCTAGTTGAATATGTAGATGTTACTCTTGTCTATTATGCACTCTAGAGGTTACTTTAATATGAACTCCGGATTCACTCTCCACGGTGTGATGGTGACAATGCGCGCATCGTGTGTGATTCCTTTATGACATTGTGGAGCTTGTTTACTCCGGCTTGAGGGTGCTCTTGTAGCCCTACACAATGAATGGTGTTTGTTATCCAACAAGAGAGTGTTTGAGATTAGCATTTATTTATTCGGTTATGTGATCGGTGTTGAGAGTGTCCACTAGTGAAAGTATGATCCCTAGGCCTTGTTTCTAAGCATTGAAACACCGTTTCCAACAAGTTCTGTTACATGTTTGCTTGCTGCCATTTTTATTTCAGATTGCAATTACTACTTACAATCATCCATATTACTTGTATTTCACTATCTCTTCGCCGAACTAGTGCACCTATACATCTGACAAGTGTATTAGGTGTATTGGGGACACAAGAGACTTCTTGTATCTTAATTGCGGTGGTTGCTCTAGAGGGATATCTTTGACCTCTACCTCCCCGAGTTCGATAAACCTTGGGTGATTCACTTAAGGGAAACTTGCTGTCTGTTCTACAAACCTCTCGCTCTTGGAGGCCCAACACCGTCTCATCGGAATAGAAGCGTGCGTAGACATCAAGCAGCAATTCAACATGAGGAGATTGAAGCAGCAATTCAGCATGAGGAGATTGAAGCAACAATTCAGCATGAGGAGATTGAAGGAGCAATTCAACATGAGGAAATTGAACCGATGGATTATGCTTGCAATTTATGATTATACCATGCCTGCAATTTATGATGATTACAATGATGGTTGTGATAGTTTTACTTCCACTATTACGAATAAAATTGATTATGCTTATGTGGAGAGTAATGATACTTTTATGCATGTGAATAAGAATGCTTTATGTGATAGTTATATTGTTGAGTTTGTTCATGATGCTATTGGAAATTATTATGAGAGAGGAAAATATGGTTGTAGAATTTTCATGGTACTAAAACACCTCTCTACATGCTGAAAATTTTGAAGTTACTCGTGTTTTATCTTCCTATGCTTGTCACTTTGTTCTTCATGAATTTATTTGTGTACAAGATTCCTATGCATAGGAAGCGGGTTAGGATTAAATTTGTTTCATACTTGCTTTTTGATGCTCTCTTTGCTTCAACTCTCATCCTTATGTGAGCATCATTAAAATTACTGAGCACTTCTTGGGAGATAAACCATGCTTTTATTTTGCTACTGTTTTGTTGTGTCTTGGAAGTTGTTACTACTGTAGCAACCTCTCCTTATCTTTACTTTATTGCATTGTTGTGCCAAGTAAAGTCTTTGATAGTAAGGTTGATACTAGATTTGGATTTCTACGCAGAAAAAGATTTCTAGCTGTCACGAATTTGAGTAGAACTCTTTGTAGGAAACTCAAAAAAACCTGCGAAAATTCATGAGTGATCCTCAGATATGTACGCAACTTTCATTCAATTTTAGCTTCTTCATCTGAGCATGTTAAGTGCCTCTAAAAAATTCGTCTTTACGGACTGTTCTGTTTTCACAGATTCTGCTTTTTATTTCACATTGCCTCTTTTACTGTGTTTGATGGATTTCTTTGTTCAATTAACTTTCAGTAGGTTTGGGTAATGTCCAGAAGTGTTAGGAATGATTGTGTCCTCTCTGAACATGTGAATTTTTGATTATGCACTAACCCTCTAATGAGTTTGTTTTGAGTTTGGTGTGGAGGAAATGTTTTCAAGGGTCAAGAGAGGAGGATGATATAATATGATCAAGAAGAGTGAAAAGTCTAAGCTTGGGGATGCCCCCGTGGTTCATCCCTGCATATTTCAAGAAGACTCAAGCATCTAAGCTTGGGGATGCCCAAGGTATCCCCTTCTTCATCGACAACTTATCAGGTCACCTCTAGTGAAACTATATTATTATTCCATCACATCTTATGTGCTTTACTTGGAGCGTCTGTATGTTTTTATTTTTGTTTATGTTTGAATAAATTCGGATCCTAGCAATCCTTGTGTGGGAGAAAGACACGCTCCGCTGTTTCATATGAACGCTGGTGTTCTTAGCTTTACTTTTAATGTTCATGGCTAAAGTTGAAAGCCGCCTCATTGCTATTTGGTTGGAAACAGAAAATGCTTCATGTGGTAATTGGTATAAGGTCTTGAATAATTTGATACTTGGCAATTGTTTTGAGATCTCAATTAGATCATGTTTAAGCTCTTGCACCATGTAGTTTAAACCTATTAGTGGAGAATTACTGTAGAGCTTGCTGAAATTTGGTTTGCATGATTGGTCTCTCTAAAAGTCTAGATATTTTATGATAAAGGTGTTTGAACAACAAGGAGACAGTGTAGAGTCTTATAATGCTTGCAATATGTTCTTATGTAAGTTTTGCTGTATCGGTTCATACTTGTGTTTGCTTCAAACAACCTTGCTAGCCAAAGCCTTGTACCGAGAGGGAATGCTTCTCGTGCATCCAAAACCTTGAGCCAAAACTTATGCCATTTTTGTCCACCATAACTACCTACTATGTGGTATTTTTCTGCCATTCCAAGTAAATTGCTTGGGTGCTACCTTTAAAAAATTCATTCCTTGTCTTTGCAATATATAGCTCATGGGAAAATAGCTTAAAAAACTATTGTGGTATTGAATATGTTACTTATGTATCTTATTTCTTATAAGTTGCTTGTTGAGCGGTAACCATGTTTCTGGGGACGCCATCAACTATTACACCTTTGTTGAATATCATGTGAGTTGCTATGCATGTTCGTCTTGTCTGAAGTAAGGGTGATTTATCATGATTAAATGGTTTGAGTATGCATATTGTTAGAGAAGAACATTGGGCCGCCAGCTAAAGCCATGTATCATGGTGGAAGTTTCAGTTTGGACATTAATCCTCAATCTCTTATGAGAATATTATCTGTTATTGAATGCTTAAGCATGAAAGAGGAGTCCATTATCTGTTTTCTATGTTGTCCTGGTATGGATGTCCTTAAGGTGAGATTTATCAAAAATGACAAATCAAATGCGATCTATCTCCTTGGACCTTTGTACAGGCGACATAGAGGTACCCCTTTGTGACACTTGGTTGAAACATATGTAATGCAATGATAATCCATGGAAATCCGAGCTAATTAGGACAAGGTGCGAGCACTATTGGTATTTGATGCATGAGGCTTGCAACTTATAGGATGTCTTATGCATAACACATATGAATTATTACTACCGTTGACAAAATTGTTTCTATGTTTCCAAAATAAAAAGCTCTAGCACAAGAGTAATCCCTGCTTCCCTCTGCGAAGGGCCTTTCTTTTACTTTATGTTGAGTCAGTTTACCTACTCCTTTCTATCTTAGAAGCAAACACTTGTGTCAACTGTGCATTGATTCTTACATGCTTGCTTATTGCACTTATTATTTTACTTTGTGTTGACAATTATCCATGAGATATGCATGTTGAAAGTTGAAAGCAATTGCTGAAGCTTAAATCTTCCTTTGTGTTGCTTCAAAACCTTATATTAAGAATCTATTGCTTTATGAGTTAACTCCTATGCAAGACTTATTGATGCTTGTCTTGAAAGTACTATTCATGAAAAGTCTTTGCTATATGATCAGTTGTTTAGTCATTATCTTTACCATTGCTTTGAATCACTTCATTCATCTCATATGCTTTACAATAGTATTGATCAAGATTATGATAGTAGCATGTCACTTCAGAAATTATCCTTGTTATCGTTTACCTACTCGAGGGCGAGTAGGAACTAAGCTTGGGGATGCTTGATACGTCTCCAACGTATCAATAATTTCTTATGTTCCATGCTAGTTTTATGACAATACCTACATGTTTTATATGCACTTTACATCATGTTAAGGCATTTATTGGACTAACCTATTAACAAGATGCCACAGTGCCAGTTTATGTTTATTATGTCTGTTTATTGCAGAAAAGGCCCAAAAACCAAAGTGCTCGGAAAAATCCAGAAAAATCACAGAAATTCTATTTCGCCAGAAGACTCAAGGAGCCAGAAGGGCCAGGCCAGAGGAGGCCCACGGCCTCCTCCCCATCAGCCGGCGCGGCCAGGAGGGTGGCCGCCCCACCCTATGGTGTGGGCCCCTCGGGACTCCACCGATGCTGCCCTTTCGCCTATATAATCCCTCGCGACGCGAAAACCCTACATCAATCAATCATATACCAGAAAGACTCCAGGGGCGCCGCCGCCATCGTGAAACCTAGTTTCGGGGGACAGAAGTCTCTGTCCCGGCACGCCGTCGGGACGGGGAATTGCCCCCGGAGTCATCTCCATCGACACCACCGCCATCTTCATCGCCGTTGCTGTCTCCCATGATGAGGAGGGAGTAGTTCTCCCCCGAGGCTAAGGGGTCTACCGGTAGCTATGTGGTTCATCTCTCTCTCCCATGGTGGGATCTTTATGTGATCATGAGCTTTGTAATCTAGTTGAATATGTAGATGTTACTCTTGTCTATTATGCACTCTAGAGGTTACTTTAATATGAACTCCGGATTCACTCTCCACGGTGTGATGGTGACAATGCGCGCATCGTGTGTGATTCCTTTATGACATTGTGGAGCTTGTTTATTCCGGCTTGAGGGTGCTCTTGTAGCCCTACACAATGAATGGTGTTTGTTATCCAACAAGAGAGTGTTTGAGATTAGCATTTATTTATTCAGTTATGTGATCATTGTTGAGAGTGTCCACTAGTGAAAGTATGATCCCTAGGCCTTGTTTCTAAGCATTGAAACACCGTTTCCAATAAGTTCGTTACATGTTTGCTTGCTGCCATTTTTATTTCAGATTGCAATTACTACTTACAATCATCCATATTACTTGTATTTCACTATCTCTTCGCCGAACTAGTGCACCTATACATCCGACAAGTGTATTAGGTGTGTTGGGGACACAAGAGACTTCTTGTATCTTAATTGCAGGGTTGCTTGAGAGGGATATCTTTGACCTCTACCTCCCCGAGTTCGATAAACCATGGGTGATTCACTTAAGGGAAACTTGCTGCTGTTCTACAAACCTCTCGCTCTTGGAGGCCCAACACTCGTCTACGGGAATAGAAGCGTGCATAGACATCAAGCTATTTTCCAGGCGCCGTTGCTTGGGAGGTAAGGTAAAAGGTATTCACATCCTCCGACTACTAAGCTATTTCCTAGCACTGTTGCCGGTGTGTGAGTGCTCGAAGTTATTTCCTTTAGATTCTACAATTGCATCTTTTTGTTTCTTGTTTTTATTTCACTAGTTAGGCTTAATGGAAAACAACAAAAAAATTAGAGATCTTTATGAACTTTATATTGAATTAGGACATGATGTGTTTGAAGAGAGAATTAAAAAACCCATGGAACTTTGTTTGCAAAATAGTTGTAGAAATGTTATTAGCATGAACTCTTTGAACACTATTATTGCTAATGCTATGGAAGAATTTAAGCTTGGGGAAGCTGGTTGTGATATTTTTAGTCCCCCAAGTTTTGAGGAGAAAATTTTCTTTGATGATACTTTGCCTCCCATCTATGATGATTATAATGATAGTGGTATTTTGGTGCCACCTACTATGGAGGATAAAGTTTATTATGATTATACCATGCCTGCAATTTATGATGATCACAATGATGGTTGTGATAGTTTTACTCCCACTATTACTAATAAAATTGATTATGCTTATGTGGAGAGTAATGATACTTTTATGCATGTGAATAAGAATGCTTTATGTGATAGTTATATTGTTGAGTTTGTTCATGATGCTATTGGAAATTATTGTGAGAGAGGAAAATATGGTTGTAGAAATTTTCATGGTACTAAAACACCTCTCTACATGCTGAAAATTTTGAAGTTACTCGTGTTTTATCTTCCTATGCTTGTCACTTTGTTCTTCATTAATTTATTTGTGTACAAGATTCCTATGCATAGGAAGCGGGTTAGGCTTAAATTAGTTTCATAATTGCTTTTTGATGCTCTCTTTGCTTCAACTCTCATCCTTATGTGAGCATCATTAAAATTACTGATCCCATCTTAATGGCTATAAAGAAAGCACTTCTTGGGAGATAACCCATGCTTTTATTTTGCTACTGTTTTGTTGTGTCTTGGAAGTTGTTACTACTGTAGCAACCTCTCTTTATCTTTACTTTATTGCATTGTTGTGCCAAGTAAAGTCTTTGATAGAAAGGTTGATACTAGATTTGGATTTCTGGCAGTAAACGTATTTCTAGTCTGTCACGAATTTGAGTAGAACTCTCTGTAGGAAACTCAGAAAAATCTGCGAAAATTCATGAGTGATCCTCAGATATGTACGCAACTTTCATTAAATTTGAGCTTCTTCATTTGAGCATGTTAAGTGCCTCTAAATTTTTTTCTTTACGGACTGTTCTGTTTTAACAGATTCTGCCTTTTATTTCACATTTCCTCTTTTACTGTGTTGGATGGATTTGTTTGTTCCATTAACTTTCAGTAGCTTTGGGCAATGTCCAGAAGTGTTAGGAATGATTGTGTCCTCTCTGAACATGTGAATTTTTGATTATGCACTAACCCTCTAATGAGTTTGTTTTGAGTTTGGTGTGGAGGAGAAGTTTTCAAGGGTCAAGAGAGGAGGATGATATAATATGATCAAGAAGAGTGAAAAGTCTAAGCTTGGGGATGCCCCCGTGGTTCATCCCTGCATATTTCAAGAAGACTCAAGCATCTAAGCTTGTGGATGCCCAAGGCATCCCCTTCTTCATCGACAACTTATCAGGTCACCTCTAGTGAAACTATATTATTATTCCGTCACATCTTATGTGCTTTACTTGGAGCGTCTGTATGTTTTTATTTTTGTTTATGTTTGAATAAATTCGGATCCTAGCAATCCTTGTGTGGGAGAAAGACACGCTCCGCTGTTTCATATGAACACTAGTGTTCTTAGCTTTACTTTTAATGTTCATGGCTAAAGTTGAAAGCCGCCTCATTGCTATTTGGTTGGAAACAGAAAATGCTTCATGTGGTAATTGGTATATGTTCTTGAATAATTTGATACTTGGCAATTGTTTTGAGCTCTCAATTAGATCATGTTTAAGCTCTTGCATCATGTAGTTTAAACCTATTAGTGGAGAATTACTGTAGAGCTTGCTGAAATTTGGTTTGCATGATTGGTCTCTCTAAAAGTCTAGATATTTTCTGATAAAGGTGTTTGAACAACAAGGAGACAGTGTAGAGTCTTATAATGCTTGCAATATGTTCTTATGTAAGTTTTTGCTGTACCGGTTCATACTTGTGTTTGCTTCAAACAACCTTGCTAGCCAAAGCCTTGTACTGAGAGGGAATGCTTCTCGTGCATCCAAAACCTTGAGCCAAAACTTATGCCATTTGTGTCCACCATAACTACCTACTATGTGGTATTTTTTTGCCATTCCAAGTAAATTGCTTGCGTGCTACCTTTAAAAAATTCATTCCTTGTCTTTGCAATATATAGCTCATGGGAAAATAGCTTAAAAAAACTATTGTGGTATTGAATATGTTACTTATGTATCTTATTTCTTATAAGTTGCTTGTTGAGCGGTAACCATGTTTCTTGGGACACCATCAACTATTACACCTTTGTTGAATATCATGTGAGTTGCTATGCATGTTCGTCTTGTCTGAAGTAAGGGTGATTTATCATGATTAAATGGTTTGAGTATGCATATTGTTAGAGAAGAACATTGGGCCGCCAACTAAAGCCATGTATCATGGTGGAAGTTTCAGTTTGGACATTAATCCTCAATCTCTTATGAGAATATTATCTCGTTGTTGAATGCTTAAGCATTAAAGAGGAGTCCATTATCTCGTTTTCTATGTTGTCCCGGTATGGATGTCCTTAAGGTGAGATTTATCAAAAACGAGAAATCAAATGCGATCTATCTCCTTGGACCTTTGTACGGAGCGACATAGAGGTACCCCTTTGTGACACTTGGTTGAAACATATGTAATGCAATGATAATCCATGGAAATCCGAGCTAATTAGGACAAGGTGCGAGCACTATTGGTATTCGATGCATGAGGCTTGCAACTTATAGGATGTCTTATGCATAACACATATGAATTATTACTACCGTTGACAAAATTGTTTCTATGTTTCCAAAATAAAAAGCTCTAGCACAAGAGTAATCCCTGCTTCCCTCTGCGAAGGGCCTTTCTTTTACTTTATGTTGAGTCAATTTACCTACTCCTTTCTATCTTAGAAGCAAACACTTGTGTCAACTGTGCATTGATTCTTACATGCTTGCTTATTGCACTTATTATTTTACTTTGTGTTGACAATTATCCATGAGATATGCATGTTGAAAGTTGAAAGCAATTGCTGAAGCTTAAATCTTCCTTTGTGTTGCTTCAAAACCTTATATTAAGAATCTATTGCTTTATGAGTTAACTCCTATGCAAGACTTATTGATGCTTGTCTTGAAAGTACTATTCATGAAAAGTCTTTGCTATATGATCAGTTGTTTAGTCATTATCTTTACCATTGCTTTGAATCACTTCAGTCATCTCATATGCTTTACAATAGTATTGATCAAGATTATGATAGTAGCATGTCACTTCAGAAATTATCCTTGTTATCGTTTACCTACTCGAGGGCGAGTAGGAACTAAGCTTGGGATGCTTGATACGTCTCCAACGTATCTATAATTTCTTATGTTCCATGCTAGTTTTATGACAATACCTACATGTTTTATATGCACTTTACATCATATTAAGGCATTTATTGGACTAACCTATTAACAAGATGCCATAGTGCCAGTTTCGTTTATTATGTCCGTTTATTGCGTAAAAGGCCCAAAAACCAAAGTGCTCGGAAAAATCCAGAAAAATCACAGAAATTCTATTTCGCCAGAAGACTCACGGAGCCAGAAGGGCCAGGCCAGAGGAGGCCCAGGGCCTCCTCCCCATCAGCCGGCGCGGCCAGGAGGGTGGCCGCCCCACCCTATGGTGTGGGCCCCTCGGGACTCCACCGACGCTGCCCTTTCGCCTATATAATCCCTCGCGACGCGAAAACCCTACATCTATCAATCATATTCGAGAAAGACTCCAGGGGCGCCGCCGCCATCGCGAAACCTAGTTTCGGGGGACAGAAGTCTCTGTCCCGGCACGCCGTCGGGACGGGGAATTGCCCCCGGAGTCATCTCCATCGACACCACCGCCATCTTCATCGCCGTTGTCTGTCTCCCATGATGAGGAGGGAGTAGTTCTCCCCCGAGGCTAAGGGATCTACCGGTAGCTATGTGGTTCATCTCTCTCTCCCATGGTGTGATCTTTATGTGATCATGAGCTTTGTAATCTAGTTGAATATGTAGATGTTACTCTTGTCTATTATGCACTCTAGAGGTTACTTTAATATGAACTCCGGATTCACTCTCCACGGTGTGATGGTGACAGTGTGCGCCGTGTGTGATTCCTTTATGACATTGTGGAGCTTGTTTACTCCGGCTTGAGGGTGCTCTTGTAGCCCTACACAATGAATGGTGTTTGTTATCCAACAAGAGAGTGTTTGAGATTAGCATTTATTTATTCAGTTATGTGATCATTGTTGAGAGTGTCCACTAGTGAAAGTATGATCCCTAGGCCTTGTTTCTAAGCATTGAAACACCGTTTCCAACAAGTTCTGTTACACGTTTGCTTGCTGCCATTTTTATTTCAGATTGCAATTACTACTTACAATCATCCATATTACTTGTATTTCACTATCTCTTCGCCGAACTAGTGCACCTATACATCTGACAAGTGTATTAGGTGTATTGGGGACACAAGAGACTTCTTGTATCTTAATTGCAGGGTTGCTCTAGAGGGATATCTTTGACCTCTACCTCCCTGAGTTCGATAAACCTTGGGTGATTCACTTAAGGGAAACTTGCTGCTGTTCTACAAACCTCTGCTCTTGGAGGCCCAACACTGTCTACTGGAATAGAAGCGTGCGTAGACATCAAGCAGCAATTCAGCATGAGGAGATTGAAGCAGCAATTCAGCATGAGGAGATTGAAGCAACAATTCAGCATGAGGAGATTGAAGGAGCAATTCAACATGAGGAAATTGAACCGATGGATCGAGAGCTGCTTGAACCGATGAGTCTAGAGGAGAGGGAAAAGTATGAGAGAGATTGCCTTGAATTTACTAGTGCCCAGCTGAGTGCTAACTTCGAAGAGCAGATTGCAGAAGAAAAAGCACAAGCTTCGCAGAAGAAGAAGAACAAGAAAGAGGGCAAAAGGAAGGTAGACACCGGTAATATCCCTGGTAGGGTTACCCGGAGTAAGGTGGTGGCCCCAGCGAGACACACAAGGAGCAAGAGAAAGATTTTATTCTGAACAACTAATTTTAATTTGTATGAACAATTTTAATTTGTATGATCCCTTTTATTGGGGATCCCTTTGTATTGAACAATTTGAATTTGTATGATCCCTTTGTATTGGGGATCCCTTTGTATTGAACCATTTGAATTTGTATGAACAATTTGTATTGGGGTTCCCTTTGTATTGAACAATTTGAATGTAGGGATCCCTTGAATGTATGTGTTAAGCCACATTTATCATTTTCTATAGGGTTTAGGGTTTTAGGGTTTTAGGGTTTAGGGTTTAATTCAAAATAATTCAAAACATGGTGGAACCTTCCATGGAGTCTTGTTATGTTACCTACAACCTAGAGAAATAATAATGGAAAAGGAAATATAGAGATATGAAGTTTTTATGCCAAAAGCTTCAAAACCACTTCCTAGTCCATGAGCTACTAGCTATGAAGATGCAGGGCTTTCTACTCAACACACCTCCCAAATACCCACTATGCTTACAAACTTTGTCCAAATGAGTCCAAATTCGTCACACTTGTGTATCTTTGAATTGCAAACAATATCACGTCGGCCAAAATGTACTATACTGTTCAAATAACACAATTTTACAATTTTTACGCCAAAAGCTTCAATTTCCCATAGTCCATTTATTATTTAGGTGCCCCTGTTTTACTTAGTGTTACTCAGTTTCCCCCCTCCAGGCCTACTTGTTTTACTCAGTCCTACTCAGTTTTGCCCTTCCGGTAAACATTTCCTCACTTTTCCCCCTCTTAGTTCTACTCAGGTTTCCTCACTTGTACTCACTGGCTGATCTCTGATTGGTCGAGATGTATGTCACACGGATCTTGGTTAGTTGAAAGCTCAACGAACGCTTGCACCGTTCGATCTTTTATGATCGGACGACATGTATATCTCTCTCTACCACGATGGACGCATACGGAGAGAAGAGCAGAGCACATACCTACCAACCCTGGCAGTCGCATATTCCAGTCGCATCTTCCTCTCTTACTCCGGCGGTCGCGGCGGCGCAGATCTAACCGTGCGTGCGGCGGCGTGGATCTAAGAGTGCCGGTGAGGATCTAACCCTCAGAAATAGTTGAAATGTCTCTCTGTGTCTCACTTTCGTTTCTCTTCTCAGATCTGTTGATGATGAAGAACACCAAGACGGCGGCCGTGCCGACAGTGGTCATCGATGGCAAGATCATTGAAGCCATCGCCTACAACATCGCTTCGACGGCGCAGATCCAACCTTCAATGTCGGAGCCTGTTGATGTCTCACTTCCGTTGCCCTCCCCAGACCCGTTGCTGATGAAGGACACCAAGACGGCGGCTGTGCCGACAGTGGTCATCGATGTCACGAACATTGAAGCCATCACCTACAACATCGCTTCAACGACGCAGATCCAGCCTTCAATGTCGGAGCCTGTTGATGTCTCACTTCCGGTGCCGAGAGTGTGAATCGATGCCAAGGCGATTGAAGCTATCTTCTACAACCGGCGCAGATGACCACCCCTCAGCCGCCCGTCGTCCCGGCCCTTCTTGCCCATCGCTGCGCGGCCGTGTTCGACGACGCAAATTGGGATAAATTATGATAAATTTGTATTTTTCAATTTCAATTGGGGTAAAATTGTTCGAACTACTACCTCCGTCTCAAAAAAAGCTTCTCCACGTTCTTGATGTGTGCATGTACATCCGTATGTATGATTTGAATTCTATCCCAACTTGATATGTATTTGATCCGAGAGGCTGGTACATGCTAAAATCATCGCGCGCATTACTTAGCACAACTAGGAAATTGTACGCCAAAATACAGTGGTTAGAGCCACAACAAAATACAGTGGTTAGAGCCATCTACTGAATAACAATTCTATACTATCTAAATCGTCTACCAGAACCACATAACTGTTAGTACATGGATGACAACTAATAAAACTGCCCATATGAATCTACTTTTCTCCTCTCCCATCACTTGAAGTTCATGTTCTAGATTTTCTACCACTTGATCAAATACGGCAAGATCTTTCTCAACTCTCAACTTCTCCTTGCGAATAAGCTCTGAATTCTTCTTTTCTTCCTCCACAAGACGCTTCAGCTCGAATATCATCGAGGTTTTTACGGGCCAATTCATCACCTAAATTGGCCACCTTCTCCTCCAAATCCATCCTCTGGCTACACCACTGGGTTGATTCATCTTGGTATGCAATGTACCATGGATCATCGGCTTGCCTGGCTAACTGTAACAATAATGGAAAAAGAACAATTGAAATCACTCCAACAGGCCATGGCGGCTCTTCAAATTAAACGGTAGGAGAAGTAGAACGTGGCCACGACATGATCGAATCCCCACCCTCGCCGGTGTACCCGCTACGACCAGACATTGAGGACTATTTCGCACCTGCAAACTCCAATAAATTACGGGAACAGAATCAATTAGGGGGCGGTGGAGGAAGAAGCGGAGGTCTTACCAAGCGGTGGAACAAATGCCGGTCGTCCTGGGCGGCGGATCTGCTTGCGGTGGACTTTCCTGCGGTGGGTACAATGCGTGCGGACGAAACAAGTGTTGGAGCCATGGTTGACGTGCACCGCCGCAGTCCGTCCGACGCCGCTGGGGGACAGAGCCGGCGGCGCGACAAGGCGCCGGCGATGGCTGCTCCGTCCAAGTATGGGGAACGAGCTGCCAGCGGTTCTCCGGTGACTAATCAGATACACAACACTAGGTTCCAGCATGTTTAGCATAAAATTCACTTTAGATTAAGCTGCGAAAATAGTCACCTGCTGGGTCTAGCTTAAGAAAAATTAAATAGACGACCCCACTGGTCATTGGCTGCGGCAGCCCCACAGAGCGGCGATATATGTCTTTTCCTGAAAAATAGACGACCCCACTGGTCATTTGCTGCGGAGGCCCCACAGAGCGGCAATATATGATTTTCTATAAATAAATAGACGACCCCACTGGTCATTGGCTGCGGCAGCCCCACAGAGCGTTAATATATGTCTTTTCCTGAAAAATAGACGACCCCACTGGTCATTGGCTGCGGAGGCCCCACAGAGCAGCAATATATGATTTTCTAAAAATAAATAGACGACCCCACTGGTCATTGGCTGAGGCAGCCCCACAGAGCGGCAATATATGTCTTTTCCTGAAAAATAGACGGCCCCACTGGTCATTGGCTGCGGCATCCCTATAGTGCGTCCCCATTTGTCATTGGCAGCACCGCCTATAAAATCATGAAATAAAACGGCCCACACATCAGCGATAGATGGATGGCTGCTCCGACGTGTCTCCTGACCCTACCCGTCAGCACGAGCGGTCAGGGAGGAGCTGCCCCTGTGCAGCCCCACCCGGTTAGACTAACGGTCAAGGCCTCTGACCTGACGGCTACCGGCCGTTCCAGCACTTGTGAGTGTTTCAAACTAGAGAAGGGGAAAACTGAGGAAAAACTAAGGGGCTGGGGAAAACTGAGTACAACTAAGGACATGAGGGCTGGAAAATAGAAATCCCTAAAAAGAAACACAAACCACCACCATTAATGGAGAAAATCTTGGAAAGGCTTTCAAGTAACTCTTATTTCTGTTTTCTTGATGGTTATTCATGCTATACCCAACTCCCAATTCAACGTGAAGACCAAGAGAAAGCAACTTTTACTTGCCCATATGGTGCGTATGCTCATAGATTACTGCCTTTTGGTTTATGTAACACTGCTGCAACTTTTCAGGAATTTGTTTTAAAAATCTTTGATAAATTTGTTGAAAACACTTTGCAAGTGCTTATGGGTGATTTTGTTGTCTACAACAATAATTTCAATAAGTGCCCCTACAATCTTGACAACGTTTTGCAGCAGCGTAGGAAAACAAAGATAGTCCTTAATTGGGAACATTCTCGTTTCATGATAAGAGAAGGTAAGATCCTTTGGTCATAAAGTTTACGAGAAAGGAATTGAAATAGACAGTGCATGACTTAAACGTTTAGAACAATTACCTAAGCCACAAGATGCTAAAGATCTACAAAACTTGCTTGGACATGATGGGTTCTATAGGAGTTTATTAAAGATTTTGCTAGCATAGCTGCCCCCTTGACCAATTTGATTCAAAAGGATGTCCCATTTACTTTTGGTAATGAATGCATTACTTCCTTTGAGCCACTAAAGAAAGCTTTAATAACAACACTTATTGTACAACCACCTAATTGTTGGGGAACCCTTTGAGATAATGTGTGATGCCAGTGACTACACAGTAGGTGCCCTCTTGGGATAATGAGATGGTAATAATTTGAATGTTATCCAATATGCTAGTCGCCTTTTTGATGATGATGAGAAGAACTGTGCCACAACTGAGAAATAATTCCTTGTAATTATTTTCTCTTGTGACAGATTTAGATCCTATTTTATTAACCCTAAGGTAATGATACATACTGATCATAAGGCCTTGCGACACCTCCTTGCAAACAAGGATGCAAAGCCGCGATTGATTAGGTGAGTATTGCTACTCCATGAGTATGATATAGAAATAGTGGATCGTCGTGGCAAAGATAACCCTGTTGCCGACCATTTATCTCGCATGGAAGGCATAGTTTATGATCTAGTTCCTATTAATGAATCCATACCCAGTGAATACCTTGCAGTCGTTAATTCTAATGATCCTGGTTTGTAGATTATGCTAACTTCCATGTAGGTAGGTTCCTACCAAAGGAAATGAGTTTCCATCAAACAAGAAAGTTCTTCAATGGTTTGAAACATTAATTTTGGGATGAGTCGTATTTATACAGGCATGGAGTGGATGGTATAATCAGAAGGTGTGTACCTGAGGATGAAATGCTCCCTATTTTAAAAGCCCGCCATGATAGTCCTTATGGTGGACATCACGCCGGATTTCGAATAGCTACAAAGGTTCTACAATCAGGTTTTTATTGGCCAACTTCATTTGAAGATGCTAATGAACTTGTTAAGAATTACGATGCTTGTCAACGCATGAGTAACATAGGAAAAAGACATGAAATGGCTATGAATTACAATCTTATACTAGGACATTTTGATGTTTGGGGTATGGATTGCATGAGACTGTTTCCTGATGTCTACGCAGGCTTCTATTCCTGTAGACAGTGTTGGGCCTCCAAGAGCAGAGGTTTGTAGAACAGCAGCAAGTTTCCCTTAAGTGAATCACCCAAGGTTTATCGAACTCAGGGAGGTAGAGGTCAAAGATATCCCTCTCAAGCAACCCTGCAATTACGATACAAGATGTCTCTTGTGTCCCCAACACACCTAATACACTTGTCAGATGTATACGTGCACTAGTTCGGCGAAGAGATAGTGAAATACAAGTAATATGGATGTATATGAGCGGTAATAACAATCTGAAATAAATATGGCAGCAAGTAAACATGCAATAGAACTTGTTGGAAACGGTGTTTCAATGCTTAGAAACAAGGCCTAGGGATCATACTTTCACTAGTGGACACTCTCAACAATGATCACATAAATAAATAAGTTCTCTTCTCTTATGCTACTTTCAAACACTCTCTTGTTGGACAACAAACACCATTCATTGTGTAGGGCTACAAGAGCTCCCTCAAGCCGGAGTAAACAAGCTCCACAACATTCGGAATTCATATTTAAGTAACCTCTAGAGTGCATAATAGACAGTTGCAATTTAGACCGAGTACTAACATAGCATACACACTTTCACCTTTAAGCTATGAAAGGGGGAATAGATCACATCAATACTATCATAGTAATAGTTAACTCCATAATCTACAAGAGATTACAATCATAACCTACGCCAAGTACTACATGATGCACACACTATCAACATTACATCATGGAGGAGGAATAGACTACTTTAATAACATCACTAGAGTAGCACATAGATTAATAGTGATACAAAGCTCATGATCACATAAAGATCACACCATGGGAGAGAGAGATGAACCACATAGCTACCGGTACAGCCCCTTAGCCTCGGGGAGAACTACTCCCTCCTCATCATAGGAGTCGAGCGGCGTCGATGAAGATGGCGGTGGTGTCAATGGAGATGCCTTCCGGGGCAATTCCCCGTCCCGGCGGCGTGCCGGAACAGAGACTTCTGTCCCCCGAATCTTGGCTTCGCGATGGCGGCGGCTCTGGAACTTTTCTCGTATCGTGGCTTCTTCCTTTAGGATTTTCGCGACGGAGGCTTTAAGTAGGCGGAAGGGCAGCATCGGGGGAGTCCTGGTGCAGCCACACCATAGGCCCCCCCTTGGCCGCGCCGCCTTGTGGGGTGGGCCCCTGGCTCCCCACTGGCCCCTCTTCGGTGCTCTGGAAGCTTCCGGGAAAATAAGATACTGGGCGTTGATTTCGTCCAATTCCGAGAATATTTCCTTTGTAGGATTTCTGAAACCAAAAACAGCGAGAAACGAGAACCGGCACTTCGGCATCTTGTTAATAGGTTAGTTCCGGAAAATGCATATAAATGATGTAAAGTGTGTATAAACATATGTGTATCATCATAAAAGTAGCATGGAACATAAGAAATTATAGATACGTTGGAGACGTATCAGCATCCCCAAGCTTAGTTCCTACTCGCCCTCGAGTAGGTAAACAATAACAAAGATAATTTCTTAAGTGACATGCTATCATAATCTTGATCAATACTATTGTTAAGCATATGAGATGAATGAAGTGATTCAAAACAATGGTAAAGACAATGAGTAAACAACTGAACCATATAACAAAGACTTTTCATGAATAGTACTTTCAAGACAAGCATCAATAAGTCTTGCATAAGAGTTAAGTCATAAAGCAATAAATTCGAAGTAAAAGGCATTGAAGCAACACAAAGGATGATTAAGTTTCAGCAATTGCTTTCAACTTGTAACATGTATATCTCATGGATAGTTGAAAACATAAAGCAATATAACAAGTGCAATAGGTAAACATGTAAGAATCAATGCACACAGTTGACACAAGTGTTCGCTTCTAAGATAGAAAGAAGTAGGTAAACTGACTCAACATAAAAGTAGAAGAATGGCCCTTCGAAGAGGGAAGCATGGATTGCTATATTTGTGCTAGAGCTTTTATTTTGAAAGCAAGAAACAATTTTGTCAACGGTAGTAATAAAGCATATGTGTTATGTATAAGATATCCTATAAGTTGCAAGCCTCATGCATAGTATACCAATAGTGCCCGCACCTTGTCCTAATTAGCTTGGATTTACATGGATTATCATTGCATAACATATGTTTCAACCAAGTATCACAAAGGGGTACCTCTATGCCGCCTGTACAAAGTCTAAGGAGAAAGTTCGCATTGGATTTCTCGCTTTTGATTATTCTGAACTTAGACATCCATACCGGGACAACATAGACAATAGATAATGGACTCCTCTTTAATGCATAAGCATTCAACAACAAATAATATTCTCATAAGAGATTGAGGATTGTTGTCCAAACTGAAACTTCCACCATGGATCATGGCTTTAGTTAGCGGCCCAATGTTCTTCTCTAACAATATGCATACTCAAACCGTTTGATCATGATAAATCACCCTTACTTCAGACAAGACGAACATGCATAGCAAATCACATGATATTCAACAAAGGTGTAATAGTTGGTGGCGTCCCCAGAAACATGGTTACCGCTCAACAAGCAACTCATAAGAAATAAGATACATAAGTACATATTCAATACCACAATAGTTTTTAGGGATTTCTATTTCCGTGCCCTCGGGTCCTTAGTTGTACTCAGTTTTCCCCAGCTCCTTAGTTTTTCCTCAGTTTTCCCCAACTTCTTGTCTATAACCCGCAGAAAGAGCTCGGACGGAAGGAATCCCGTTTAGTTGACGTTGGTTGGTGCCGGCAAGTGGGGCCGCCGTTGGTGCCCCGTAGTGGACACGTCTCCACTTCTCCGGATCATCGTGGGACCCACAACTTGTCCACGTGAGAGCGCCGGACCCACAGCTTACCCAGTGTGACCGTTGCAAAATGGGAGCCCGAGCTAGCCCCGCGCCCATGCCCGTGCCATTGCTTCCCCTTTCTTTCTCCGCGCCCCATTGTTCTTCTTCTCCGCCAGCGGCAGCCCTTCTCCGGCACGCGGGTGATGTCTAGTTTCTCTTCGACCTCCCGTTCTTCATGGCCGCAGTATGGACCCGTGCCTTTGACAAGATGCCCTGACTGCCCACGCCAGAGCCTCCGAAGCGGTCGATCCGTAAGACGGACGAGAACGGCAACCGTGGACGTGAGTTCGTTGCATGCGAGAGCTTGCCATATAGAGAGGGGGATAAGGTTAGATCTCGCTCCAATTTCTCTGTTTTCTCTCGATTTTCTTGTTATTCCCTCGAATTTGGGATTTAGGGTTCACGTTGTTGTTTTCAGATCTTGAAGAAATGCAGGCATTTCGAGTGGATCGATGTGTACGTTCGTAGGCTTCAGTTGCAGGAATCAATTGGTGCTATTGGGGGCGCAATTTGGGAGGGGGGACTTGCTGTAGAGAATGCGGCGGAGAGAGGAGCCGTTCCGATTAGGGACCTTCCGATTATGCCTAATGCTCCCAATGCAGAACTGGTGGAAGTGAAGGGAGAACCGAAGAAAATGAACAAGCAGTTAAGGCAGCTGATCGAGTTGAAGAAGCAAGCTAATCTGATGGCCGGTTGTTTTTTTTGTTGTATAATTACGATCGGATTCTTATCATTGCTCACCGGGCGCTAGAAGTTGTTACAAGGGATACCTAGTTACAAATCCATTATTCAGCTTGGGATGTACTTGTAGTTGTTTTCAAAGTTAGTGTGTGCATTCACCGAAATTACCAAACTATATTCCCTAAAAGAAAAGGACAGCTAAAGATAGTTGATAATTGTTAGAGGGGTGACAAATAATGCAATCGCCGAAATTCGCAAAAATGTATGCCTCATGTTTATAACAAAATTATACCACTTTTAGGCCGTTTCAAAATACCAATACTATATCCCAAACTATATTCCCTAAAAGAAAAGGACAGCTCAAGATAGTTGATAATTGTTAGAGGGGTGACAAATAATGCAATCCCCGAAATCCGCAAATATGTATGCCTCATGTTTATACCAAAATTATACCACTTTTAGGCCTTTCCAAAATACCAATACCATATCCCAAACTATATTCCCTAAAAGAAAAGGACAGCTAAAGATAGTTGATAATTGTTAGAGGGGTGACAAATAATGCAATCGCCGAAATCCGCAAAAATGTATGCCTCATGTTTATACCAAAATTATACCACTTTTAGGCCTTTCCAAAATACCAATACCATATCCCAAACTATATTCCCTAAAAGAAAAGGACAGCTAAAGATAGTTGATAATTGTTAGAGGGGTGACAAATAATGCAATCGCCGAAATCTGCAAAAATGTATGCCTCATGTTTATAACAAAATTATACCACTTTTAGGCCGTTTCAAAATACCAATACTATATCCCAAACTATATTCCCTAAAAGAAAAGGACAGCTCAAGATAGTTGATAATTGTTAGAGGGCTGACAAATAATGCAATCACCGAAATCCGCAAATATGTATGCCTCATGTTTATACCAATACTATATATTAAGTGGCAAACTCGTCATTGCATTCTCCACCGACAGAGAGAGAGAGAGAGATGGGTGGCCACGAAGAGAGAGAGAGAGAGAGAGAGAGAGGTTGCCACGAAGAGACGGATAGGGGTATACTGCCCGTTAGATCAGTGGATCAACGGTTCGTGGAGTCGATCCGTGTGACAACGGCTCAACCAATCAGGATAAGTTTGGGCTTCTCAGAGCATTTGTGACAGTACTTGAGGCCAAAACTGAGTAGTACTAAGAATCCAAGGGCACATAAATAGTAAATAGACTAAAGGATTCAAACAAAAGAATTACAAAATGAAAAATGTGTGTTTTGTACAATATAATTCATATTGGGCTACATCAAATTTTTTGCAATTCAAATATACATGAGTGTGACAATTATGGCATCATTTAGAAAAACTATGTTTTGGGAAAGATGTTTTGCAAAGGGGTTTGGGTGGAAAACCATGCATCTTCATAGCTACACTAGTGATTCTGAGAAGTGGAAATTTGTGGTAAAACTTGATTTATATATGTTTGTTAAGGTTTTCTAGGTGGCAGGTTGCGTAGGAAGACTCCATGAGTAGTTGCCACTATGTTTTTATTTTTTTGGATTTTTTTGCGCATGAAATGACTCAATTAGCTATGTTAATCTCATTTGTTGACTCTCTGTTGACCAGCTACTTGAGGGTAAACCGAGTATATTGCACTTGCCGGTCTAAGTCCTCGAGGGGAAAACCGAGTACGGATAAAATTTCTGTATAAGGCCTCGAGGTTATAACCGAGTACACCAAACGTCCCGGGGTTAGACTCGGGTAGCGGTGCACGCTGCAGCCGTGCATAGCGGACGCGTGTTGCGGTACACGCCACCTTCGTCTTTATAGAGCCCCTCTTTCTCTCCCTCGACGCACGTTCTCACCGGCTCACCGCAACCGCCTCTCTGTCCCATCATCTTCTCCACAACCGAAGAAAAAACCCCGAAGAAAACCGCCGGCGATGGAGAAGAATGAGATGCCCATTGTCGGCACATCAGCCGCCGCCCCCGTCCAGGCCCCGGTCGCTGCTTCCATCGTAGCAGCCGGCGCATCGGCCGCCGCCCCCGTCCAGGCCCCTGTCGCTGCTTCCAACGTAGCAGCCGGCGCATCGGCCGCCGCCCCCGTCCGGGCCCCCGTCGGCTGCTTCCAACGTAGCAGCCGGCGCATCGGCCGCCGCCCCGTCCGAGGCCCCCGTCGCCGCTTCCAACGTAGCAGCCGGCGCATCGGCCGCCGCCACCGTCCGGTCCCCCGTCGATTGGGACCCGTACGAACCAGTGCGATACGACGCGCCGGAGAACCCCTACGACACCACCATCGTCGACAACGAGCCGGAGGTAACCCTTTGTTCCCTAGTTCTTATCTCATTTCAATCATTTTGTGTTAGATCTACCGTTATTACGGTTCGTCCGTTCCTAGTTCAATCCTTTTTTGTTAGATCTTGCGTTATTACTTGTTCGTCTGTTCCTAGTTCGATCCTTTTGTGTTAGATCTTGCGTTATTAGTGTTTGTGATTTGCTTTTGTTTAAGATTTGTGCCGATGATGATGAATATTTGGGAATAAATTGATTCAGGGTTTGGTCGATAAACAATTGGTGTGTACAAATTTGTTGTGCATGATCTTTGGTTTGCCGACTCAAATCCCGGATATAAGTGTGTCCAATGTAACCGAGGCTACCTCTTTTTTCGAGCCCATATTATCATGCATGATTTTTTGTTCACTCTCGTTCCATCATCGTTGCAATTGACTCCGTGTTTTTTGCACGATCTTTGGTGCTACGTGACAGGTGCAGAGCAGCGACGTCGACGAGCCGACGACGAGTCCTTCCACACCAAGACTCGTCACGTCCTCGGGAGGCTGCAGTCCGGCCATTACGATGGCCCTTTTGCTCGAGGCATTTACAAGTGCCCCTTCGCAACAGAAGCTCCGCGCCACCGACTTCAACTCCCCGGTGAACCATGCTGAATCCATTGGCAGATCTGGCGCTAGAGTTGGAAGGACCGTGAACGTGCATGCGTACATGGCCAAACACAAAGCACTTGGGATTCACTCGCGCAACCTCCAAGCGAGTCACACGCGCTACCCGGAGGCGTTGAACGTGCCTACCGCACTCTTCGTATGTGACTCGCTCTATCCGTAGAGCAGCTTAATTTCATGTAAATTGTAGCTTATGTTGGATCTATCGGTACTACTTTTGGATCTGTCCTGAATATATCTATGCTATGTTGGTTGCTCGTATGCAGCCTTATCCTATATTTTTTCTCTGGATTTGTGCCCTAGATTTCCTACCCGATTGGGTAAAAACGAAGGCATAAAGAAATGAATGGCGTTAAAAACAGAAGGAGAAGCTGCTCTAGATTTGCTACCAATTTGGGCTATCAAATATGAATGAGATCGAGCGATAGAGAGGAAAAAGGTACATTGAAAACTGCTAATCTGGGCGGAAGAGACAGAACCACTCGTGCCCTCGTCCCGGACCCACACGGCTCCACACGCTACGGCCCCACACGCTACGGCCACACAAACACGGCCTCGTCCTGTCCCACGCGGTCCCACACGACGCGACCCCACAAACGACACGAGCCCACTCGTCAGCACGGAACGGTCAACTTAACGGATTCCTTCCGTCCGAGCTCCTTCTGTGGTTCAGACAAGGGCTTGGGGAAAACTGAGGAAAAACTAAGGAGCTGGGGAAAACTGAGTACAACTAAGGACCTGAGGGCACGAAAATAGAAATCCCTAGTTTTTAAACTATTTTTCCCATGAGCTATATATTGCAAAGACAAAGAATGGAATTTTAAAGGTAGCACTCAAGCAATTTACTTTGGAATGGCAGAAAAATACCATGTAGTAGGTAGGTATGGTGGACACAAATGGCATAGTTTTTGGCTCAAGGATTTGGATGCACGAGAAGAATTCCTCTCAATACAAGGCTTAGGCTAGCAAGGTTATTTGAAGCAAACTCAAGTATAAACCGGTACAACAAAACTTACATAAGAACATATTGCAAGCATTATAAGACTCTACACTGTCTTCCTTGTTGTTCAAACACCTTAACTAGAAAATATCTAGACTCTAGAGAGACCAATCATGCAAACCAAATGTCAACAAGCTATATGGTAGTTCTTCATTAATAGGTGCAAAGTACATGATGCAAGAGCTTAAACATGATCTATATGAGCACAACAATTGCCAAGTATCAAATTATTCAAGACATTATACCAATTACCACATGAAGCATTTTTTGTTTCCAACCATATAACATTTAGCGAAGCAGTTTCAACCTTCGCCATGAACATTAAGAATAAAGCTAAGAACACATGTGTTCATATGCAACAGCGAGCGTGTCTCTCTCCCACACAAGCATGAATTTATTCAGCGAATGAAAATAACAAAACGAAAATAAAAGCACACAGACGCTCCAAGTAAAGCACATAAGATGTGACAGAATAAAAATATAGTTTCACTAGAGGTGACTCGATAAGTTGTCGATGAAGAAGGGGATGCCTTGGGCATCCCCAAGCTTAGATGCTTGAGTCTTCTTGAAATATGCGAGGATGAACCACGGGGGCATCCCCAAGCTTAGACTTTTCACTCTTGTTGATCATATTGTATCATCCTCCTCTCTTGACCCTTGAAAACTTCCTCCACACCAAACTCAAAACAAACTCATTAGAGGGTTAGTGCATAATCAAAAATTCACATATTGAGAGGTGACATAATCATTCTTAACACTTCTGGACATTGCACAAAGCTACTGAAAGTTAATGGAACAAAGAAATCCATCAAACATAGCAAAACAGGCAATGCGAAATAAAAGGCAGAATCTGTCAAAACAGAACAGTCCGTAAAGACGAATTTTTCTGGGGCACTTAACTTGCTTAGATGAGAAATCTCAAATTGAATGAAAGTTGCGTACATATCTGAGGATCACGCACGTAAATTGGAAGATTTTTATGAGTTACCTACAGAGAGACCTACTCAAATTCGTGACAGCAAGAAATCTGTTTCTGCGCAGTAATCCAAATCTAGTATCAACCTTACTATCAAAGACTTTACTTGGCACAACAATGCAATAAAATAAAGATAAGGAGAGGTTGCTACAGTAGTAACAACTTCCAAGACACAACAAAACAGTAGCAAAATAAAAACATGGGTTATCTCCCAAGAAGTGCTTTCTTTATAGCCATTAAGATGGGCTCAACAATTTTAATGATGCTCACATAAGGATGAGAGTTGGAGCAAAGAGAGCATCAAAAAGCAAGTGTGAAACAAATTTAAGCCTAACCCGCTTCCTATGCATAGGAATCTTGTAAATAAACAAGTCATGTAAGCATAATGCAATAAGCATAGAAAGGCAACACAAGCGCAATTTCAGGATTCTCAACATAAAGAGGGGAAACTTATTATTATTAAGATGCATATAACCATGTTTCCCTCTCTCATAATAACTTTCAGTGGCATCATGAACAAACTCAACAATATAACTATCACATAAAGCATTCTTATTCACATGCATAAAAGTATCATTGCTCTCCACATAAGCATAATCAATTTTATTAGTAATAGTGGGAGTAAAACTATCACAACCATCATTGTAATCATCATAAATTGCAGGCATGGTATAATCATAATAAACTTTATCCTCCATAGTAGGTGGCACCAAAATACCACTACCATTATAATCATCATAAATGGGAGGCAAAGTATCATCAAAGTAAATTTTCTCCTCCATGCTTGGGGGACTAAAAATATCATGCTCATCAAAACCAGCTTCCCCAAGCTTAAATTCTTCCATAGCATTAGCAACAATGGTGTTCAAAGCATTCAAACTAATAACATTGGCATTATCATGCATATAAAGTTCCATAGGTTTTTTAATTTTCTCTTCAAACACCTCATGTCCTTACTCAAGATAAATACTATAAAGATCTCTAATATTTTTGTTGTTTTCCATTAAGCCTAACTAGTGAAAAATAAAAACAAGAAACAAAAAGATGTAATTGCAGGATCTAAAGGAAATAGCTTCGAGCACTCACACACCGGCAACAATGCTAGGAAATAGCTTAGTAGTCGGAGGATGTGAATACCTTTTACCTTACCTCCCCGGCAACGGCACCGAGTAAAATAGCTTGATGTCTACGCACGCTTCTATTCCTCGTAGACAGTGTTGGGCCTCCAAGAGCGAGAGGTTTGTAGAACAAGCAGCAAGTTTCCCTTAAGTGAATTACCCAAGGTTTATCGAACTCGGGGAGGTAGAGGTCAAAGATATCCCTCTCAAGCAACCCTGCAATTACGATACAAGAAGTCTCTTGTGTCCCCAACACACCTAATACACTTGTTAGATGTATAGGTGCACTAGTTCGGCGAAGAGATAGTGAAATACAAGTAATATGGATGTATATGAGCGGTAATAACAATCTGAAATAAATATGGCAGCAAGTAAACATGCAATAGAACTTGTTGGAAACGGTGTTTCAATGCTTAGAAACAAGGCCTAGGGATCATACTTTCACTAGTGGACACTCTCAACAATGATCACATAAATAAATAAGTTCTCTTCTCTTATGCTACTTTCAAACACTATCTTGTTGGATAACAAACACCATTCATTGTGTAGGGCTACAAGAGCTCCCTCAAGCCAGAGTAAACAAGCTCCACGACACTCGGAATTCATATTTAAGTAACCTCTAGAGTGCATAATAGACCGTTGCAATTTAGACCGAGTACTAACATAGCATACACACTGTCACCTTTAAGCTATGAAAGGGGGAATAGATCACATTAATACTATCATAGTAATAGTTAACTCCATAATCTACAAGAGATTACAATCATAACCTACGCCAAGTACTACATGATGCACACACTGTCAACATTACATCATGGAGGAGGAATATACTACTTTAATAACATCACTAGAGTAGCACATAGATTAATAGTGATACAAAGCTCATGATCACATAAAGATCACACCATGGGAGAGAGAGATGAACCACATAGCTACCGGTACAGCCCTTAGCCTCGGGGGAGAACTACTCCCTCCTCATCATAGGAGTCAGCAACGTCGATGAAGATGGCGGTGGTGTCAATGGAGATGCCTTCCGGGGCAATTCCCCGTCCCGGCGGCGTGCCGGAACAGAGACTTCTGTCCCCCGAATCTTGGCTTCGCGATGGCGGCGGCTCTGGAACTTTTCTCGTATCGTGGCTTCTTCCTTTAGGGTTTTCGCGATGGAGGCTTTAAGTAGGCGGAAGGGCAGCATCGGGGAGTCCCGGTGCAGCCACACCATAGGGGCGCCCCTTGGCCGCGCTGCCTTGTGGGGTGGGCCCCCTGGCTCCCCTCTGGCCCCTCTTCGGTGCTCTGGAAGCTTCCGGGAAAAATAAGATACCGGGCGTTGATTTCGTCCAATTCCGAGAATATTTCCTTTGTAGGATTTCTGAAACCAAAAACAGCAGAAAACAGGAACTGGCACTTCGGCATCTTGTTAATAGGTTAGTTCCGGAAAATGCATATAAATGATGTAAAGTGTGTATAAAATATATGTGTATCATCATAAAAGTAGCATGGAACATAAGAAATTATAGATACGTTGGAGACGTATCATTTCCTTCTTCAAATGGATACACTCGAATTCTAGTCGCAGTTGATTATGTTACTAAATGGGTTGAAGCGATCCCCAGTGCTCATGCACATGTGGCAGCATCTATTAAAATGATAAAAGATATAATTTTCTCTAGTTTTGGAGTTCCTGGAGTTTTAGTTACAGACGGTGGAACTCATTTTATGGAAGGAACTTTCAGGAAAATCCTTCATAAGTATGGAGTGACTCGTCGAGTCTCCTCCCCTTATCACCCACAGACTAGTGGGCAAGTTGAACTCTCAAAAAGAAAGATCAAATCAATACTTGAGACGACAGTGGCTACCACGAGGATGGAATAGTCTATGAGGCTTAATGATTCTGTATGGGCCTACCACACTACATTAAAAAACCCAATGGGAACTACACCTTATAAAAAGGTTTACCGTAAAGCTTGTTATTTGCAGTTATAACTAGAACATAAAGCTTTCTGGGCAGTGAAAAGACTGAATTATGATTTTAAAACAGCTGGGGAAAAAGATTACTACAAGCTTTCAATGAATTAAGGAGTGAAGCTTATGAAAACGCTAAGCTTTTTAAAGGGAAAGTTAAAAGATGGCATGATGGAAAGATTGAGAAAAGAGAGTTTAATTAAACAAAGAGATAAAGTTTTTCTATACAATTCTCATCTTAAGATTTATGCAGGAAAATTTAGATCAAAATGGGAAGGGCCATATGATGTGGAGGAATATTAGCTCTCGGGTGCAGTGAAACTAAAAGGGCGATCTACCTCTAGCTCATGGATTGTTAATGGCCAGT
The DNA here is from genome assembly GCF_022539505.1 of Lolium rigidum. Taxonomy (NCBI): domain Eukaryota; kingdom Viridiplantae; phylum Streptophyta; class Magnoliopsida; order Poales; family Poaceae; genus Lolium; species Lolium rigidum. The sequence continues at coordinate 183,562,061 of NC_061513.1, read as the reverse complement.
GCCTCAAGCATTACATAGTCGAAGAGGTAAGTCATGTTACGGAGGTTCAACTAGTTACAACTGAAGAATTCATTAAGGACACATATGTTAGCCCTTATGATGAGAAGTATTTTGTCGATATTTTTGCATCTTGAAGGTAAAGTCCTATTTGAGTTTTTCATTCTTATCTCTGCTAGTTATCAAATTTTTGATATTTTCAGTATTGGTACGGGCGGCCAGTATGGGCACATGCGCCTGTACGGGAGGTCGCTAAACTCTCTGAAGTTTTTACTCTTTTCCGAACTTTTTCACTTTTAGCAGTACGATCGGGTGGTACGGGAAAACGCGCCCGTACTCATGGTCGCTAAACTTGCAGATGTTTTTGCTCTTTCAGAACTTTTTCATTTTTAACAAGTACAATCGGGTGGTATAGGTAAACCGTTCGTACTCTTGGTCGCTAAACTCTCTGAATTTTACGCCATTTCTTTTGATTTCTGTTCCTTTAGAACAAATAAGTTTGGTAGCTTTTCGGTACGGGCAGAGAGTACGGGGCAAACCCACCTGTACCATATGTCGGTGCCAGTGCAAACCTTTTGTTTGACTCTTTATTAGCTGTTCTTTTTATCATAATCCTTTTCAATCTATTCTTTTCCTACGAAAATTAGGGTTTTGCTGATATTTTCTTACTCCTACTCAGATTCTTGATAATCTTGATTTCACTTTACCGCTCCAAAAGATATGAAGCCCTTTCACCTTAAGTAGATCTGGGTGAAGAAGGAAGAGGAACTTGAGAAGCAAACCAAAAAGAAGGAAAGCTTTCCTGCAAATCCCTACAGGTATAATTTCCATGGATCTTCTCTCCATATTCCTTCCAGCCCGCCCTCTCTCAATAAGAAGGAGCAACATGACTGAATAGAGGAAAAGATCGCATCTCTCGAGAAGGCATGTGTGGAAACCATGAGTGAGGGCGTTGACTCTTATTAGCTGATGAGCAAAGGCCTTGATAAAAAGGTCGATGACGTCAACAATAGAGTAGAAACCCTGGCTAAAGTTGTTCTTGAGATGGCTGATGACAGGAAGCTACTCATGAATATAATTAAGAATCAACATGATGACATCACGCAGTTAGCTACCCGTTTTGCATGAATCACACATGCATGTAACCTGAAGCAGGACGATGATGTCGATGGTGCCTCGCTCAGTCCCAAGGAAGAATAGGTCCATCCAAGGAGGTGTGATCCAACCTGGCTTGATATCAATCTTGGGGAGATCATCTGTAGCTTTGTAAATTTATTATCAAAGTTAAGCATATTTATTTTTCATCATACACTATAGCTTACTTTAAAAATAGAATTTTGCATCAATAGCATGTGTAACTCCTTTGGAGAGCGAATGATTCTTATCCAATGAACTATGGGCCGTTATTATACTTGAAGTATTTTTTGAATTATGGTTATTGTGTTAGATGTATGAATTAGGATGAGTATTATTGTACTTGAGTCATGGTAATGATCTTAGGGTCTTCCACACCAATAATTTTTGAAATAATATGAGAAGAGAATCATCTATAAAAGCATATTATGTTGTTTGACTATATGAGAATGCAAATTTTGAGAAAAGGAAAATGACTGTGAAAAATTCCGTTCTATCCAGCTATTTAAAAGAGGAAAACAAATAAGAAGAAAAGAATTGCTCGTAGTTCTCAAATATAAAGCTAAGCTTTATGATCTTATGATATGTGAAGAAAATAATCTTCATGTACGCTATCAAACAGAAAAGGTGTGGAGACCATTAAGTCATTTGAATATAAGAATAGTATGATAGAGTTCCTTAGTTAGTTCTACATCTGATGTTATAATCATTGTTATTAAAGTACCTCACTTATTATAGTGACTCACGCTTCATGAACAAAGATGACTCTGTCCATTAAGCTCTTATGTTGCTTGGGGACGAGCAAGAGTCTATCTAGGGGAAGTTGATGAGTGCATTTTTAGAGTGTTTTTAATCTTTTATTTCATACAAAATAACCTTGTGTAGCGATAGGATTTTGGTATTTAGTGCGCCCCCGCGCACCTTTTCTATTTGTTTCAGCAGGATCTCGGAATATTAAGGCAATAATGAAATATCAATAAAAATCCATCATTTTATGGTATTTTGATGTGATAAAAATCATTTAAGAACGTAACCACGCACATGGGCCAAAGGAGAACATGAGGAGAAGTTTCAGAGGGTTTAGCAGACACCAGTACGGGGAAAGCCCCCGTACTATCTACCCGTAGTACACGTCAAGAGAACCGCCTCGTCAAAACTTTCATCTCTCGCAAACGGATCTCAGATCCGAGAGCCCCAGCCACCAGAAACACGAGAACGCAGTCCCATAAGAGATCTCAAGGAGTAACAAGAGGAGGAATCATCCAAGTACTACCCGGATCATCAGGAGGACGAGGCATCATCCCCTTCATCATCAACCGTTGCACCAACACCATCTCCATCACTTTCATCCCATTCTCAGTTGTAATATCCATTGATATTGTGGATTTGTACTTGAATTCGCATCTCTATGCTTATTCCATTCGCAAAATTATGATGATGTGATTGATTGCTTCCATGTGTTAGTAGTTTACCTCGTTCTTGGGGGAGATGGAGAAACCCTAGCAATATTTCGATATGAATAAAGTTGATTCATAGCTGTAGATTGGAACAGTAAACACAATTGGAGTAGCTTGCATGTGTGCGAGGCTAAGATGACATGTGTTTTGGATCTTCCTCTCTTTGCTTGCCTATTCTCAATGTACCGTGGATTCCACTCCCAGGGGCTGGCATTAAAGAACCAAAGGGATTGCGCCTAGCCTACCTTTCTGTACAAACCTCTGTCTTTCAAATAGGAACATAGTCGACTTCCCAATATATGTGTTGATCCCATCTTTCATAGAAAGAGCAGAAGGGAACGGTTCAAGATCTCTTGTTTTGATATGCAAGGGAGCGGAAAACGCCCTGGTGGACTTTCATTACAAATATGTTCCTGATGATGAGTTAGTTTTCCCTCGTGATATTAAATGAAGTCGACCATGTAATATTTTCCTTTGGTCATGAGAGAAAACTACCTTTGGAAGTATGGTAGTGTATACGACGGGAAGTGAGATACCATGGTCGGTGCACTATTGTATGGAAGGATGGGATAAGAAAGGACTCACTATGCTTTCACGAAAAACCATGAGGGAATCCCTTAATTGTGATGGATCAATATGTGGTTTGCCGAAGGTCATTGAGATGGTTATTTAGAGACGCGTTACCAAACGCGCATCTCATTATCGAGCATTACCCACACACGATGAGAACAGAGATATAGATTATCTAATTTGTGTTCTTAATTAATGCTAGTGGTGGAACCAACAACCCCTGAGAACATTTTAGCCTTATTGAAGTTCAAACTTAATCCATCGCAATCGTGCTTTTCTATTTCAGTTATTTGTTTCACAAACCAAAGCACAAACTTATCAAAAACCAAAACCTAATTTGGGATTTAAGACGGCTTTTTAGTAAACTTAGATAAATAGCAACAAGGGATATTAAGACCTTGACTAGTAGCTCCTCGTGGTTTGATATTGTTATTTCAAAACTAGCTACATTTGATCTGTGTACTTGCAGCCATCATGGAGACACGCCCATATATGTATTGCAATGTGATCCCGTCACAAAGTTCCGCATTGCAGTATGGTATAAGAAACGTTGTAACCTAATCATTAGGCCATGAGGACATATCTAATCATTGTCACCGGAGGATGGTTTGATGATATTAACCATCACACTGTTACAGGGTGGTCATAAAGTTATTGCTGAGGTATTCCAATGTGATGGGTTGAGGTGTATGAGTCAAGAGCGGGATTTTTGCATCCGCGTGACGGATAGATACTCTGGGCCCATTCGGTGATATCGCATTGATGAAGCTTGCAAGCGTGTGACTTGGTCATGAGATCATAGGAATGAGTTGAAAGTGTTTTTCACTAATGAGATCAAACTAGGTATAGAGGATACCTAATATCAAGTCTCAAACAAACTAGGTATCGTATGACAAAGGGAAAATGATTCGACGTTGAGGTTCAAGCGATAAGTTAATTTATGGAAAGCAATGGGTCTACATGGTTGTCTAGAACCCCTATTGATCATTGATTGGAGAGATGGCTCGATCATATCTGCGCATTCCCTGACCCGTAGAGTGCCACACTTAAGAGTATGTGATGCTTACAGATTATCCGAGTTGTTGGAGTAATAATAGAAGAACACCAGAGTTGTTTCATACAGGTATCACAATAATTTCCGGGGTTTGTGAATCGTTTGGAAACTCAATATATGTATTTTAGTATTTAATTGGATGAATTAAATATTAAAATAATAATAATATAAAATATATATAGGGAATGCCCTCATGGGCCACCTGAAAAGGCAGCCCAAGAGAGGGGATCGGCCGCCCTAAACCTGTCGTCGTGGCGAACAAACAGATGCCATGGGATGGCTTAAACTGGGGCCGAATGGGCGCTAGAGGATTCGGGGGAGGGTTTTTGATTAGGTAGGATGAACTTCCGGATGCTTTCCTCAAGAACTTAGCCGGAGCCAGAGGTAGAAGAAGAGAGACACAAGGAAGAACTCCGCTCTAGATCTTTCTCTTCATTGATCTCAACATGATACAAGTTTGTGCATACAAGGTCTTCCCTAGTTCGATCGTATCTTGTCCTCCCGTGTACGGGTGTGCCCCCTCTCCTTATATAGGGGAGAGGGTGGCTTACAGAGGAAGAAACCCTAATGGCATCTTTGACTAGACAAACTACTTTACAAAGTTACTTTAATCATAGATGACACCGGGGTCTTCTTTAATCAGGGAGGCTGATGTCACCCGGCTTCTTTCAGCGTCATCCTCTTCTTTATCGTCAGGGCTTCGTTTAAAGCTACTTTGCTTAGCTCATCTTTGTCTTCTAGCTCTGGAGAGAATCTTTGACCAGTCCTGCCGACGTGCTACAGTGTACTTCTTACCGGTAGCCCGGTGTCTTCTCTATCCGGTTCCGGTATACCCCTCCTGGGGATACCGGCTTAGCTTCACTTAGCCAAACTCTCAACTTCGTGCTCCGGTATAAACATTAAACCGGTATCTTGATGGCCTAAACCATCCAGCTTTGGCATGCCTTTGGCATACCGGGGGTCATCCCCCCAACATTAGTCCCCGAAGCTGGTATAGTCCGGTGGATCCTATCCGACGGACCATGCCAGGTTCTCATACCCTAAGGTACCGGTTTAATCTTTCCGGTGGTAAATATAGATCTTCCGGCATCTTTACCGGACTCGCATCTTTTTTCTCTTTACAAGGTATCTTCCGGTATCTTATTCCCCGGTATCTTTGACATTAACTCTTTCCTCGGTGAAGTCGAGAATTTCTCGGGTACAGTGCCTGTTAGTGACATGCGCACTGTGTCTGACGCGCCAGTGTCAGGGGTCACTTCCCTTCGGCTTCTGCGCCAGCATTTATGGCGCCACACCGGATCCCGACCGCCGTTCCGGATCCGTGTGGCCTCCACCGTGGCACTATGTTTTATGCGCGTGTATTCTCGCGCCACGTGGCGGCCCACGACGCGAACCGCCGCGGCCCAGCAGTTTCTGGCCCACTATCTCCTTCTCCTATAAAGAGGGAGTGCGGTTCCACTTCATCTCTTTCCCCGCATTTGCCTTCTTCCCAGCGCTTCGAGCTCCTCGCCCCTTGCAACCTCGTCGCCGCCGGTCGCCGCCAGAGCCTTGCTCCGACGAACTTGCGTCGTCACACTTGCTGCGCTGAGGTTCTTCGCTGCGGAGAGATCCACTCGTACTTCTTCGCCGCCGCTGCTTCGGGCTTTGCTAGGCGATCTTCGCCCTTCGCCGTCGCTAGCCTCCGTCGGCGCTCACGAGCCTCCCGCTGCTCCGGTGACATTCTCCCTAAGCGCCTCCGCCGCCTCAGGTTAGGCTCAATACGTATTTACCTCTCTTCTCTTCGCTTTCCAGATCTTGGGCCGGTAGAGTATTTACTTCCTTTTTATTTTGCTTTTCCTCTTACTCGTAGATCTTCGCGCGAGGGTAGTTCTTGGGAAATCTGTTTTGCGGGTAGATACCGGCGTCTCTCAGATCCATATGTCTAGCGAAGAGTCTCTCTCCGCCTCATCCTCTAGTAGCCAAGAGAGTAGAACTTCCGACGGGCTAACCGCAGATCTTGCCCGGATGGAAGCCGAATCCGTCAAAGACCAAGAGGCCGGCAGCTCCAGCCAGGCCCCCGGAAAAGATCTTTCCGGTATCACACGCGGAGCCTGGAGAGGTTCCGACGTGACACAACATGAGATTGACTGGCTATACCGGTCTAGGAGGATACCGGAGGGAGTCTCCTGTCGGCTTCCTGGCAACGAGATCGAACCGGTGCTTGAACCCGGTGAGTTCGTTGTCTTTCTTGCTCACTTTGAGCGTGGCTTCGGCCTTCCTGCCTCTGACTTCTTTCGCCAATTTTTGGATTTCTATCGACTCCAGCCTCACCACCTTCCCGGCAACGCCGTTTTCTATCTTTCTTGCTATGTTGCCTTCATAGAAGGCTACATCGGCATCCGTCCCGCTCGCGAGACCTTTGCTCGCTTCTTCTCTCTCCGGATCAATTCGGTCCAGGGCAAGGATATTCCCAAGCCCAAACCCCCCGTTCAATGCGGGTCTTGTATTATCGGCTCCCGCCAAGGGAGCCCCTTTTTTAAATTCACCGGCCTCGAGTCCTGCTGGTTGTGGCAGACGACGTTCTTCTATGTGAAGAACAACGGCGCCGCGGATCTCATCAATCTGCCGGCTTTCAACCCGGCGCCGCCCACGAAGGTCAACTGGGGCTACTTCCCCGGTACGAATCACATTGAGACGAACCGGGTCGTACGCTTCATGGAGAAGCTGATGAAGGAGACCAACATCTGCTCCGATAATATCATCCGCACCTTCATCTGCCGCCGGGTGCTTCCCCTTAAGCGCCGGGCTCATAAGATAAGCGAGATGTACGGCCCTGGCGATCCCACCAAGATCACCAGCATCCCCTTAAGCAAAGCGGATGTGGTCCGCAAGGCTAATCAAATCTGCCAAACGGACATGCCGGTTGACTGGGAGTGGGGCTTCCTGCCTCTCAGCTCCACCAACCCTCCAACCGACGAAGTAAGAGAATGTGCCTCCCGGGCTGCTCTACCGGTAACTTTTATGCTGCGGCTAACTGATTTCTCTTTGTTTTCAGGCCAAGGCCCGCTTCTCTCGCATCAAGTCGGATCGGTGAGGCCCTTGCCGGAAGCGCCCCTTGGACAAGGTTGACCCAGATCCCTACGTCCATTGGACCGATCTGAAGATGGGCCGCATCCCCACTCCGCGCCCTGGTAACTTTTCTTCTGCAGCTTCCGGTTCCGACGATGAGCTCACCATACTTGAGGTAGTTTCCCCTTCCGGTCTCTTATGTATTGTTGCTATTTCCCTTCTGTAGATGCTCCCTCAGCTGGCCCCGAACCACAGGTCCACGAGCGCGTGCCTCCCTTGCAGGCCGAGGTCGGCCAGGAGTTCTTGGAGAAACTCATTCCTCAGAGCAAGAAGAACAAGGCCCCCGCACCTGACGCTGGCTCCAGCCAAGCTCCCCCCGCCAAACGCTTCCGGACGGAAGTCCTTGGGGGGAAAGAGACTGGCAAGAGGCGCTACAAGAACAAGCAGATGTCGGTCGCCTCTGGGTAAGTTCTTTGTTTCTCTATTTGCTTCGTTTCGCAAACTTTTCCTTTCTCTTGCTGTTTTTGATCTTTCCTCTCCCTCTTGTTCAGCCCTGCGCTCAAGCTCTCCAAGAGCGCCAGCGGCTCGACGCCTGAGGCTTCAACTCCTCCTCCTCAGACAAGCCCGGTACCATCCGGTACCGGCAACCCTTCTGCCTCCCCTCCGGGAGGCACCTCAAGTGCGGGGCGCGTGGCCCCTACACCTCCTGATCACCGCGCGGAGGAGGATCCCACCTCCCCTCCGGAGAACCAAGATATCGGCGCCAGCAACATCGGCGCCGACGACGAAGCTGCCGGGCGGGCGGAACCTCTGGTTCCTCTCGCCCCGAAGAAAAAGAAGAAGAAGCACTCTAGCTCTTCCCCCTCCAAGGCCGCGCCAGACTCTTCCGCGCCGGCCGGCTCCACCTTGGGGCAGGGCGCGCCGTCGCCTCCCAAGGCCTCGCCCATGCCTCCACCAGAAGCCCCTACCGCCAAACTCAGCGGGGCCACTCCAATGCCGCCGCCCGAGACCCTCAATATCACGAAGTTCCTCAAGCCGGGGGCTTCCAGGGGAAAAGCTATGGCCGCCGGCACCTCAGCCGCCGACTCGCAGTCTCTGGTGCTGCACGTCAGCCCCGCCGCTGCTGCGGTCGGAGAAAAACCTTCCGGCATCTTAGGCCGGATCGTTGAGCTGAAGAGTGAAGGCCGCGACCTGGGGCACCTTCTCCCCTACGCACAAAAGTGGAACGATGCGGATATATCTGCATCCACCCGCGGCCTGGGGAAGGACCGGCTTCCGGCGCCAGACCCCGCTGGACCCCGGTGCACGGAGGAACACTTCATGCGGCTTCGGCGCGCAGTGAAGGAGCTGGATAACGCGTGGCACGATGCCACCAACAATGTGTTGGTAAGTTCCACCAAACTTTTTGCAACTTTTCAATTTTTGCCGGTTTCTTTCTTTCCGGATCTTGTCTATCTTCCCAGTCCCCGAGTTTCGTGTTGAGAGCATAGCTCTTAGCGCGAAACTTAAGTAGAGAGCTCCAAAAAACTTGCATCGCCAGTCCCCGAGCTTCGGGTTAAGATCATAGGTCTTAGCGCGAAGCTTAGGTAAAAACTCGAAAAACCGGCCTAGCCAGTCCCCGAGTTTCGGGTTAAGATCATAGGTCTTAGCGCGAAGCTTAGGTAAAAACTCGAAAAACCGGCATAGCCAGTCCCCGAGTTTCGGGTTAAGAACGCAGATCTTAGCGTGAAACTTAGGTAAAAACATGGAGAAACCGGCTTCTTTTCTTCTAACATTTTGTCTTGAACAGAGCACGGCCGACGCTCGGAGGCACCTCTTCGAGGAGCTTCTCTGGGAGCACCGGGACCTCGCTGAAGCGCACAGCAAGTGCCAAGGTAGGCTCCTTTTTCCCCTCCGGCATCTTTTTACCGGAACGTTTTCTTTCTTAATACGTATGAAATTTTTGTTCAACAGCTGTCCCGGAAGCTACCATTGAAGCCCTCAAGGCCCAGATCGCCGCACTCCAAGGTACCGTTCTTTCTTTTACGGTTAACTTGCTCTTTCCTCATTTTACCAGCCGCAACTTTGCTAACACTTTTCTTTCAGGTATCTAGGTGAAAAGGAGCAGCTCATCAAGGAGCACCGCAAGGCGCTGGACGCCCAGGAGCTTTACTGCAAGGGGCTAAAGGAGCAAGCGATCCAGCTTGGGCTCAAGCATAATGAGGCTATGAAGGCCGCCCAAGCCGCTGCTGAAGCCAAGCTCAACGAAGCCCTGGAGGACGCCAACAACTCCACAGTTGTGCTGCGGGCTGAGCTTGAGGAGGGAGCCAAGGCGCGAAAAGCAGCCGAGGATCAAGCCGCGCGCTTGGAGAGAGAGCAAAAGGGTATGACCAATTGGTCATGCAAACTGATGCACTTGCCCTTCGTAAGTTTTTCTTATCTTCTTTTTCCTCCGGTTTCTGCTTATAAGCTTATGTTTTCCGGTTTCATGTCCTTACCCTTTTCTCTTTGTCTTGCAGGGCTTTTCCCGGACTCGCAGCTTTTTGCGCAGAAAAAGGTGGCCGAGCGCCGGATCCGACAGAAGTACCGGAACTTGGAAGCGCCATGGGATGCTTATGATCACCTGGTTGCCCTTTCTGCGCGGGTCTCCCACATGCGTGCGGTTGACCGGAACCTTGCGGATCTGCCCGATGTGGCGATCCACCTCTTCAAGGTGCTCTGGCCTGGAGAGGAGGTGCCGGCGAACTTATCGCTTACCTCGGAGTGCTTGAAGAACGCCGGCCGGCGAATCCGGGAGTGGCAATGCTCTGCGGCCCGTGCCGGAGCGGATACGGCGCTGCGCGTCGCCTGCTCCTGGTACGAAGACCTGGACCTGGATGCGCTCCTTGGCGTGCACGAAAACGCTCCAACTGATGTGGACCCGGTCCTCACCGCGAGCGGCAGGATCGGGCCTACCGGCTTGCTGAGTACGCCCAGGTCCGCACCTTCATCCCCCCTCCTCCTGACGTCCGCGACTACCTCAGTGATGAAGAGGAAGAAGAGGACGAGGGAGAGGAAGATGCCGGTGCCGGTGAGCAGCCTCCGGAAGCTCCAGAAGCTGGTGCCGAGCCTCCCGAAGCTCCTGCTGCCTAATTGCCTGTTATAACATGTTTGCCTGTTCCTGCTTGCCTCAAAACAATGCCTGTTAAATTCTACCCCGGTATGCCGGGGTTTATGATGTAACTTAAAACCTAGCTGCTCTTTTGGCTATGTGACAATGTTATCTGCCGGTATGCTATACCGGTAGCTTATTAAGTTGTGTTTGCTCTAATGTCTTAGCATTTTGCTCATTGTTTGGTTTTTATCCTGCACTGCAAAGATTTCGGAATTGCTTCCGCATCCAATCCGATGCACACTTGGCTCTTTTGCTTTGGCTCTGCCTACCTTCTCTGGATGTTTTGGCGTATGAGCACAAAGTTCTTTTACCAAGCAAGCACTTTCTTGAACTTAGAAATACTCGAAATTTTTGCCAAAAACCGGTACAACCGGGGTCAGTTAAATTTTTCCGGATTGTTCTTTCCCGCTCTCTCTCTTCGCAGTTCATGTGCTTACCCCCTACCGGTTTATCTTGCTTGCCATGAAGCCGGGTTGCGGACAGCAGCAGAGTCGAAGACTCCGGTAGTTTTTAGCACACTACTAAACCGGAAAGAAAAAAATGTTCAATAAGCAACCGTTAAACTGAAAAAATAAACATATTACATGCAACTTTAGTAGGGGTAGTCCCCGAGACTCATTCGAGGTTCCGACATCTTTTATCCATAGCAAATAAGGTACAAAAAGGAACTTCTTACACCACAACTTCAAGAGTAGAAAGGACGCAACAGAGCTACGTTCCACGGACGCTTGGTCTCCTCTCCGGACCTGTCCGCCTTTCCTTTCTTCCATTCCTGTGCATCGATCAGGTAATAGGCATCATTGTGGAGAGCCTTGCTCACAATGAAGGGTCCTTCCCATGGGGTGAAAGCTTGTGCCGGCCTTCAGTGCGCTGCACTAGGCGTAGCACCAGGTCTCCTTCCCGGAACACCCTCGGGTTAACCTTCCGGCTATGATAGCGTACGAGGTTTTGCTGGTAAATGGCTGTTCTTGCCAATGCCAATTCTCTTGCTTCTTCTAGCAAGTCCACATCGTTTTCTCTGGCCTCTTTCACCTCTTGTTCGGTATAGAGCTGCACCCTTGGTGAGTCATGGAGAATGTCGGTTGGTATGACCGCTTCTGCTCCATAAACCATGAAGAATGGAGTGTATCCGGTAGACCGGTTTGGAGTCGTTCTTATGCTCCACGACACTGACGGTAGCTCATCGAGCCAACACCCCGGTGACTTTTCCACCGCCTCGATGAGTCTTGGTTTGATACCGGAAAGTACCAAAGCATTTGTTCTTTCAACTTGGCCATTGCCACGTGGGTGTGCCATCGAGCACAAATCCAACCGGATATTGTTGTCCTCACAAAATCTTTTGAACTCACCTTGAGCAAAGTTCGTTCCATTGTCAGTGATAATGCTATGTGGGTAACCATAACACAAGATAACATCTTTTAAGAACTTCACCGCTGTGCGCCCATCACATTTTGCAATGGGTTTTACCTCTAGCCACTTAGTGAATTTATCCACCATAACCAAGATGTGGGTCATATTTCCCCTTGCAGTTTTGAATGGGCCAACCATGTCCAGGCACCAAACGGCAAACGGCCAAGTTAGCGGTATGGTTTTTAAACCGGATGCTGGGGTATGATTTTGCTTGGCGTACCTCGGCACCCATTGCATTTTCTTACCAGATCCTCAGCATTTTCCAAAGCCGTGGGCCAATAGAACCCATGCCGGAACACTTTTGCCACCAGCGCCCATGACGAAGCGTGGTGCCCACACTCCCCTTGGTGAATCTCTGCAAGCATTTCTTTTCCTTCTTCCGGTTCCACACACCTTTGAAGGACACCGGTAACACTTCTCTTGTACACCTCGCCATTGATAATGGTGTATGCCTTGGACCTCCTCTGGATTCTTCTGGATTCATTTTCGTCAACCGGCAAGGTGCCGTTGATCAGGAATTCCTTAATAGGTTTAACCCAAGATGGTGCCTCCCGAATCAGGAACACCGGTACGTCTATGTCCATGCTATCCACCAGCATTGTTTCTTCCGGTATAGATGCTGCAGTCCCCGATCTTTCCGGAACAGTCCCCGAGCTTGCCGGAACAGTCCCCGGGTTTCCTTCATCGATATCCATTGGTACAACATGTGATTCCGGTACAAAAATTGATTCCGATTCCGGACTCGGTTTGATCGATGGTACTCTTAAGTGTGCCAAGGCTATTCCGGGAGGAATTTCTTGCCTAGATGAGCCCAGCTTGGACAAAGCATCCGCGGCTTCATTTTCCGCACGCGGCACATGGTGAAACTCACACCCTTCGAAGAAGCCGGCAATCTTTTGTACGTGAAACCGGTATGAGGCCATGTTGGCATCTTTTGCGTCCCAATCTCCGGAACATTGTTGTACCACAAGATCTGAATCTCCGTAGCAAATGATCCGATGTGCACCGATTTCTTTTGCGACCTTAAGCCCATGGATCAAAGCCTCGTATTCAGCGACATTGTTTGATGCCCTGAAATGCACTTGTAAAACATACCGGAGATGATCTCCCTTAGGTGAGGTAAGTACCACACCTGCACCTAGACCCTCTTTGAGTTTGGATCCGTCAAAGTGCATCTTCCAGTACTCTAATCTTTGGTCTGGAGGCTTGTATTGCATTTCCGCCCAATCAACCAAGAAATCAGCTAAAGCTTGTGATTTATGGCGTCTCTTCTTTCGTACATCGGTACATATGGTGATATCTGGATTGCCCATTTCGCAATCCTACCGCTAGCATCCTTGTTGCACATGATATCGGAGATGGGTGCCTCACTCACCACCTCCATGGGGTGCTCCTCAAAGTAATGCTTAAGCTTTGTGGCGGCCATGAACACGCCATAGGTCATTTTCTGGAAGTGCGGGTAGTTTTGCTTTGAGAGGGAGAGCACCTCGCTCAGGTAGTATGCCGGCCTCTGGACGGTTTTTCCTTCCTCTTCTCTTTCTACTACCACTACAACACTTACCACCCGGTTAGTTGCTGCTATGTATAACAACATGGGCTCTCTTTCCAAAGGCGAAGCCAGTATTGGTGTTGTGGCTAGCATTGTTTTTAGCTCCTTAAATGCCGCGTCTGCCTGAGGGGTCCAGACGAACGTATCGGATTTTTTCATCAGAGCGTAGAGGGGCAGAGCTTTTTCTCCCAATCTGCTTATAAACCGGCTTAGCGACGCCAAGCTTCCGGTAAACTTTTGCACGTCCTTGAGATCGTGCGTTATGGTCATTCTTTCTATTGCCCGGATCTTTACCGGATTCACCTCAATGCCCCGGCTTGATACAAGGAAACCAAGCAACTTACCGGCAGGGACACCGAAAGTGCATTTTGCCGGATTAAGTTTCATCCGGAACCTTCTTAAGTTATCGAATGTTTGCCGGATATCGTCGATTAAGGTATCTTTTACCTTCGTTTTTATCACGACATCATCCACATAGACTTGCACATTCTTTCCAATTTGATCGAACAAGCATTTTTGCATACAGCGCTGGTACGTTGCACCAGCGTTGCGCAAACCAAAAGGCATAGTGACATAGCAATAAGCCCCGTGCGGGGTAATGAACGCAGTTTTTATTTGATCTTCCTTTTTCAGGGGGATTTGATGGAAACCGGAGTAAGCATCTAGGAAGGACAACAACTCACACCCAGCAGTGGAATCAATCACCTGATCGATCCGGGGTAAGGGGAAAGGGTCTTTTGGGCAAGCCTTGTTCAGGTTGGTGTAGTCGATGCACATGCGCCACACCTTTGGAGCCTTTGCTTCGAGGTTCTCCTCTTTCTTCTTTTCAACCAGCACCGGATTGGCTAGCCACTCAGTACGCGTTCCTTCCATGATGAAACGGGCAACCAACAACTTTGTCACTTCTTCTCTAATGATTTACCTCCTATCCTCAGCAAACCGGCGTAAAGGTTGTCGTACCTGCTTCGCATCCTTCCGGACATTGAAAGAGTGCTCAGCCAGCTCCCTCGGAACACCTACCAGGTCCTCTGTAGACCAGGCAAAGATATTCCGATTCTCACGGAGGAAGCTGACGAGCGCGCTTTCCTATGCCTCACTGAGGCCGGCACCGATACGAACGGTGCGCTCAGGGTAAGCCGGATCCAGCACTATGTCCTTTGTTTCTTTTGTCGGCTTGAATGCTGGTGCACTCAAGCTTGCACTCATTGCCGCTAAGCTTAACTGTGAAGACTGAGCCAGCGCTATCGCGGTTTGCATCCTCCTTTTTTCCTCTGCAATCACCAGCGACTCTGCCAGATTTGATCCGGCGGAAGCAGTTTGCAGCGAGATCTTGTAGTTTCCCACCACAGTTAAGGGTCCACGAGGTGCCGGCATCTTCATCTTGAGATAGGCCGTGTGAGTCGAGGCCATGAAAGCTGCCAATGCCGGTCTCCCCAGCAGTGCATGGTAAGGACTATCTAGGTCCACCACCTCGAACTCAATGTTTTCAACCCGGCAATTGTCACGTCCTCCAAACGACACATCCACCCGGACTTTTCCAACCGGTGCGCAGGACAAACCCGGAACGATTCCGTGGAACGTTGTACGAGTTGGCTGAAGCATGTTTTCTCTTATGCCTAGCGTATGCATGGTGTGCCGGTACATTATGTTTATGCTGCTCCCATTGTCTATCAGCACTTTGCTGAACTTGACGCGCGTTGTTGGCCCTTGCATGATTGGGTCTACCATGAGAGCGTAACCACCCGGATTAGGCATTACCTTGGGGTGATCCTTGACCGACCAGGAGATTTCCTGATCTGACCACTGCATGTATTTTGGTACTGCCGGCATCACCGCGTTCACTTCCATAGAACGGCGATGTAGGCTCTGCCTGTCTGTTGGCTCGGTAACGAACACAACACAGCACACATCCGGATCAGCGTAAACGTTCCGGCCCAAAGGTGCCAGTGGAGGTGGTTGGCCATTGCCTTCTCCCACCTGATGAACTTGCTGATGCTGCTGCCGATTTGGATGAGGCTGCACCGGTAGAGCGTTGGCTCCGGTAAGCGGTGGTGGTGGTGGCAGTTGATGCTGGTGCAGCATATCCTGAGATGGTGGTAACATTGTGGAGCACCCTTGTGCCTGCGCATCTTTTACTGCTCCCTTGAGCATCAAGTACTTGGTCCAAGAACAGTCCTTCGTCAAATGGTTTGACGGGTGAGCCGGATTCGGCGTGTGCCATCGGCAAGGTTGATCCATGGCGGCTTCCATGGTGTATTTCACAGGTTCTTGCCAATTCTTTTTCTGGCCCCAGGGTTTCTTTTCGACCCATTGCTTCTTAGGACCCGCCCATGGTTGCGATCCGGTTTTTTGCCTCTGGCTGCCGCTGGCATCAGAGTTTTCTTGTACAGCAGCAACTTGCTGCGGACCATACCTTCGATCCGGGAAATCCTCCCTCCTCTTGTTGTTCTGGTTGTCCCGGTATTGCTCTTGGCGCTGCTGAGGCGGGTTTGATTGTTCCGGCTCAGCTTGTACCGCCGGTTGCATTGGGTCTCCCAATGCGTAGTTATCCGCCACACGTATCATCTCCGCCAAGGTTACCGGCATGTTCCGCTATAGCTTTTGCCACAACGGCGAAACTCTGCGGCATCCATTGCAAAACTAAGCTATGGCTGGCGCTTCTATCTACCCCTTCACAGGAGTTTCTAACGGAGTTCCACCGGGTCAAGTAATCCCGGTCTGTTTCCTGCGGGCGTTGCACGCACAAAGCGAGCTGCTGAGGCCTGTTGGGCCTCCGGTATGTGCTACTGAAGTTACTCACAAAAGCTTCCTCAAAGTCCAACCAGCCGTTTATGCTTCCTGTCGGCAGGTTGTTCAGCCAGATTCTTGCCGGTCCCACCAGGAACGTTGGCACAATTCTCACGGCCCAACGCCGGTTTCCTCCTCCGGCTACGCTTTCTCCGCTGCCAGCGACGTACACCGCGGTCACGTAATCCGCGAGCCAATCTTCCGGCTTAGTGGTGCCATCATATGTTTTGGTGCCACGGGGCAACTGGAAGTTACGAACTGGTGGCTCCTCTTTCATGATCCTTGGGCCAAAACACTTTGGACCCGGAGGACCTTCTGCCTCGATCATTTCAGACAAATACATTCTATCCAGACGGTGCCTCGCATCCCGTTCTGGCAGGTGTCTTTCTCCCACGCGTTCTCCCAACGGGTTCCGGTAAGCCGTGAGTCTTGTCGAATCAGCTTCATCGTAACGTTCCGGTACCGCGGCCCTTGCCTGCCGATACCTCGGGGGAAGCATTTCCTCCTCATCATACGCTGCGCTTTCAGCTTGTTTCCGGCATAGCCTCCTTTGGCGTAGCCTCGATCTGCCCCTTGGCTTTTTCTACCGGCATCGTGTTGCCCGGCTTGTTGCTTTCCGGCAAGAACCGGATCGTACACAGTCATCTGCTGTGCGTTCATCTCTTTTTCTCTCCTTCTGTACGGATGGGGGGATGAGGCCTGCCCATGGGACTTTCTTCCGGCATTCTTTGTTGAACGCGCGGATTTTGAAGCCGCAGCCTTGTTCAGCTTGGCGAGCTGCTCAGCATTCTGCTGCTCGATAGTTTCTAGCAGCTCTCTAACACGCTCTTGCTGTTTTGCCAAAGCATCTCCGGAAAGCGACTCACACAGCTCTACGACAGCCTTAGCAGCTTTTATGGTTTTATCCGGGCTACTGTACTTAGGTTTCTCTACGATGCTCACAGATGCAGAAGTACTTTTGCCGGCAAGAACTTCCTTACGCAAATCCTGATCTAGATGGCGAGCTTTAAGCCGGTTCTCCGGTATCGTCCTAGCAGCATGAGCGCTAACAGAAGCAAAGCCATGGGCAGCGTTGTACTCACGTAGGGTTAGGTTCAGCTCGCGCTGCGCCCGGACGATGTCGGCGCCGTTCGCGAGCAGCTTCTGGCGTTGTGCCTCCAGCTCCGCCTGAGCCGCTGCCGGGTCGATGTTCTGCGCGATGGGCATCGCCAGCACGTTCATCGCCGCTTGGAGTGGTGTTTCCGGTGGTGCGGAAGATGCTCCCGCAGCGCCAGTGTCGCGCTCCAGCGGTGGTTTGGCCGCACGGGTCGATGCCGCGCGACCGGCACCTTCTTCCACAGCCTCCTTGCCTGCGTCAACCGCGCCAGCCATCATCACCTCGACGCTGCCGGCGGCGCGGCCAGCACTGGAGCCACCTTGGCGGATCCGGCGCCACCAGCACCGGCGAGAGGCGCTGGCGCACAGGGACAGTGCCGAAGTAGACGCGGTGGCTGCCGAACTCGATGATGCGGCCGTTCTTGGGGAAGATGCCGCCGTTGGCGAAGCATCCCGCGTTGTCGTTGATGAAGTCCATGGAGTAGATGCGCTGCACCAGCGCAGACACGGTCCGCTGGCCGGCGACGTCGAGGATGCCCGCCCGAATATGAACTCCAGCAAGCGCCACTTCATGCCCCACGGTGGGCGCCAACTGTCGTCGTGGCGAACAAACAGATGCCATGGGATGGCTTAAACTGGGGCCGAATGGGCGCTAGAGGATTCGGGGGAGGGTTTTTGATTAGGTAGGATGAACTTCCGGATGCTTTCCTCAAGAACTTAGCCGGAGCCAGAGGTAGAAGAAGAGAGACACAAGGAAGAACTCCGCTCTAGATCTTTCTCTTCATTGATCTCAACATGATACAAGTTTGTGCATACAAGGTCTTCCCTAGGTCGATCGTATCTTGTCCTCCCGTGTACGGGTGTGCCCCCTCTCCTTATATAGGGGAGAGGGTGGCTTAGAGAGGAAGAAACCCTAATGGCATCTTTGACTAGACAAACTACTTTACAAAGTTACTTTAATCATAGATGACACCGGGGTCTTCTTTAATCAAGGAGGCTGATGTCACCCGGCTTCTTTCAGCGTCATCCTCTTCTTTATCGTCAGGGCTTTGTTTAAAGCTACTTTGCTTAGCTCATCTTTGTCTTCTAGCTCTGGAGAGAACCTTTGACCGGTCCTGCCGACGTGCTACAGTGTACTTCTTACCGGTAGCCCGGTGTCTTCTCTATCCGGTTCCGGTATACCCCTCCTGGGGATACCGGCTTAGCTTCACTTAGCCAAACTCTCAACTTCGTGCTCCGGTATAAACATTAAACCGGTATCTTGATGGCCTAAACCAACCGGCTTTGGCATGCCTTTGGCATACCGGGGGTCATCCCCCCAACAAAACCCTACCATAGGAGGGCCAGTGGTGCATGGGGGGGCAAGGTTCCCCCCGGCCACCTCCTCTCCCTCCCCATATATAAAGAGGACCCCTCCTCTCCTTCTTACTCACCCCCTAGCCTCTCTCTCCCTCCCCTCTCCCTCGTGTGTGTGTGTTCCCAAGTTTGAACATGCACGGGGTGAGATCTCTCCACCATATGCACGTCATCATGCTGATGGAATTCGGTCTAGATCATCTTCTTCCGCTGCTTTGCTTGACCGTTTCCTAGGGGACGTCTATACACCGTACGTGTGTAGAGTTGCGGAGGCGTTCAAGATCGAGCGCTTCATCGCCTGTACTTCTACTCGACCTTGAGGTCGGCGTTGACATCCACCTTCATCAACAATGTTCAGTCGGAACGTAACACTTTCGGTCTTCAAAGTTATGAACACCGAATATCTCTGTTACTTTACATTTGCATAGAATAGATCTTGGCTATGTTATTTTGTCGGTAGATTTTTTTGTTTTCTGCTATGAATCCTTCAGTGGTATCAGAGCGATCTATGCGTAGACGTGTTGGTACGGCTAGAATACATATCAACATGTGGGCATTGATCTTCTATTTGCTACCCATCTTTCGTGCACTTGTTCGTATAGCGACATTGTTTGATGAAGCATAGTGTAACGCGATGTTGGTTCGGCACTTGACATATGGCTCGTACCGCCTAGTGAGGTTTCTGTCTCTCTTACTTTAGTTTATACGACATTTACAACAGAGGGCCATGAACAAGAGATTAAAAGTGGCAACTAGTTGATCCATGTTGTGGTTGTAAGATTGTAGGTATGAAATGGTTGTTTGTGGAAGCCCAAACAACCATGTAAAACTTGCAAAATATAAAAGTAGAGGAGTCTAACTTTGTTTTGCAATGGGCACAGGACATGATATGTCATGGTAAGTTTTATGAACACACCGGAAAAGAGGCGTCGTGGACGTTGGCGCTGTACCGGAGTGCTCGATGTAGATCAAGACTCAACGACCATGTCATGTCACACATTTTAGTTTCATATGATGTTATTACTTATTTTATCTTATGATGCATGTATTAGATATTTGACGGTAACATTATAAGATGATCCCTCAATTAAAATACTAAAGTTATGTTCTCCCTTAGTATGCAACACTAAGAAAGTTCTCCGTTATGAAGCAGATAGTGATGATCGGCTGCTAAACATATCAGTGTTCGCATACGGTGGGTGTAAGCCACATTGCACTGCCAAACACTAAGGTTGAATGACGAGCCTAGAATGTGCATAGACATGGCATCGGAAGACAAGCGCCGAAATGTTAAGCATGAGTCAACTGATTGATATGATTCATAATGTTGATATCTACCTTTGAAGCTATGTGCGCCTTCGACCGTGACGATCGGGAGTGGTGTAGTGAATTAGGATCGTGTAATCACTAAACAAATTATGTGGGATATTTGTTTAAGTGTGATTTCTTATTTTAAATTAAGTTAAAACATGAACTCAATATTATGAACATAGTCTTGATGTAGGTTTGCAAATTATATTGTAGATGTGTCGCCCCACCTTCAACCTAGAGAAATTCCTTGAGAAAAAGAAACTGAAAACCAATAGTCTTGATGTTGCGTTAGGTGACAAGCCCGCTGACTCTGCTTATCAGGATGAGAGAAATGTGTACAACACTAAGGCGGATGAGTCCTCCTTTGTCCAGAGTGGCATGCTCTATGCCATGGAGGAAACACTATGATAACATGAGATAATCACCGATCTCAAGGCTATTTGTGCACCGCAGGATAGGGCCAAGAGGTATGAAGCTTCCAAAATATTCTTCTCCGGCAAGAAGGAAGAGCAGAATAGTGTGAGCGAGCACGTGGTCAAGATGTCTGGCTACGTTCAACGTCTAAACGCTCTGGAATGCAAGATTCCAAACGAACTGGTGATTGATAGGGTGCTGCAATCGTTATCCCCTAGCTACAAAGGATGTGTCCTGAACTACAACACACAGAGGATGACCAAATCCCTCTCTGAGTTGTTCGCTATGCACAAGACTGCTGAGTTAGAAATCAAGAAGGAGCACATTGTTCTGATGATCAACAAGACCGTTAGGAATAAGAAGTCTGGCAAGAAGGGAAAGGGCAAGGACATGCACCCTAAGAGGAATGGAAAGCCTGTTGCCACAACACCTAGGGCGCCCAAGCTTGGACCTAAGCCGGGCGTTGAGTGCTTCTACTGCAAAGGGTATGGTCACTAGAAGCACAATTGCCCCAAGTATCTAGAAGATAAGAATGTCGGCAAGATCGCTATGAAAGACAAAGGTATATTTGATATACATGTTATTGATGTTTACCTCACTAGTGCTAGGAGTAGCACCTGGGCATTTGATATCGGTTCTGTCGCTCACATTTGTAACTCTCAGCACAGCTTTCTGGATAAGCGGCGCTTGGCAAATGATGAGGTGACGATGCGTTTTCGCAACGACTACAAAGTTGATGTGGTGGTTGTCGGTACTCTTCGGCTTAGTCTACCTTCGGGATTAATTTTAATTAAAAAAAATGTTATTTTGTACCTGCATTGAGTATGAACATTATAAGTGGATCTTGCTTGTTGCAAGATGGTTATTCATTCAAGTCTGAAATAATTGGTTATTCCATTTATATGAATGATGTGTTCTATGTTCATGCGCAGTAGCACAATGATTTATTCTTATTAAATATCGATTGTAATGATCCACACATTCATAACATTGATGCCAAAATATGTAATCTTAGTGATGATAGTGACATGTATATGTGCATAGTCATCTCGGTCATATTGGCATTGAACGCATGAAGAAGCTCCATTCAGATGGACTTTTGGAGTCACTAGATTTTGGATCTCTTCACAGATGTGAGCCATGCATTATGGGCAAAATGACCCGGACACCGTTCTCCGGAGTGATGGAACGGGTGGCGGACTTATTGGGAATCATACTTATCGATGTGTGTGCACCGATGAGAGCCTCGACACACAATAGATATCTTTACTTTATAACTTTCACTGATGATTTGAGTGGATATGGGTATATATATTCTACTTGATGAAACAGAAGTCCGAAACTTTTGAGAAATTCAAGGAATTTCAGAGTGAGCTGGAAAACCAACTTAATAAGAAAACAAGTATCTTTGATCCGATCGAGGCGGCAAGTAATTGAGGTATGAGTTTGGTGCACATCATAAGACATGTGACATTGTACCACAAGTCACGCCAACCGGTACAACATAGCGAAATGGTGTGTCAGAACGGCGTAACCGCACTCTATTGGATAGCTGGATAGCGTTCAGTCTATGATGTCTCTTACCGACTTATCAATATCACTTTGGGGGCACGCCCAAGAAGCAACGCATTCATTTTAAATAGAGAGCCATCCTAATCCGTAGAGACAACGACGTTCGAGTGATGGCATGACAAGAAGCCTAAGTTGTCTTTCCTGAAGGTTTGGGGATGTGAGGCTTATGTTAAGAAACTACAGCCTGACAAACTCGAACCTAAGGCGGAGAAATGCATCTTTGTAGGGTATCCAAAGAAAACTATTCGGTACACCTTCTACAACAAAATCGAGGGCTAATTGTTTGTTGCTAAGAACGGTACCTTTCTCGAGAAGGAGTTTCTCGTAAAAGGTGTTAGTGGGAGGAAAGTAGAGCTTGACGAGTTTGTCGATCCCACTCTCCAAACCTCGAATGGCGCAATGGAAGATGTTCTGGAACCATCCATCTCAGTGGGAGCGGAGGCAAATGATGATAATCAAGATGATAATGAGCAAAATGATGATGAAGATCATGACATTCATGTCGAGGCATTTACTCAACCTCGCAAGTCACCAAGAGTACCTAATCCTCCCGAATGGTACATAAACATCACTATGATAGTCATGTTGGTTGAACATGATGAATTCAAGGAGTTCACTACAAAGCAAAGGGTTTTCGACAAATTCAAGGAGTTGACTACGATAAGACCTTCTGTTCTGTAGCGATGCTTAAGTCTATAAGGATTTTGCTGGCAGTTGCTGCGTATTTTGATTACGAGATATGGACGATGGATGTCAAGATGACGTTCCTTAATGGCAACATTGAGGAAGAGTTGCATATGGTACAACCCGAAGGTTTTGTCATTCCTAAGAATGCTATAAAGGTATGAAAGCTTCAACGTTCAATCTATGGATTGAAGCAAGCATCTCGGAGCTGGAATCTTCACTTTGATGAGTGATACGCGTGAAGCACACGTCCGTTGGGAACCCCAAGAGGAAGGTGTGATGCGTACAGCAGCAAGTTTTCCCTCAGTAAGAAACCAAGGTTATCGAACCAGTAGGAGTCAAGGAACACGTGAAGGTTGTTGGTGGCGGAGTGTAGTGCGGCGCAACACCGGGGATTCCGGCGCCAACGTGGAACCTGCACAACACAATCAAAGTACTTTGCCCCAACGTAACAGTGAGGTTGTCAATCTCACCGGCTTGCTGTAAACAAAGGATTAGATGTATAGTGTGGAAGATGATGTTTGTTTGCAAAGAACAGTAAAGAACAAGTATTGCAGTAGATTGTATTTCAGATGTAAAGAATGGACTGGGGTCCACAGTTCACTAGTGGTGTCTCTCCGATAAGAAATAGCATGTTGGGTGAACAAATTACAGTTGGGCAATTGACAAATAAAGAAGGCATAACAATGCACATACATATATCACGATGAGTACTATGAGATTTAATCGGGGCATTACGACAAAGTACATAGACCGCTATCCGACATGCATCTATGCCTAAAAAGTCCACCTTCGAGGTTATCATCCGAACCCCTTCCAGTATTAAGTTGCAAACAACAGACAATTGCATTAAGTATGGTGCGTAATGTAATCAACACAAATATCCTTAGACAAAGCATTGATGTTTTATCCCTAGTGGCAACGAGCACATCCACAACCTTAGAACTTTCTCGTCACTCGTCCCAGATTCAATGGAGGCATGAACCCACTATCGAGCATAAATACTCCCTCTTGGAGTTACAAGTATCAACTTGGCCGGAGCCTCTACTAGCAACGGAGAGCATGCAAGAACATAAACAACACATATATGATAGATTGATAATCAACTTGACATAGTATTCCATATTCATCGGATCCCAACAAACACAACATGTAGCATTACAAATAGATGATCTTGATCATGATAGGCAGCTCACAAGATCTAACATGATAGCACAATGAGGAGAAGACAACCATCTAGCTACTGCTATGGACCCATAGTCCAGGGGTGAACTACTCACACATCGATCCGGAGGCGATCATGGTGATGAAGAGACCTCCGGGAGATGATTCCCCTCTCCGGCAGGGTGCCGGAGGCGATCTCCTGAATCCCCCGAGATGAGATTGGTGGCGGCGGCGTCTCTGGAAGGTTTTCCGTATCGTGGCTCTCGGTACTGGGGTTTTCGCGACGAAGGCTTTAAGTAGGCGGAAGTGCGGAGTCGGAGGGCTGACGGGGGCCCCACACCATAGGGCGGCGTGGGACCACCCTTGGCCGGGCCGGCCTATGGGGTCGGTGCCCCGTCGCCCCACTTCGTAACCCTTTCGGTCTTCTGGAAGCTTCGTGGAAAAATAAGACCCTGGGCGTTGATTTCGTCCAATTCCGAGAATATTTCCTTTGTAGGATTTCTGAAACCAAAAACAGCAGAAAACAACAGAATCGGCTCTTCGGCATCTCGTCAATAGGTTAGTGCCGGGAAATGCATAAAAATGACATAAAGTGTGTATAAAACATGTGAGTATCATCATAAAAGTAGCATGGAACATAAGAAATTATAGATACGTTTGAGACGTATCAAGCATCCCCAAGCTTAGTTCCTACTCGCTCTCGAGTAGGTAAACGATAACAAAGATAATTTCTGAAGTGACATGCTATCATAATCTTGATCAATACTATCGTAAAGCATATGAGATGAATGCAGCGATTCGAAGCAATGGTAAAGATAATGAGTAAACAAATGAATCATATAGCAAAGACTTTTCATGAATAGTACTTTCAAGACAAGCATCAATAAGACTTGCATAAGAGTTAACTCATAAAGCAATAAATTCTTAGTAGAAAGCTTTGAAGCAACACAAAGGAAGATATAAGTTTCAGCGGTTGCTTTCAACGTCAACATGTATATCTCATGGATAATTGTCAACACAAAGTAATATAACAAGTGCAATAGGTAAACATGTAAGAATCAATGCACACAGTCCATACAAGTGTTTGCTTCTAAGATAGAAAGAAGTAGGTGAACTGACTCAACAATAAAGTAAAAGATTGGCCCTTCGCAGAGGGAAGCATGGATTACTATTTTTGTGCTAGAGCTTTTCATTTTGAAAACATAGAAACAATTTTGTCAACGGTAGTAATAAATCATATGTGTTATGTATAAGACATCCTATAAGTTGCAAGCCTCATGCATAGTATACCAATAGTGCTTGCACCTTGTCCTAATTAGCTTGGATTAACATGGATAATCATTGCATAACATATGTTTCAACCAAGTGTCACAAAGGGGTACCTCTATGCCGCCTGTACAAAGGTCTAAGGAGAAAGATCGCATTTGATTTCTCGTTTTTGATTATTCTCAACTTAGACATCCATACCGGGACAACATAGACAACAGATAATGGACTCCTCTTTTAATGCATAAGCATTCAACAACAGATAATATTCTCATAAGAGATTGAGGATTAATTGTCCAAACTGAAACTTCCACCATGATTCATGGCTTTAGTTAGCGGCCCAATGTTCTTCTCTAACAATATGCATACTCAAACCATTTGATCTTGAAAATCGCCCTTACTTCAGACAAGACGAACATGCATAGCAACTCACATGATATTCAACAAAGGTGTAATAGTTGATGGCGTCCCCAGAAACATGGTTACCGCTCAACAAGCAACTTACTAAGAAATAAGATACATAGCTACATCTTTTTCACCACAATAGTTTTTAAGGCTATTTTTCCATGAGCTATATATTGCAAAGACAAAGGATAGAATTTTTAAGGTAGCACTCAAGTAATTTACTTTGGAATGGCAGAGAAATACCATGTGGTAGGTAGGTATGGTGGACACAAATGGCATAGTTTTTGGCTCAAGGATTTGGATGCACGAGAAGAATTCCCTCTCAATACAAGGCTAGGCTAGCAAGGTTGTTTGAAGCAAACTCAAGTATAAAACGGTACAGCAAAGCTTACATATGAACATATTGCAAGCATTATAAGACTTTACATCGTCTCCTTGTTGTTCAAACACCCTAACCAGAAAATATCTAGACTCTAGAGAAACTAATCATGCAAACCAAATTTTAACAAGCTCTATGTAGTTCTTCATTAATGGGTACAAAGTACATGATGCAAGAGCTTAAACATGATCTATATGAGCACAACAATTGCCAAGTATCAAATTATTCAAGACATTATACCAATTACCACATGAAGCATTTTCTCGTTTCCAACCAGATAACAATGAACGAAGCAGTTTCAACCTTCGCCATGAACATTAAGAGTAAAGCTAAGAACATATGTGTTCATACGAAACAGCGGAGCGTGTCTCTCTCCCACACAAGGAATGCTAGGATCCGATTTTATTCAAACAAAAACAAAAACAAAAACAAACAGACGCTCCAAGTAAAGCACATAAGATGTGACGGAATAAAAATATAGTTTCACTAGAGGTGACCTGATAAGTTGTCGATGAAGAAGGGATGCCTTGGGCATCCCCAAGCTTAGATGCTTGAGTCTTCTTAAAATATGTAGGGATGAACCACAGAGCATCCCCAAGCTTAGACTTTTCACTCTTCTTGATCATATTGTATCATCCTCCTCTCTTGACCCTTGAAAACTTCCTCCACACCAAACTCAAAACAAACTCATTAGAGGGTTAGTGCATAATTGAAAATTCATATATTCAGAGGTGACATAATCATTCTTAACACTTCTGGACATTGCACAAAGCTACTGAAAGTTAATGGAACAAAGAAATCCATCAAACATAGCAAAACAGGCAATGCGAAATAAAAGGCAGAATCTGTTAAAATAGAACAGTCCGTAAAGACGAATTTTTCAGGGGCACTTAACTTGCTCAGATGAAAATGCCCAAATTTAATGAAAGTTGCGTACATATCTGAGGATCACGCACGTAAATTGGCAGATTTTTCTAAATTACCTACTGAAGGGGCTGCTCAATTTCGTGACAGTAAGAAATCTGTTTTTGCGCAGTAATCCAAATCTAGTATTGACTTTACTATCAAAGACTTTACTTGGCACAACAATGCAATAAAATAAAGATAAGGAGAGGTTGCTACAGTAGTAACAACTTCCAAGACTCAAATATAAAACAAAAGTGCAGAAGTAAAATAATGGGTTGTCTCCCATAAGCGCTTTTCTTTAACGCCTTTCAGCTAGGCGCAGAAAGTGTGAATCAAGTATTATCAAGAGATGAAGCATTAACATTCTTACCAGGGGCTTTGCGCTTACCCTTCTTACTCTTTGTTTTAGGGAATACATGACCGCATCCGGGTGTAGAGGTAAAATTTAGAGTGCCTTTCCCCACATCTATGATTGCCCCCACGAGTTTCAGCAGGGATCTTCCAAGTGTGATTTGTCCTGTCCCTACACATTCAACAACGAGATAATCAGTGGATACCGTTCTTCCAAGAAAGGTTGTGAACACACCTTCAGCTATACCCATAGGAATTATAACAGAGTTATCAGTAAGAGTTATTCCTTCTCCTCCTTTAGTAAGTTCCCAAAGTGTCAAAGATTCATAAATTCTTTCAGGCATAAGGCAAAACTCAGACATAATATCACAACGGGCATGAAAAGTTTCACCACAAATAGCAACTTTAATAGTAGGCACCCACATTGAAGGTTCAAAGCTTACTGGAACATAACATAATACTCACGAATCTGGTTGTACCCTTCTTTTAAACGAGATATATTCGTTTCGAGAGTGTATAATCTATTATGAATGCTAGCAAGAGATGAATCAAAATTATTAGCGGAGCTAGATGATGCAACCAATTTTTTTATGGCATTATAAGCTTGATCCGCATCACAGTGAAGGAAATCTCCTCCCACTACAACATCTAAGGCGTATCTATAGCGAAGAATAAGCCCAAAATAAAAGTTACTAAGAAGCAAACTTAGAGTCATTTTAGGTTCAGTTTTATTATAAGAATCAAAAATTCTAGACCAAGCTTCTTTAAAACTCTCTTCACCTCCTTGTTTAAAAGTAAAGATCGATTCCTCAGGTGATAGAGTAACAACTACGGGACTAGTCATGATAACAAAATAAAGTAAATGCAAGTAACTAATTTTTTTGTATTTTTAATATGGAGAACAAGACAGTAAATAAAGTAAAACTAGCAACTAATTTTTTTGTATTTTTGATATAGAAAGCAAACAAACCAGTAAATAAAATAAAGTAAAGCAATACAAAAACAAAGTAAAGAGATTGGATGTGGGAGACTCCCCTTGCAGCGTGTCTTGATCTCCCCGGCAACGGCGCCAGAAAAAGAGCTTGATACGCGTGAAGCACACATCCGTTGGGAACCCCAAGAGGAAGGTGTGATGCGTACAGCAGCAAGTTTTCCCTCGCAAGAAACCAAGGTTATCGAACCAAGTAGGGAGTCAAGGAACACGTGAAGGTTGTTGGTGGCGGAGTGTAGTGCGGCGCAACACCAGGGATTCCGGCGCCAACGTGGAACCTGCACAACACAATCAAAGTACTTTGCCCCAACGTAACAGTGAGGTTGTCAATCTCACCGGCTTGCTGTAAACAAAGGATTAGATGTATAGTGTAGAAGATGATGTTTGTTTGCAAAGAACAGTAAAGAACAAGTATTGCAGTAGATTGTATTTCAGATGTAAAGAATGGACCGGGGTCCACAGTTCACTAGTGGTGTCTCTCCGATAAGAAATAGCATGTTGGGTGAACAAATTACAGTTGGGCAATTGACAAATAAAGAAGGCATAACAATGCACATACATATATCACGATGAGTACTATGACATTTAATCATGGCATTACGACAAAGTACAAAGACCGCTATCCAGCATGCATCTATGCCTAAAAAGTCCACCTTCAGGTTATCATCCGAACCCCTTCCAGTATTAAGTTGCAAACAACAGACAATTGCATTAAGTATGGTGCGTAATGTAATCAACACAAATATCCTTAGACAAAGCATTGATATTTTATCCCTAGTGGCAACAACACATCCACAACCTTAGAACTTTCTCGTCACTGTCCTGCATTCAATGGAGGCATGAACCCACTATCGAGCATAAATACTCCCTCTTGGAGTTACAAGTATCAACTTGGCCGAGCCTCTACTAGCAACGGAGAGCATGCAAGAACATAAACAACACATATATGATAGATTGATAATCAACTTGACATAGTATTCCATATTCATCGGATCCCAACAAACACAACATGTAGCATTACAAATAGATGATCTTGATCATGATAGGCAGCTCACAAGATCTAACATGATAGCACAATGAGGAGAAGACAACCATCTAGCTACTGCTATGGACCCATAGTCCAGGGGTGAACTACTCACACATCGATCCGGAGGCGATCATGGTGATGAAGAGACCTCCGGGAGAAGATTCCCCTCTCCGGCAGGGTGCCGGAGGCGATCTCCTGAATCCCCCGAGATGGGATTGGCGGCGGCGGCGTCTCTGGAAGGTTTTCCGTATCGTGGCTCTCGGTATTGGGGTTTTCGCGACGAAGGCTTTAAGTAGGCGGAAGGGCGGAGTCGGAGGGCTGACGGGGGCCCCACACCATAGGGCGGCGCGGGGCCACCCTTGGCCGCGCCGGCCTATGGGGTCGGCGCCCCGCCGCCCCACTTCGTAACCCTTTCGGTCTTCTGGAAGCTTCGTGGAAAAATAAGACCCTGGGCGTTGATTTCGTCCAATTCCGAGAATATTTCCTTTGTAGGATTTCTGAAACAAAAAACAGCAGAAAACAGCAACTGGCTCTTCGGCATCTCGTTAATAGGTTAGTGCCGGAAAATGCATAAAAATGACATAAAGTGTGTATAAAACATGTGAGTATCATCATAAAAGTAGCATGGAACATAAGAAATTATAGATACGTTTGAGACGTATCAATGAGGTGATCAAAGAATTTGAATTTGTTCAAAATGTGTAAGAGTCCTGCATTTACAAGAAAGTGAGTGGGAGCTCATAGGCATTAGTACTATATGTGAATGACATATTTCTGATTAGGAATGATGTGAATCTTTTAAAGAGTGTGAAGGATTATTTAAATAGCAAATTTTCTATGAAAGATATGGGTGAAGCTGCTTACATATTAGGAATTAAGATCTATAGAGATAGATCGAAA
The DNA here is from genome assembly GCF_022539505.1 of Lolium rigidum. Classification (NCBI taxonomy): domain Eukaryota; kingdom Viridiplantae; phylum Streptophyta; class Magnoliopsida; order Poales; family Poaceae; genus Lolium; species Lolium rigidum. Next base: position 183,532,101 of record NC_061513.1, on the reverse strand, counting down.
CACTTATTAGCATTGAGCCAGAGTACATACATAGAAAATATTTTGAAGAGGTTCACAATGGATCAATCCAAAAAGGGGTTCTTACCTATGATAAAAGGTACGAAACTAATGTAACTCAGAGTCCAGAAACAACGGATGATCATAGAAAGAGGATGTCTGACGTCCTCTATCCTTCAGCCATAGGATCTATCGTGTATGCTTCAACAAATCTTTCATTTTAGGGCTATGCGGAGTCAGGTGGCACAACTCTTGGAATCCTCTGATAGGGCAAAGGTGGCCGATCTTTCGATGAGACGTGGATAGATCGATTTGTTGGTGGAGTTCGTGCTTGACAATCTGACTACACGTGCAAAGCTCGTGCGCCAATGCAATCGCTAGGAAAATCTCCGGGAGTTACTGATCTTGCGGATTCACGATCAGCCTGACCAGCGAGGGTCTTAATTCCTACCTGAAATCGAGAACAAGAACTATTGATGCAATCGGAATATTGCGGATGAAAGATGAAAGCTTTATTGAAAAGGTGGGATTCCGAATAGTCGGTCTTGTTCTAGGCGTTGGCGTCAAAAGAAGTACACGAGAGTTGCAGCAATGGCTAACTTTTAGTCTAATCAAAATCCGAGTCTAAACGTGATGGCTATGGGGGTATTTAAAGGAGGAAAAGGTGGGGTTTCGGCTAGCCATACGTATGGTGGCCGAACCAAACCCTGGAAGGCCTTTCCCCCTTCAATACGGACTCTAAAAAGTGGCTGAATTAATTCCTGCGAAAATGACATGGGCCTGGCCCAAAACTAAAGGTGACGCAGCACCATATTATGCTATGGACGAAATTATGAAGTGGAAAACTCTATATTTCGTCCATGTTTTCATCTCTTCTTATGATGGCTTCAAAGTTCTGAAATCTCCACTTGCGGCGTCATCTTCAATGCTCAAATGCTTGCTGCCATCTCCTCCATGTGTGATCATGCTCAAATGCTTGTCCTCCTCATCCATGCTTGGTCCATCATTCCTAAGAGTAACAAACATATCTGATTTAGGCAGCATCATATTCTCATGTATGTGAAGAATAGTTCCAAGAAACGAAAGTACCTGATAGTTAAGTTGTTTGGCACGAGCTCGAGTGATTGGTCCTTGTATTTGTGTGGCTGTAGGTACAGCGGTTGTATCAATAGATGGGATATCCTCATCATGCCCCCCTACTTGAATTGAAGTCGTCCTCGACGAAAGCTCCTCTTCTTCACCAAAGTAAGGCTTCTACAATGTTAAATTAATGTAGGACTAACCGGACCCAATTCTGCAGGAAGCTCAAGTTTATATGCATTATCATTTATTTTCTCTAACACCTTAAAAGGACCAGCACCGCGTGGCATTAGCTTAGACTTGCGCAATTCAGGAAAACGATCTTTGCGCAAATGCAACCAAACAAGATCACCAACATCAAACACAACATGCTTTCTTCCTCTATCCCCAGCAATTTTATATTTAGCATTCATGCGTTCTATGTTGTCTTTAGTAGTCTCATGCAATTTTAGTATCAATTCAGCACGATCTGTAGCATCCAAATTATTTTGCACCAAAGATGGTAAAGGCAACAAATCAATAGGTGCACGTGGTACAAAACCATACACAATCTCAAAAGGGCACATCTTAGTGGTAGAATGCAGCGAACGATTGTAAGCAAATTCAATATAAGGTAAACATTCTTTCCACAATTTTAAGTTCTTCTTCAAAACAGCCCGCAACATAGTAGACAATGTTCTATTTAGTACTTCAGTTTGTCCATCAGTTTGGGGATGACATGTAGTACTAAACATCAATTTAGTCCCCAACTTAGCCCATAAACATCTCCAAAAGTGGCTAAGAAACTAAGTATCACGATCAGAAACAATAGTATTTGGCACACCTTGTAAACGAACAATTTCACGAAAGAACAAATTAGCAACATGTGTAGCATCATCAGTCTTGTGACATGGAATAAAGTGTGCCATCTTAGAAAACTGATCCACAACAACAAAGATACTATCCCTCCCCTTCTGTGTACGAGGCAAAACCAAAACGAAATCCATAGAAATATCCTCCCAAGGTACACTAGGAACAGGAAGAGGCATATATAAACCATGTGGATTAAGTCGAGACTTAGCTTTTTGACATGTAGTGCAGCGTGCCACAAATCTCTCAACATCTCGACGCATACGTGGCCAAAAGAAGCGTGCAGCAAGTACATCCTCCGTCTTCTTCACACCGAAGTGTCCCATCAATCCTCCTCCATGCGCCTCCTGCAACAACAAAAGACGAACGGAACTATCTGGGATGCATAGCTTGTTAGCACGGAACACAAATCCATCATTGAGGACAAATTTGTTCCATGTTCTACCATCTTTACAATTCAGCAACACATCTTTAAAATCAGCATCATGCAAGTATTGTTCCTTTATGGTTTCTAATCCAAAAATCTTGAAGTCAAGTTGAGCATAGTATAACGGCGCGACAAAGCATCAGCAATAACATTATCTTTACCCTTTTTGTGTTTGATAACATAAGGAAAAGACTCAATAAATTCAACCCACTTTGCATGGCGGTGATTCAACTTAGCTTGACTACGAATATGCTTCAAAGATTCATGATCAGAATGTATAACAAATTCTTTAGGCCATAAATAATGTTGCCAAGTTTCTAATGTCCAAACCAGCGCATATAATTCTTTATCATAAGTAGAATAGTTCAGACTAGGCCCACTCAACTTCTCACTAAAATATACATCAGGTTTGCCCTCTTGTAATAACACACCTCCCAAACCAATTCCACTAGCATCACATTCAAGCTCAAAAGTCTTATTAAAATCAGGAAGTTGGAGTAATGGAGCATGTGTTAACTTATCTTTCAGAATCATGAAGGCTTCTTGTTGTGCATCGCCCACACAAAGGGCACATCCTTCTTGGTAAGCTCATTCAGCGGCGCAACAACGGATCCAAAATCTTTCAGAAAGCGCCTATAGAAACCAGCGAGGCCAAGAAAACTCCTCACTTGTGTGACCGTCTTTGGCTGCGGCCAACTCTCAATTGCCTCAATCTTATCTGGATCAACTTCAATTCCCTGCGCAGTAACAACATAGCCAAGAAACGCAACTCGATTGGTGCAAAAGGTGCACTTCTCAAGATTACCATACAAACGAGCATCACGTAAAGCATTGAAAACATCACGTAAATGATCCAAATGATCCTCCAAAGATTTGCTATAAATCAGAATATCATCAAAGTATACCACCACAAAACGTCCAATGAAAGCTCGTTCATCAGTCTCATGAAAGTACTAGGTGCATTAGTTCAACCAAAAGGCATTACTAACCACTCATATACACCGAACTTAGTTTTAAATGTTGTTTTCCATTCATATCCTAATTGCATACGAATCTGGTGGTAACCACTACGCAAATCAACTTTAGAGAACATAATAGAACCACTCAATTCATCAAGCATATCATCTAAATGAGGTATTGGATGACGGTATCGAATGGTAATATTATTAATAGGTCTACAATCAGTACACATGCGTGAAGAATCATCTTTCTTAGGTACCAAGATAATAGGAACAACACATGAACTAAGAGACTCACGAATGTAACCTTTATCTTGGAGAACCTGAATTTGTCGCTGAATCTCTTTCGTCTCTTCAGGATTGGTACGATATGGTGCACGGTTGGGCAGCGAAGCTCCTGGAATCAAGTCAATTTGGTGTTCTATCCCACGAATAGGTGGTAATCCAGGTGGAACATCTTGTGGGAACACATCAATGAATTCCTATAAAAGGTTAGCAACCGCAGGTGGCAAAGAAGGAGGCATATCCTCAAATGAAAACATAACTTCTTTGCAAATAATAGCATAGCATTGAGTAGTGTTCACATCAAGTTCAGCAATATCAGATTTGCTAGCAAGCAAACAAGGATTTTTCAAACGAATTTCAGTAGCATGGTTTGAATCGATTTAGTATTAGTCTTATGTGGCATAAAATTTGCAGCAAAAATCTGATTTTCACTCTTATGTTTCTCCTCGTTTTTTACTCTACTAGCTCTAGCAAGATCATCTTTTACTATTTGTTCAGGAGTCATAGGTTTGAGACCAATTTTCTTTCCATCATGCATAAGAGAATACTGATTAGTTCTACCATTATGAAAAGATTCTCTATCAAATTGCCAAGGTCTACCAACTAACAAAGAACAAGCTTGCATAGGTACAACATCACAATCAACAAAATCAGAATATGTACCAGTAAAATGCACAATGTAGTTCTTGTTACCTTGAGCTTCCAAGAGCTCTCAAACTATTGAATGTAATATGGATGTGTGCGCTGTCTTGTAGGGAGAGAAAGCTTCTCCACCATGTCAACGCTAGCCAGATTATTACAGCTCCCTCCATCAATGATGATCCGTATAGCTCGCTCTTTTGCAACGCCTCTTGTTTGAAACAGATTGTGGCGTTGATCATGCTCAGATTTTCTCAATTGCACGCTCAACACACGCTGTGCAACTAAGCTCCTGTACTGATCAGCAGTATCAGCTTCCATTACCTCCATCTCTCTCTCAGAATCAGAATTGGCGCCATCACGTGCAGCAATAAGGGCCAATGTATCTTCATCAAAGTCACTTGCAGAATCATATTCTCCATCTTCACGGACCAACATCACACGCTTGGTTCTGTATTCTCTCTCTATGTGTCCAAATCCCAAACATTTGCGACATTGTATGTCGCGCGTCTTCCCCGTGGAGGTCATCGAAGATGAACTCCGAGGAGGACCAGCAGATGGTGGTGGAGTAGCAGCAGGTGGTGCTGGTGATGCAGGCGCGCTGTACTTTGAGGTAGTAGGTGCTGGTGCAGTCCCACGAGATGGTGGCGCTGATTGTCGCGGAGACCACGACGATGTACGACCTGCATAAATATTAGCTCTTCTCCATGGTGGTTGACGATCCTGCACTTCACGTTCAGCTTTGTAAGCAAGATGAAACAAGCGAGTAATAGTGTTGTACTCCTTATAATCTAGAATGTGCTGAATCTCTTTATTCAAACCACCAAAGAAACGTGCAAGCATAGCCTCATTATCCTCTACAATACCACAGCGAATCATGCCAGTTTGCAATTCTTGATAATAGTCTTCTATAGAAATTTTTCCTTGTTCTAAGCGAGACAATTTTTTCAGCAAATCACGTTGATAATGTGTAGGAACAAAACGACTACGCATAGAAAGTTTTAAACCAACCCAAGTAGTAGGAATATTTGTATGATGTGCTCTACAATATTCAGACCACCAAATAGAAGCAAAATCTTTGAACTCAGAAGTAGCAGCACTAACACGCAAGTGATCAGGGTATTTTAAACATGCAAAGCGTTGTTCTACTTCCAATTCCCATGTAAGATATGCATCATGATTATATCTACCCTCAAATGGCGGAATATTCAGTTTCAGTTTAGCAACATGATCATCATCACGTACCGGACGTGGAGGTGGACGAGCGTTGCGGTTCAGTTGTCGTGGACGGCCCGGTGCAGGTTATTCGACTTCCTTGCTGTCCAGCACATTCTCCTCGACCTGCTCGTCTGCGTCCCATTCATAGTCTTTGTATCCTTCATCAGAAGGCGCGTCAGGTGCGGCTGCTGCAGCAGGAGCGGTATCCGCAGGCACATCCGCACGAGGAACGCGGCATGCGCGTCGTCGCACGTTGTCGCGAGGTGGCGGCAACCGAGTCAAGAGCTCCTGGAACTTGGCATCGAGCTTGGAGTTGAAAGCTGTCTCGATGCCATCCAGCTTGTCCAACGCGTCGTTGAGTTTGGCGTCCACATCACCAATGCGCGCATCGACGTCACGTGCATGCCCGTTCAAAAGGTGGGTGAAGCGAGCATGCAACTCCTCAGTCGTCATCTTTGCCGGGTCAACAGCTCCCGGTGTAGGTCCTGTCATGGTTAGTACACAAAAAGCACAAATGTATATGCCTACAAACTACGGAATATGGTGGTTCACGCGCAATTCGTCAAGCAAAATACAAAGCTCTTACAAGTTCTTACCAAACAGGAGGAAGGTGATACGGCAACCAACAAGGATCAGCGTCTCCAAGGATTGCCAAAGCGATTACCAGGTGTCGACACAGTGCACGTGGAGACAATATGTAGAGATGTAGGAAGGCTAATATGGTAGCAAAACAAAAATTGTCGAAACAGCAAATCAATATTGAAAGTATGCTCAACAACGGTACTGTGCTGGTCCTAGGCTAGAACGTACTAGAGACGCGATCCTAGAACACTAACATGGTCACGGCGCAGCACACAAGCAACTAGCAGCGATGATGTGGCGATGATGTGGCGAACCGAGATGCGAAAAATCACTATGATGGCAAGTGTCTCAAACTGATCCCCGAGGTCTAAAAACAGTATATCCTCAGAAAAAAATTTGTCGGAATTTTTGGGAGTGCTCCGGAAAGCGCGCAGGCGTAAAAAAATGTCGCTATAACGGCCAGTGACGACAAGTGATCGCCAAAGTGAAAAACCAATGTAGCCAGAAATTTTTTTTGGAGGCGTTTCCAGACTTTTTGCTCTCCTTCCAATTACTTATTGGCGGCCGAAATTTATCTCACGGAAATTTTGCTACAGCGCAGGATGAAATTAGAAGGCAACAACTATTAAGGAAAACAGGAAAACCTTAGTCTACACGGACTCTGTCGCGGCAGAGAAAACAGCACAAATCCGTGTCGCGGTAGGACACAGGGTATATGGCAGATGTACATGACGGTGGCAGAAACAATCTGGTAGGCGTATATGGCAGTGGCGGAAGTGTATATGGTGGTGTATATGGCCGTGGAGGAAGTATATGGTGGGTGTATATGACAATGGTGGCAGTATATGGTGGGTGTATATGGCAGTGGTGGCGGTGATCTGCGTATGGTGCGAGCGGCGGCGACGACGTGACTAATATGACCAAAACTCGAAACTCTAAAGGATATAGACGCTAAGACCAGCAACTCGACACGAAGATGCAGACACAACTTCAACTATGCAAAACTGAAAAGACAATGCAAAGGCGTGGCAGGGGGTTTATGGGACGAAGATCTAAAATCATAACAGTATTTTTTTTGGCTTTTTCGTGGTTTATGGGTATGGAGGCAGATGCAATCTACACTAGGAAAACTGTAAAATCTCACCGAGCAACCTGAAATCTTATACCACTTGATAGGGCAAAGGTGGCCGATCTTTCGATGAGACGTGGATAGATCGATTTGTTGGTGGAGTTCGTGCTTTACGATCCGACTACACGTGCAAAGCTCGTGCGCCAATGCAATCGTTAGGATAATCTCTGGGAGTTGCTGATCTTGCGGATGCACGATCAGCCTGACCAGCGAGGGTCTTAATTCCTACCTGAAATCGAGAACAAGTAAGAACCATTGATGCAATCAGAATATTGCGGATGAAAGATGAAAACTTTATTGAAAAGATGGGATTCCGAATAGTTGGTCTTGTTCTGGGTGTTGACCTCAAAATAAGTACACGAGAGTTGCAGCAATGGCTAACTTTTATTCTAATCAATATCCGAGTCTAAACGTGACAGCTATGGGGGTATTTAAAGGAGGAAAATGTGGGGTTTTGGCCAGCCATACGTATGGTGGCCGAACCAAACCCTAGAAGGCCTACCCCCTTCAATACGGACTCTAAAAAATAGCCGACTTAATTCCTGCGAAAATGACATGGGCCTGGCCCAAAACTAAAGGTGACGCATCACCATATTATGCTAAGGACGAAATTATGAAGTGGAAAACTCTATATTTCGTCCATGTCTTCATCACTTCTTATGGTGGCTTCAAAGTTCTGAAATCTCCACTTGCAGAGTCATCTTTAATCCTCAAATGCTTGCTGCCATCTCCTCCATGTGCGATCATGCTCCAATGCTTGTCCTCTTCATCCATGCTTGGTCCATCATCATTCATAAGAGTAACAAACATATCTGATTTAGGCAGCATCATATTCTCATGTATGTGAGGAATAATTTCAAGAAACGAAAGTACCTGATTGTTAAGTTGTTTGGCACGAACTCGAATGATTGATCCTTGTATTTGTGTGGCTGTAGGTACAGCGGTTGTATCAATAGATGAGATGTCCTCATCATCCTCCGAGGGGAGTACTTCATGTCCAGGGTGAAAACCTGCGATGGTTGTTCACGGCAACGACACACATGTGTCGTCTCCTTGTTAAAATTGTCATCTTTCGCTGATGTTTCATCCTTGATTCGTTGGACCAATTATGTAGGAGGAAAATTCTATGCCCTTCCATTCACAGGTTGGATCCGACAACGCCGATGCGAGTCATTCTCCCTTCTGAAAGGCGGAATCATGGAATAATAGTTGACTTAGTCGTAGGTGGTTTTTCCATCTTGTTGTAGCTCTTCAATTGGTGCCTACTTCATGTGGTTCCAAGTTAATTGTTTGACCACATTGACTTGCATTAATATTCTCTTTAATACAGTTACTATATATTATGGTTTTGTTCATCTCAGGATGGAGAAACCAGAAGGCTTAACGTTTATTTTCGGGGGGAAATGTAAGTATCTACGATGCTGGCCACGTTTGAGACTCGTGCAGTGATCGATCGGGTGCCCAAAGAGGTAATAATTCTGTGCATCTCTACTCGCTTTTGCGAGTAAAGCAGGCCATGATTGCTCCCGGAATCTCTCTATCGCGGCAACTAAAGGTTTTCGATGAAACATTCGCTTGTGGCTGCGCGAATTCGCTGTCGCCTCCGTGCTCCCTCGCTGTAGTAATAGAACGATCAATCGAATACATCGATCACTCCGCTTTGCATATGCCGTAAAGCACGAGCAAGCAAGGCATCTATTTATGGATAGATAGTGGCGACTGGAATTGCACGCAGCAACAGTCTAACGATTAGGAATAATTAAATCCCTTAGTCTCAAACACAGGAGTTCAGTGAGAAGACATGAGTGAAAAAGTTGATACACAACACAAGTGAAGCGAAACTAGAATTTTCTATTTTCTCTTCTCGAACTATATTTTTTTACTGAAAAAGGGAAATCGGATATTTGTCATCAGCCACACCCAAACACACACGTTTATCTCTCTTTTCTCAGCGGCTGTTGTTACAGCTCTTCCACATGACTAACCCTCGAGTTATCGAGAGTTTTCCTTTAGGAGAAAAAAAAGAAAAGGAAAAAAAGGAAAAATCCTTGGGGCGAGTGATTGTTGGCTGATCAATCTCATCCATATTTGCTCCAATACTTCTGTTTTCAATTTTGTTTCTACCCGTGACTGCTTAACCTGATCAAAGGGAAAGAGAAAACTGAATTAGATGAGACCATATATGTACAGCACTAGATGACCAGCTTGTCACTGTCATGTGTAAATGTAGCATGTAGATTGGGTTGAATTGGCAGAATGAGCTTACCGTAGTATGATTTAGGCGCATTGCAGCGGAAGCACTCGGTTCTGTTGGCGTAGTTTTGCACGTTGCAGTCCACTCTGTTAAGAAACGTCGTCAGCACCCAGTACAATACGTATCATTTGTTATTAGATAAGTAACCTTGCAACATTGCCATGTATTTCTTTTTTGCCGAAAGAAAAAACATTGATAAATTCCATTCGAGGCATTTTTTAGAATGTGCACTGCGAAGAAATGCTGAGCTGACACGTCAAGAAATTCCATTTGGCAGCTCCATCAGGATTCGATTTGTTTGGGAAGAAAAATGGCTAGAATTTTTTGCAAGAGTTTGGATCCTAATTTAGGAATTGTGCAAAGCAGAGGGTTGTTTGTGCAGTTCATGAAAGTGTTAATTAGCCATTAGTTAACTCCACTAAGCTGATGGCGGCTGCATGCATCATGCATGCATGCATGTATGCAGCTGCATTCCTGATCGAGAAAGCTTAATCTATCTAGGTGGATCGATTAGTTTAGGGGAATACTAGCTAGTTAGAGACGAACCTTGGGCATATCCAGTCGCCGGATTTCCATCCTGCCTGGCCGGCGGCGTTGAACCCCCAGTTCTGGGCGACGGCGGCGGAGTCGGTCTTGGCGGCGCCGCACTTGAAGCAGTTTCCGCGGCTGGCGTAGTTGTTGACGCCGCAGCAGCCGCAGTACCAGTCGCCGGGCTTCACCTCCCAGCTGCCGCCCATGGCCGCGTAGTCCGCCCGCTCCGTGCCCAGCTTCGCCTCGCCGCACCGCTGGCAAGCGTCACGCTTGCAGAAGTTGAGGTACTGGCACGACCTGCAGCTCCAGTCACCCGGCTTCCTGCTCATCATCACCTTCTCCATCGCTATATACTGATCAGAAATGAAGAATTCTTAAATATATCTAGCTGTTAATCTACTGTGTCTAGTTAGCTCTCTACTAGCAATCACGAGTTCGATGTAGGAGAAGGTGATCAAGATGATGAGAGGAAGCAGGGGTGAGCTTAGCTCTAGTAGCTTAGCTTGTGTTGTGTTGGACGGCTGCCTGGGTTGGTTTGGAGATGGGAGGTGGCGCAGGCTTTTATATAGGGTTTGGTGCAGCACACACAGCACTGCCAGGAGAGGATGGCCAGTTAGTTGGGGCCCAAGTAAAGCCGGAAGGAAAGGATGCATCATCCATGCATTGTTCCTTCCTTCTTGCTGCTGCATACTGGCTGAGTGTGCTCCCTCTAGCTGTCTGCCTGGCTCATCATGCATCGCCCCTTTTCTCAGTTCTCATAACTGGGGAATCTCTACGATTGATGGGGCCTTCTGCAAGCTAGAGAATAGATATCACCGTGCTGTGTGAGCAGAGTTCCAGCCTCCTCCGGTCTGCAGCTTCATCAGGCAGGCGATCAATTGTGTTCATCTGTCATTTGATTTATGGTATGAGCATGTATGGATGGCCATCTCTGATCGATCTCTTTCATTAGTTTTATCAAGATCGAAACGTATTCGGATGGTGAAGAACGTGGGAAGCAAATTTTAAGTTCGTATGACTGTATGAGTTGCAATTTCTGTCATATTTGCATCTGGGAAAAATTCTGAATGAGCAGAAAATATATATCGGCTTTGTTAGTTCTCAGCTAGCTCAGAACTAGCTTAGTCCTCAGTCGAGTCATACATTATCAGATTTGCATTCTATGAGTTGCGGGTTTGGTTGCAGCTGAAAATTTTCAGTTTTAAGTGAACTTTTTCAGTTGTAAGTCAAGTTGCAACTGAGATTTTTCAGTTACAGGTTGAGTTGCAACTCAGATTTTGAAATATGAGAGTGGCATCGCTCTCGGTTGACTGAGAATTAGTCACACCCAATTTCCAAATATATATACATACGGTACCAAGTGTATACGGTAAAACTAAAACTTTGACTTCTAGCCGACATGTTAGTGTATATGGCGATAATATTTTAATATGATACATAATGCCCAAACTTTATTTTTACATATTGTACATGATCAGTGTTTACAATTTTGAACACATAAATATTTTTGGTCTTGTGCCCAAATATTTTTGGTCTTGTGCCCAAAGTGTCGGGATTTTACTTCAGATTTAAGCTAATTTAAACTAAAACCTTATTCTGGATTGGAGGGTATTTCTATTGAGTTATTTAAGACAGGTTTTATATATCAAATTCTGACCAAATCTGGTGCCCACGGAAACCACAGAGTTTTATGTTTGAACATTTGACCTAAGATATCCCTTTTTAGTTAGACTCCAAAGCCCAGTTCTTTAGAAGTTTGCCTATTTTTGTCTCCAGGGCCTCAAAGTTTGTGGTGGAAGCTGATATCATACAACTTAAGAGTAGATACATTATAAAAGTAAAATTATTATTTCATTGGTTTGGGAGTCAAAATTTTGAAGTCGAAAGTTGTGTCATAAGAGTTTCTATTTGTTGGGCTTTTACTTCAGCTCTTTCTTAGTTATTCAAAGTTGAAAGATCTTAGTTTCTGAGTACAACTCGTGGTTTCCTAGTTTAAAGTTTGGCTATGTTTCCTAGTTTAAAGTTTCCTAGTATAAAAATCTTTATTTTTGTACGAGAAGGATGGTCTTGCAGCAGAGCTCGAAGGACGCCGGCTTATCTGTCTAGAGAAAGTGTCGCAAAACCACAAACAAAGGAAATTTGGCAGAGACTAATTCTCATCATTGCGTCAATTTCACGAAAACAATTAGGTCCAAATTGTTTTAAATAAACCAATTCTCACTATTGAGTCAGTTTGACACACATTTTGTTTCAGATTTTTTAAACTTCGCCCGAAAACTACAAAAAAGCAAAATTTCGAAAACGATTTCAAAATTTATTTTTTCCAAACTACTCCCTCCGTCCCAAAATGTAAGGCGTCTAAGGATTAGTCAAAAGTCAACGTTTTTTAAGTTTGACCAAGTTTATACACAAAAATATAAACATACACTGGATCAACATGAATAGATTCATCATAAAATATATTTTCTTAATATGTCCATTTAATATGTAGATGTAAATATATTTTTCTAAATATTTGGTCAAAGTTAGTAAAGTTTGAGATTTGACCAGCCTTAGACGCCTTACATTTTGGGACGGAGGGAGTATACGGTTCAAATCCGATCTGCATGAAAAAAGAGGAAATCAGCCTCCTTTGCCACGTGACACCTAACTTGGTGGACCCTGGTTGTCAGGAAACAATGTCAGTAAATTAAATCGTGAGATTTGGGTTCACTGAAACAACAACCCCACAAATTTGTGTTTTGCGCTAAAATTTTCTTGGATTGTGGTTTTACGGTACCCTATACAGTGGTTGTAGTTTCCGATATGCTCTAATCTATCTAGCGATATGTTTCATGACTTTGTTGTATACTAAAACATGACAAGACAATCTTGGACGTTTTTATTCCTCAGGATATCTATATGTTCACGACCTTGGTGTGTACTGAAATATCTGCAAATAGTATAGTTTGGTTCTAATTACATGAGAATGCGTTTTCTAAACGGAGGCACAGTTTTTGCTTCATTCTATTAATTAAGCAAGAGTTTTACAAGATTTTCGATAAAGGGAATATATTAATATCAGAAAGATACAAATTACACTCAACCTCTGCATACGCACTACCCTAATGGTAATATGGATGCACCCAGCCAAAAAATAAAAAGAAAACTAAGAAAAAAGTCCCGCTACGGTGTTCCAGCCCTAGCAGCAACAATATATCCACCACCAAGATAACACCTGAACTCCAGGCTCTCCAAAAGCGACACATGCAAGAAGGAAAATAGTGCACAAGCGTCGTAGTCGCCCGATCGAAGATCTTAGGTTTTCACCCTGAAGATAGTCATCGCTCACAAAACAATGCCTTCAACAAGGTCATTGACAGGCACAACCAATTAAGGCCAGGCCTTGGATTTTCACGCTGAAAGGTAAGATTCTGAACTTCACATGTGTTGCCGCCCCCACTTGTATACTGCTGCTGAGAGAACCAAAACACCAAGCAAGTCTCTCAACATCAGAGAGACTCGAACCTCCATTGCTAGTCCTCCAATCCGGCCTTCATGATATTCTCCGTCTCTGATTTTCACCACATGATCAGAATCTCATCTGATGACAACACAGAACAGAGCTCCGCGCCGCTCCCTCCAGAACCAATCGGTCGGAATAAAAGTATGGGTACGCACTACCGAATATCACCCGATCCAGCAAACTCCAGGCAAAAGATGCAATGTTCCATTTCCCGGCAGCGCCTTTCGAAACTCATCACTCCGACTAGATGAAGAGGATCGGCATCCGGAAGGTCTTCATCTTCGCAAAAGAAGAACCCTAGGCCCACAACCTTTATTCAAGTCTTGCGAGCAGCCCCCACGACACCTGTCGGAAACCTGCAAGCAGCCACACTAAACCCTACTAGCAGCCTTGAGGCTAGACCAACACTGGGAAAGGAGACGGCCGAGCAGGGTCGACCCCCCACCGAATCTGGCCCAACCATGCGACGAAGAGGATCGGGGCGGTGGCAGTGGTACCCAAATCGTGATCTAAGGTTTTGACCATCATCCGCCGGCCCTGCTTCTTCACTGCCGGCCATGGCGCCGCTGGACGAGGATCTCCGCCACCACCCCAACCAAGGGTGCCGCCCTTGTTGGTTGTTGCTGCACGAATATGAGCCGGCCACACCTGCCCTAGCAGCCATGGCGGCCTTCCCTGGTGACCTCCTCCCACAAACAACCTTCGGTAGCAGGGCCCGCCACCGCGGCAAGGGCCGGTGACAGCGGTGGCGTGGGGAGAAGCAGCGGCGAGGGGCTGGCGATGGTGCATGGAGTCGCCCCCGGTATCGCCCTAGGGGGCACGGGGGGTTAGGACGGGGGGGGGGGGTCTAGAGAATAAGATTTTTACAAGATAGTAAACAAGTATTTACAAGCCGGTCCACTTTCGCGGCATCAAATCACTCTCACGCTTGGCACCCACGGTGTTTTAGCTCCCTCTTAATATTTTCGACTATCACCATCGGCAAAACATGCTTGTTCTAAAACACATGTTTCCTTCGTTCCACACTTCCCTAGAAGTGAGAAGGACAATGGATGCAATGGCTTTTCGTTTTGGAGTGGAGGCGCCGGTCATGAGAAGCCGACACTAATGAACTAATTTCGCATGCAATTGGTGGCGGTCGATGAATTATAGGCTGAGCCACTTCTTGACGAGACCTCATATTCTTTGAGTGTATCCACAATGGACAAGGAGGTGATCGATAGATTTTGCATTTCTCTTGCATAGAGGACAAGTACCACAATTAGGCCACCCTCTTTTTTCAGGCAGTCCGCCATCTAAAGCCTATTTTGTAGAGCTAGCAGAGCGAAAAACTTGATTTTAGGCGGAACCAAAAAAAATCGATGCCACACTTTTCATATCGGATGGGCCCCAAAGAATTGTTCTTTGTATGCCGAATCCGCTGAGTATTGGCCATCATCCGTAACCATCCAAAATATAGTTACCTCTACATCCTCAGTAAGATGGAAATCTTGAAGTTGGATCCAAAGATAAACAAGTTGTTCCATGTGAGGAAAAGTGAAGTCCCTGGCGGTGTCAATCTTGGCAACCCATCTTGTCAACCGTCATATCTTTCTCTTGGAAACCACATGGAGTAGACGGGTGATGTATTTGGGCTCAGAGCCATTGAGCCACTGGGCGTCCCAAAACTTTGTTCTTAGCACATTGCCAACCATGATTTTTGTTGAGGCATAGAAGAGGTCCACCTCCGTGCAAGGATTTCCAAGTCCAACCTAAATTTTGGTTGGGTCCGCCCATTCAAGCCATGGTCACCTCAACC
Organism: Lolium rigidum; assembly: GCF_022539505.1. Lineage (NCBI taxonomy): Eukaryota > Viridiplantae > Streptophyta > Magnoliopsida > Poales > Poaceae > Lolium > Lolium rigidum. The sequence continues at coordinate 183,516,848 of NC_061513.1, read as the reverse complement.
CAAGCGCTCTTGAGAACTTTTCAATGTTAAGAACACGGAGACCACCAAGATCTTTGCAGCGGTAAACCGTCTCTCAATTCACTTTACATTGGTCTCCCGTGACTTTGTTGGTTGCCGTCCAGAGAAAGGGTCTCTCAATTTTCTTCATGTTGTCAAGGACATGCGGTGGAATGGTTAGGGGAGCTAGATAGTAGATTGATTGCGAGGCAAGAAACGATTTCACAAGGGCGGTGCGGCCGTACATGTTAATGAATTTGCCATCCCAAGTTGGTATTTGTTCGGCCATCTTGTCCAAAAGGTGTTGAAAGTCCACACTTTTCAATTGCAAACCGAGAGAGGAAGCCTAGATATCTCATGAAAAACTTGGCTAGATGTGAAGGTGGTGTCAAACCCAGCCCTGGCTAATATGACTAAGTAACACAAAATCTCCCAAAATGTTGTGCTATTCAGATTCCGTGGGGAGAGGCTCCCCCATTTATGTTCCACTCCTGCCAGTAGTTACCGTATCAAATCGTACTCGATCCTTGCATGTCCGCGAATTATTTAATCATGGGAACTGGAATACGAATAACCATGCGTGTAGCGCAAATGCTTAGATATGTTCCATACATGTGCGCAGATTAATTAGTCTATCGAAAGTTATGTTATACTATGACCACTGATACTCACCATCCTTGCATTCCACCATGTGCATTACATGGCACTTTTTTGACAGGACATTCACACGTCGTGGGATTTACACATACACATTTGGAAAAAAGCACCAGATAAAGTTAAGGTAATTAGGTGCTTATGAAAACGACTAACTCCATGTCAAAGTAGCACATCTTTTCCCTGCAACCAAAACGTAGTCCATGTTTAGGCTGTTCATAGTGGAGAGTAACTTAGACTACTAACATGGCATATGTTACTAGTCTAAGTTAACTTATAGGTGGTGTCATGTATTATGTCATTAGTATGTTGTAGACTCATCTTGCACTGGGGTGTTTGATGTTACGGTAATATAGCTAGTTACTACCTCATTCTTTTTCTTTATTTATTGGCATGCAATGTTACAAAAATGTGTTGAGATGTGTGATGTTACTAGCTATGTTACTCCCACTATGAGTAGTCTTAGTACCGCTAACATATTTCAGGATAGATCTAAACAGCTAGTGTCACTAATTAAGTAATTAATGCAGTGTAGATTTACTTTATGCATTATTGGTTTTTTAATGTTTTTGACCTAGTAATTTTTAAATCAGAGAGAGTAAAGACATACTTAAATTTTCCTAAAATCCGAAAATACTTGTAAATGTATATTGTAAAGACTGAAGTGCATCTCACTTTTCACGTTGAAATTCCTCGTCAATGTTTCAGGACCTATGTGACACCTTTGAAATAGTTTATGGAAAACTTGAAAAAAATAGTTGACGGACCAGTGATGCACTTCACTCTGTTACAAAGGTATGAACTTAGTTGACCGAAAATGTATCTTACTTTAAAGTACTGTAAAGGTGATGTTTTACGTAATTGTTTGTGCAACATGCAGAATATAATTAACCTATTATTGGCTCATTTCATGTTCAAATTTCATCACATACATAATGTACATCGATCAAAGTTTTGGTTTCACGAGAGCACAACTAGAAATGTACTGAATAGCTTTCTTCTCGTTTTGGATATCATCACTTAATTTTGTTGAATTATGTTACTCCTTCCGATTCATATTACTTGATGCTAATATAGATGTATCTAGACACATTTTAGTTGTAGATACATTTATTTTACCATCAAATAATATGGATTGGAGAGAGTAGTTAAAGTCTATATGCGTTGATCAATGCAGAGACCAAGGTTTCCCCCTATGGAAAAAATATCCCGCATCTTCAAGCTCCACGAGTCTGCTATCGGAGTAGGTATATGTAATGTGGTTGTATAAATATGATAACATGAATTATTGTGTGCACGCTCCTCTCTGAGTTGTAGCGGATATTTCTCAAAGGAACATAATTCTTCTAATCTATTAAGTTAGTGGGTACGTTTAGCTCAATCTACTGAGAAATAACTTCCTTTTCGGTAGAATGTTTTCATTGAATCTCAGTTGCCATCCATGTTGTAACTCACTATTAGCATAGATCACGAAGCAAATTTAATAGGTTAGAGGCATTTTTCCTAGTTGCAACCTTATTTGGAATTGAAAATTTCAGTCACAAGTCACAACCCAACTTGCAGCTGAAAAAATCACAATTGCAACTCAACTTGCACCTCAAGTGTACGAATCACGACGCAAAACCGACACTGCATAGCAATTTCGTAAGTTAATTTTCTCTTCTAGTCAGTTATTGTCCTGCAGGCTGCCTGATTTAGGTCGGCAGCAGTGATCGGCCGGCCGCCCATATCCATTAGCCAAACGAGGACTGATGAAGATAGGCTGAGACAGAGATGTGGTGGAGCTAGCACATGCATGTGTGGCATAGAACAACATTTGATGCTCGATGGCGTGAGACGATGAGCCCGGCCCCAAATTATACCTGTGGGGGCTAGCTTTATGTGATTCCCACAAGGCCACAACCCCCTCCATATATCGCAAACCCTTTGCATGAAAGGGCCCCTGACCCCGATGGGGAAGCTCCTCTAGCGTCAAAATGTTGTAATATGGGAGAGCTATCTATGCTAGACTATGCAAGGAAGGTCTTATGCGGGGGTTGCATATTCTCTCTACCCACAATCATGCATGCAGGTCCATCCCCAAGGTGTTGATGCCCCCCTCCATCCTGGAATGTCCACACAAATCTCATGGATATGGATAGCTCACAATATGTGAGATAGATTTATGCAAGCACGTTCTTGTACGCCCGTGTGTGCATAGCCAATATTAAAGATGCAAGCCAGAATCTGTCAAAGTCCTACTTATATCTCATTTTAAATTTCTAATACAATATAAAATTTGGCCTCAAAAGTTGAACCAAAATTGATAAAATAACTATAAGTCATACTTTGGCGGGATCTTTTTGATTTATTTTTCTTTCGCTGGTTGATTTTCATATCAACTAGTGCTGGGACTTGAGATTTAATAAGTATAAAACTTGACTTCAATAAGGTCATAAACCAGCCGTATGCATCTTTTTGATGCAGAGGTTGGGGCATGTCCCCATTTCGAAGAAAAAAAATTCTTTGGCGGGATCACGATATGCATGTATGTGTGGCGTGGATTCATGTTATATGCCACCGGAAGGAATTAATTGACAGTACAATTATATGGATTCAGATGGCATTGGAAGCTCATTGTTAACTAGACCCTCTTCTTTCTCGCAAAAAAAAAAAAAAAAAAAAAACTAGACACTCTTCCAGATCGATACTCAACCACGGATCTATGTGTAATTACAGCGAATGATATCGGAACACGGCGATTCTAGCGTGCACGCTAGATCGTGAGCCCGTTGCGGCCACCCTTCCTTGCGTTAAGATTCGTGTTGTCAAGTTTTATTAGGTTTCATCAAGTTTTAATTTTTTAGTCTAATTTAAACTTAATGAAACACATTGGGAGCTAGTGTACATGCTAGAATCTCATTTCTCAATGAAATTTCCCCTCTTAAGCATTATATGGTAGCTAGATCCTTTCCATGCAAACCTACGGGTCATATCATGACGACGCCGATCTGTCACTCTGGTTAAAGGGCTGCTGCAAAACCCCCATTCGTTTCGCTCACTCGTTCGCCCATGTAGACACTGGCATCTCTACATTTCACCATGCCCCGCGCGTGTACGTGTCCAGGGAATCAAATCGTCCAGCTCTGCCTGTCGGAGGGAAGAGATAGATCCATGATTTCCATCGTTTTCTCTTTGGTTTGCCCCCACTCCATAATTTAAAGCTTCAAGCCAGCCACTTCACGCTTGATTTCGACTGCGCTCTCGTTCCCCGATCCCCCAGTGCTATATGCGTTGGATTCCTTTGCCGTCGATGAAAAGATCTTGAGATGGGTGAGAATAGATAACTAAAGGGAGTTGTTGATGCCGGATTGGACATTCGTTTCTAAGGACAGGATTCTAAAGTCCAGTTTGTTTATATTGGACGTCGCTGATCTTCGCAGAAAAAAAAAAGTTACTACATGACATAGATCAAAAAGGGAACCTAGCAAATTCAGTATGTGAAAAGATAAAGACAAAGCTCTAACCCGTTGATGCCAGGTAAAAAACTTTGCTAGATTTTCATTCCGAGCCAATTTACATGTGTTTTTATGCGTGAAAAAGGAGTAGATACTTTTCCACCATAAATCGAACTGAAGTTTTCTTATCGAATATGGTTGACAGAAATTGATTACATGCATGATTATATATTCCTGCCTGAATCTGACTCTCACACTCACAAATCTACCACTAGTGCACATCTCGTAGACTCATAGTTCTACGATGAAAGTCGGCATTTCATGTTGATATATGTGCAATCCTTGGCAAAACGGATCCTTCATTCAAGTGAAATTGACTTTTCCTATTGCACCAACGAATTTGCCGTCGGGGTTTCTTCAAGCTGGTGGGTCCACGTTGACAGTTCCTAGAATTTGTTTTGTTCGATTATTTGATACAAATAAATGATAATACTAAAAGTCGACTGATCTTGCTAATTTCAGTTTGTTAAGGTCGTGTGATGATGTCAGTCTCTCTGCACAAAGAGTTATTGATGTCAACATGACGCTTGAGGGACCTTCAGATGGGTATTCCCTCGTACTCCCTCTGTTCCATTCTATAGTGTCTATAGTTTTTTGGCACGGAAATTAGCGCAAGAGTATTTTTTACACAAGACCCCTAGCTGAACGATTTGAGATCAACGTAAAATTTGGGAAATCCATATCTTACTAACTTACCATAATAAATTTGGAACCTGGACGATTTGGGAGCTGAACGGGGAGGGGGTAATTGAAAAAAAGCTAAGCTACAACCTTATATTCTGAAACAAATGCTAAAAATTTATAGGCACTATAGAAAGGAACGGAGGGAGTATTGAGTAATATGGTGGGTCCACGATGCCATCATCTTTGTTAGGGTTGCACGGTGTTTACTTGAAAAATCTAGACCACTAGGATTCTAACCCGGTGCCTTGGTTGATTAAATCGCATAACTTTGCATGGTACTACACTAGTTGAGAAGAAGCCTTTCGTCCCAAGCCCCTGGGAGCAAATGTCACCGTTTTGAACCAAACCGGGACCAATGGGGGGCATTGGTCCCGGTTCGTAGGTCGTTGGGCGACCCCACCCATTGATCCCGGTCCGTTTGGGGCCTTTGGAATACAAACCGGGACTAAAGGGGCTGCGGCAGGGCGTGGCAGGCCGTGTCAGGCCTCCGACACCTTTAGTCCCGGTTAGTATTACAAACCGGGATCAAAGGCCCACCCTTTGGATCCGGTTTTGGTTACCAACCGGGACAAAGTCCCCATCTGCCTATATAACCTTTCCCTGCCCAAGTGTGAGCCACACTTAGCCATTTTTTCACTTCTTATCACAAGAGGGGTGTATGTTGTTTTGCTCTCTTCACATGCACAAGAGGTGTTCGATGAAATGCTTAAGAGGTTTTGCCACTTGAGTTCACAGAAAACAAGTCACACTTAACTTGTTTTTTTCTTCTCCATCGAGGTTAACAACTTTATCCTTTTATCTGTCATTAATAAAATGCATGTGTATATAGTTTCACTAATCGTGATGTTATGTAATGGTTTTTGATAAGCTTAATTATATCATGCAGATGAATCGGCAATGGATGTACATTGACCGACGCTTTGACGAGTTCACTTCGGGCCTGAGTAATTTATCGCCGTGGCTGAGACAAACAAACATGGTGGCTTTATGTATTGTCCATGTGTTGACTGTAAGAATATCGTAAATTACGCTCACTCGAGTACTATTCACGGCCAAGTTCTGCGATCCGGTTTCATGCCCAGTTACTATTGTTGGACCAAGCACGGAGAAAGAGGGGTTATGATGGAAGACAATGAAGAAGAGGAAGAGGATGATGACAGATATCCCATGTTCCCTGAATACGGTGATACTGCAGAGGGGGTTGTTTTCCATCAAAATGCAATGAAGACAATGAAGCAGAAGATCAAGAGGCACCAGATAAGCCTGCTGATGATGATCTTGGTCGGGCCATTGCTGATGTAAGGATAGAATGTGAAACTGAAAAGGAGAGGTTGGCCTTCGACCAGATGATAGAAGATCACAACAAATTAATATACCCAACTTGCAAAGATGGCCATAAAAAGCTAGGTAGCACACTGGAATTGTTGCAATGGAAGGCAGAGAACGGTGTCACTGACTCAGGATTTGGAAAGTTGCTGACAATAATAATTAAGAGGAAGCTTCCAAGGGGTAACGAATTTCCCGCCAGTATGTACGAAGCGAAGAAGGTTGTCTGCCCTCTAGGATTAGATGTGCAAAAGATACATGCATACATTAATGACTGCATCCTCTACCGCGATGAGTACGAGAATTTGGATGCATGCCCGTGTGCACTGCATTGCGGTATAAGATCAGACGAGATGACCCGGGTGATGTTGAGGGCGAGCGCCCTAGGAAGAGGGTTCCTGCCAAGGTTATGTAGTATGCTCCTATAATAACACGGCTCAAATGCTTGTTCAGAAATAAAGAGCACGCTAGGTTGTTGCGATGGCACAAAAAATACTGTAAGAAAGACGAGATGTTGAGACACCATGCTGATGGGTCCCAATGGAGAAAAATCGATAGAGAGTTCCCGTACTTTGCAGAGGATGCAAGGAACTTAAGGTTTGGTCTAAGTACAGATGGCATGAATCCTTTTGGAGAGCAGAGCTGCAGCCATAGCACCTAGCCTGTGACTTTTTGTATATATAACCTTCCTCCTTGGTTGTGCATGAAGCGCAAGTTCATTATGATGCCAGTGCTCATACAAGGCCTGAAGCAACCCGGCAACGATATTGATGTGTACCTGAAGCCATTAGTCGAAGAACTTCTACAGTTGTGGTCCATAGCAGGTGTACCTATGTGGACGAGCACAAGCAGGAGGAATTTGACCTACGAGCGCTGCTTTTCGTAACCATCAATGATTGGCCTGCTCTTGGTAACATTTCAGGACAGTCAAACAAGGGATACAATGCATGCACACACTGTTTAGATGAGCTCGAAGGTGAATATTTGGATAAATGTAAGAAGGTCGTGTACCTGGGGCATCATCGATTTCTTAGGCATACCCATCCCGTAAGAAAGAAAGGCAAGCCTTACAATGGTGAGGCAGATCACCGGAAGAAGCCTCCCCACCGTGATGGTGCTGATATATTTGGTATGGTCAAGGATCTAGAAGTAATATTTGGAAAGGGTCCTGGCGGACGATCTATTTCGAATGACGCAGCCGGACACGCGGCCATGTGGAAGAAGAAATCTATATTTTGGGATCTACCCTATTGGAAAGTCTTAGAGGTCCGCTTTTCAATCGATGTGATGCACGTGACGAATAATCTTTGCGTGAACCTGCTAGGCTTCCTGGGCGTGTACGGGAAGACAAGAGATACACCAGAAGCACGGGAGGATCAACAATGTTTGAAAGACCCCGAAAAACTGCATGAGACAGATAAAGGACGTCATTACTCCAGCTACGCTCTTACAAAAGCAGAGAAGGAAATATTTTTTGAATATCTGAGCAGTATCAAGGTCCCGTTTGGCTTCTCCTCCAATATAAAGGGAATAATAAATATGGCAGAGAAAAAATTCCAGAACCTGTAGTCTCATGACTACCACGTGATAATGATGCAGTTGCTTCCGATTGCATTGAGGGGGCTTCTACCGGAAAATGTTCGACTGCCCATTGTGAAGCTATGTGCATTCCTTAATGCAATTTCTCAGAAGGTAATAAATCCAGAAATTCTACCGAGGTTGCAGAATGATGATGTGGTCCAATGTCTTGTTAGTTTTGAGTTGATGTTCCCACCATCCTTCTTCAATATTATGCACGTCTCCGCATTCACCTGGTCGATGAGATTTCCATTCTCGGCCCTGTGTTTCTACACAATATGTTCCCCTTCGAGAGGTTCATGGGAGTCTTAAAGAAATATGTTCATAACCGTGCTAGGCCAGAAGGAAGCATCTCCAAGGGCTATGGAACAGAGGAGTTCATTGAGTTCTGTGTTGACATTATTCCTGACCTTAAGCCGATTGGTGTTCCTGAATCACGGCATGAGGGGACACTAAGTGGAAAAGGCACGCTAGGAAGGAAATCAATGATATGTAGGGACGGGATTTCTTTCACCCAAGCACACTACACGGTTCTACAAAGTACCACCTTGGTGGCTCTATATATCAATGTACACAAGAATTTTGTACGCTCCCAGAACCCGGGGCAGTCGAACGATTGGATTAGACGTGAACACATGTCGGCTTTCGGCAGTTGGTTGCAAAAACATCTCCTGAATAACATCATTATTGAAGATCAGCTGTACTTGTTGGCCCAGACACCATCTTAGAATGTATTGACTTTCCATGGGTACGAGATAAATGAGAATACATTTTACACAATCGCACAAGATAAAAAGAGCACCAACCAAAACAATGGTGTCCGCTTTGATGCAATTAACAACAAAGGCTCAAATGACACATATTATGGTTACATAGAGGAGATATGAGAACTTGACTATGCACCTTCTTTTAAGGTCCCTTTGTTTAGGTGCAAACGGGTCAAGAAATTAGGAGGCGGGGTTCAGGTAGACAAGTTGTATGGAATGACAACAGTGGATCTCAACAATCTTGGGTATAGAGACGAACCATTCGTCCTAGCCAAGGATGTGGCCCAGGTTTTCTATGTGAAGGATATGTCTACCAAACCAAGAAAAAGGAAACATAAGGAAACAAATACATCATACGGTGAGCCAAAGTGCCACATAGTTCTTTCTGGAAAAATAAACATCGTGGGAGTGGAGGACAAGACAGACATGTCAGAAGATTATAATAAGTTTGATGAAACTCCACCCTTCACAGTGAACATTGACCCAAGCATCAAGTTAAATGATGAAGATGCTCCATGGTTACAACCGAAGAAGATTCAATGATGAAGATGCTCCATCATCAAGTTATTTGAAGAATGTTCATGTAACTGTATGTAAGATATTAAAAGTGGAGATGGTTGGCTTTTTGTACCATATATATATATATATATATAGGAGATGTGGTCATTCACGGGCTTGCAGGAAAAAAATTCCGAGGCGCAACTTCCGAAGATGTCGTAGGACGTCTGCACCAAGGACATCTTCGAGAAGCTGCGCCACGGGAGATTTCCAAACCCTTTCCCCAGCACTGTTAGAGGAGATGGAGTCGTTCACGGGCTTGCAGGAAAAAAATTCCGAGGCGCAACTTCCGAAGATGCCGTAGGGTGTCTGTACCAACGACATCTTCGAGAAGCTGCGCCACGGGAGATTTCCCAACCCTTTCCCCAACACTGTTAGAGGAGATGGAGTCGTTCACGGGCTTGCAGGAAAAAAATTCCGAGGCGCAACTTCCGAAGATGTCGTAGGACGTCTGCACCAATGACATCTTCGAGAAGCTGCGCCATGGGAGATTTCCCAACCCTTTCCCCAACACTGTTAGAGGAGATGGAGTCGTTCACGGGCTTGCAGAAAAAAAATCTGAGGCGCAACTTCCGAAGATGCCGTAGGGCTTGTGCACGAACGACATATTCAAGAAGTTGCGCCACGGGAGATTTCCCAACCCTTTCCCCAACACTGTTAGAGGAGATGGAGTCGTTCACGGGGCTTGCGGGAAAAAAATTCCGAGGCGCAACTTCCGAAGATGTCGTAGGGCGTGTGCACCAACGACATCTTCGAGAAGCTGCGCCGCGGGAGATTTCCCAACCCTTTCCTTCATCCATGGGGATGAAACTCTTCCTACCTGCTAGGTTGGCTTGTTGATCTGCTTGGCAAGGCGTATTGATGCTCCTTTTATAGGCACGGCTGACAAGGGATTAACTTGTCAATGCCTACGGATTGTAGACTAGGGTCTAGTTGGAAGTAGAGGGCAAGTAGATCTCGAGGGTTTCAGCCGGAAAAGTGCTCGACTATTAGAAAACTAGGGTTGTGTTGACAATGAAATCGATCCTCTCTTCGTCCCTCGACTCCTCCTTATATAGGAGGCGGAGCCGAGGGTTTCGTGATACACAAGTTACAGAGTTCGGGAGACAATCTGAGTCCGTCCCGTAGTAGTTACAAGTCAATATTCCTCATACAATTCTATCTTTCCAAACTCTCTCCTAACTGGGCTTCCGAGCTTTATAATCTTCGGGTCGTGGGCCTTAAGTAAAACCCCGGGTACCATCTTCGGCAGGCCAATTGGGGATGCCTATGTCAATGGCGCCGCTTCTACTTTGTCTTGTTCCTTCGACAGGGCATCGTGCGCTACATGCTTTATCTCATCGAGCAGTGCGTCCACCCATGCGTCCTTATCATGCCGATAGCTTTAGTCCCGGTTGCACCCACCAGCCGGGACTAAAAGGATACCCACACGTCCTTATCCCACCGACAGTTTTGTTAGATGACACAAAAACCATCTTCAGTCCCGGTTGTACCCACCAGCCGGGACTAATGGTTGCCCGACTAGTCCTCCCCAAGTAAGCCCCCCCCCCCCCCAAGATAAGGCAAAAATCAGATAAGCCTTCCCCAGATTAAGCCTCCCATCTTTTGTCCCGGTTTGAGCCCCCACCCGGGATGAAAGTTTTGGCGCCATTGCGTTCCCGCCTATTTTCTTCCTGCGCTTCCCGCCTCCGTCTTCCCGCCACTTTTTACTATATATATGTAGGTTTGGCCTCCATTTCCATATCACATCTAGACTCATATCTGCAAAGCTCTCATCACTCTCTCACATGGCTTCCGTCGTATCTCTAACCCCTCGGGAGGCGGAGGCGCTTTGCGCCTCGAACTATCTCTGCCCGCCGGGCTACCGCGTCCCCACCGGCTGGATGCTGAGCGTCGGAGGCGTACCGGTCCCTCCTGTCCCTCTAGGTGTGGCGTGCCAGATGGCCATCACGAACCACTACTACTTCGAGCTCACGCCAGAGCAGCGGAGGAATCCCCAGTGGCATCCCGACTACAGCCCGACTTGGGACGGCTTCTTCATCAATCGGCGTGAGAGTGCGCTTGTGAGGCACGAGGAGGACGGCCTGCCTCCTTCGAACTTCAACAAGGCCGGCCGGAGGCTATGGTGGCGCGGCCGGACTCTCCAGAGCGTCATGGCCTACCGTGGCCCCCGCCTGTGCTACCCTCATAACCCACAAGTATAGGGGATCGCAACAGTCTTCGAGGGAAGTAAAACAGAAATTTATTGATTCGACACAAGGGGAAGCAAAGAATACTTATAAGCCTTAACAACTGAGTTGTCAATTCAGTTCGCACTGGAAAAGCACTAGTAACAGGGGTGATGTGAAAGCAGCAGTAATATGAGAGCAATAGTAACAGTAACACATCAGCAATAGCAGTAACACAGAGGCAATGGCACCAGAATATAGTTGATACTACTTCCAATGACATATATAACGAGTATATGATGATGAAAGATGGACCGGGGTTCCCAGCTATCTACACTAGTGGTAACTCTCCAATAACAAGTGACAAGTGTTGGGTGAACAAATTACAGTTGGGCAATTGATAGGATTGAAATAGCATTAAGACAGAACATCAAGTTTATTAATCATGTAGGCATGTTTTCCATATATAGTCATACGTGCTCGCAATGAGAAACTTGCATAACATCTTTTGTCCTACCAGCCGGTGGCAGCCGGGCCTCAAGGGAATCTATCGGTAATTAAGGTACTCATTTTAATAGAGCACCGGAGCAAAGCATTAACACTTGGTGAAAACATGTGATCCTCATATCTAAGCCTTCCCTCCAGGTTATCCCGATTGCTTGTCACTCCGGGGCCTCGGGTTCCGGACATAGACATGTGCAAACAACTTGTAGATACAATCTAAGCAATAATTATAGAGCTTAAATCAAAGATCATGCCACTCGTGCACTAGTGACAAGCATTAAACACAACAAGATTGCAGCAACAATAACTTCACAAACCTTATATAGATAGACCGATCATAATGTAACAATTCATCGGATCCCAACAAACACAACACCGATTACATCAGATGGATCTCAATCATGTAAGGCAGCTCATGAGATCATTGTATTGAAGTACATGGGAGAGAGAGTACCAACTAGCTACTGCTAGAACCCGTAGTCCATGGGGGAACTACTCACGGAGCATGATGGAGGCGGTGGCGTCGATGGAGAAGCCTTCCGGGGAACTTCCCCGTCCCGGCGGCGTGCCGGAACAGAGATCTCGTCCCCGAAACGGAGTTTCGCGATGGCGGCGGCGCCCCTGGATTCTTTCTGGAATATGATCGATTGTTGTAGGGTTTTCGCGTCGCGAGGAATATATAGGCGAAAGGGCAGCGTCAGAGGGGTCCCGAGGGGCCCACCCCATACCTGGGCGCGCCCCCCTCCTTGGCCGCGCCGCCAGGTGGTGTGGGGCCCCCTGGCCCTTCTCCGTCTCTCCTTCGGTGTTCTGGTCCGTCTGGGTGAAATAGGAGGTTTGGCTTTTGTTTCGTCGAATTCCGAGAATATTGCCCGAACAACTTTTCTGGAACCAAAAACAGCAGAAAACAGGAACTGGCACCTTGGCATCTCGTTAATAGGTTAGTCCCGGAAAATGCATAAAATCATTATAAAGTGTGAGCAAAACATGCAGGTATTGTCATAAAACTAGCATGTAACATCAAAAATTATAGATACGTTGGAGACGTATCAAGCATCCCCAAGCTTAGTTCCTACTCGCCCTCAAGTCGGTAAACGATAAAAAGAATAATTTCTGAAGTGACATGCTACTAACATAATCTTGATCATACTATTGTAAAGCATATGAGATGAATGATGTGACTCAAGGCAATGATCTATAGTTTGCTAACAAATAGATAACATATAGCAAAAACTTTTCATGAATAGTACTTTCAAGACAAGCATCAAAAAGTCTTGCATAAGAGTTAACTCATAAAGCAATAAATTCTTAATAAGCGGTTTTGAAGCAACACAAAGGAAGATTTAAGCTTCAGCAATTGCTTTCAACTTTCAACACGCATATCTCATGGATAATTGTCAACACAAAGTAATATGATGAATGCAAATAAGCAAGTATGTAAGAATCGATGCACAGTTGACACAAGTGTTTGCTTCTAAGATAGAAAGAAGTAGGTAAACTGACTCAACATAAAGTAAAAGAAAGGCCCTTCGCAGAGGGAAGCAGGGATTAAATCATGTGCTAGAGCTTTTTAAGTTTTGAAATCATATAGAGAGCATACAAATAAAGTTTTGAGAGGTGTTTGTTGTTGTCAACGAATGGTAGTGGGCACTCTAACCCCCTTGCCAAACAGACCCTCAAAGAGCGGCTCCCATGAAGGACGTTATCTCTACCAGCAAGGTAGATCATCCCTCTTCTCTTTTGTTTACACATGTATTTTAGTTTTATTTATGGATGACACTCCTCCCAACCTTTTGCTTTCACAAGCCATGGCTAACCAAATCCTCGGGTGCCTTCCAACATTTCAAATACCATGAAGGAGTGTCTATTTGCAAAATTAAGTTGCTTACTGATGAATCAGGGCAAAACATGTGAAGAGAATTATTAGTGAAGGTTAATTAATTGGGGTTGGGAACCCCGTTGCCAGCTCTTTTTGTAAAATTATTGGATAAGCGGATGAGCCACTAGTCCATTGGTGAAAGTCTGCCCAACAAGATTGAAAGATAAAACACCACATACTTCCTCATGAGCTATAAAACATTGACACAAATAAGAGATAATAACTTTTGAATTGTTTAAAGGTAGCACATGAAGTATTTACTTGGAATGGCAGAAAAACACCACATAGTAGGTAGTTATGGTGGACACAAATGGCATAGGTTTTGGCTCAAGGTTTTGGATGCACGAGAATTCCCTCTCAGTACAAGGCTTTGGCTAGCAAGGTCGTTTGAAGCAAACACAAGTATGAACCGGTACAGCAAAACTTACATAAGAACATATTGCAAGCATTATAAGACTCTACACTGTCTTCCTTGTTGCTCAAACACTTTTACCAGAAAATATCTAGACCTTAGAGAGACCAATCATGCAAACCAAATTTCAACAAGCTCTATGGTAGTTCTCCACTAATAGGTTTAAACTACATGATGCAAGAGCTTAAACATGATCTACTTGAGATCTCAAAACAATTGCCAAGTATCAAATTATTCAAGACAATATGAAGCATTTTCTATTTCCAACCAAATAACAATAAGTGTTGCGGCTTTTAACTTTTGCCATGAATATGAAAAATGAAGAACACGAGTGTTCATATGAAAAAGCGGAGCGTGCCTCTCTCCCACACAAGGATTGTTAGGATCCGAATTTATTCAAACAAAAATAAAAACACATAGACGCTCCAAGTAAAGCACATAAGATGTGACGGAATAAAAATATAGTTTCACTAGAGGTGACCTGATAAGTTGTTGATGAAGAAGGGGATGCCTTGGGCATCCCCAAGCTTAGACGCTTGAGTCTTCTTGAAATATGCAGGGATGAACCACGGGGGCATCCCCAAGCTTAGACTTTTCACTCTTCTTGATCATATATCATCCTCCTCTCTTGACCCTTGAAAACTTCTGCCACACCAAACTTCTCATAAACTTCATTAGAGGGGTTAGTACTCAAAAAAACTTTAATCCACTTTAGTCCTGTAGTGACACATTGCAAGAACTCAATAAAACATTAGCTACAGCTCTCCACGTCTAGAAAGCCTTACTTAAAGTCCACAAGAGACAATGCAAAAAACAGAGACAGAATCTGCCAAAACAGAACAGCCAGTAAAGACGAATTTTTTAGAGGTACTTCCGTTACTCAAATCAGAAAACTCAAAACTAATGAAAGTTGCGTACATATCTGAGGAACACGCATGAAAATTGGCAGAATTTTTAGAGTCTCCTACAGAGAGATCTACTCAAATTCGTGACAGCTAAAAATCTGTTTCTGCGCAGAAATCCAAATCTAGTATCAACTTTATATTAGAGACTTTACTTGGCACAACAATGCAATAAAATAAAGATAAGGAGGGGTTGCTACAGTAGTAACAACTTTCAAGACACAACAAAACAGTAGCAGAATAAAAACATGGGTTATCTCCCAAGAAGTGCTTTCTTTATAGCCATTAAGATGGGCTCAGTAATTTTAATGATGCTCACATAAGGATGAGAGTTGAAGCAAAGAGAGCATCAAAAAGCAAGTTCAAAACACATTTAAGTCTAACCCACTTCCTATGCATAGGAATCTTGTACACAAATAAATTCATGAAGAATAAAGTGACAAGCATTGGAAGATAAAACACGAGTAACTTCAAAATTTTCAGCATGTAGAGAGGTGTCTTAGTACCATGAAAATTTCTACAACCATATTTTCCTCTCTCATAATAATTTCCAGTAGCATGATGAACAAACTCAACAATATAACTATCACATACAGCATGCTTTTCATGATTCACAAACACATAATTTTTATCAAGCTCAAAAATAATGGGATTAAAACTTTCAAACCCACTTTTATCAATAATATAACAAGATGATTGATCAATCTCAAAAGATATGGGACTCCTAGATAAAGTCAAGACCTCTCCAATCCCATTTTCATTAGTAGTACAATTAATATTATCAAGTAACATAGGACCATCATCTAGAGATTTATCATAAACATTTGCCAAGCAAAACTCTTTAGTACCATGCATTTCGACATTAGGCACAAACAAAGCATTATCATAAGATTTATCAAAATAGCATGGATTATCATAGATAACAGTAGCATAATTATTCTCACAAGTTTTACTCATAGGGAATATTTCAAAGAGAATACACAGGAACATAACATTCATCCTCCTTTGGTAAGCATGGAGGACAATCAAATAGTGTAAGAGATAAAGAGTTACTCTCATTAGAAGGTTGGCATGGGTAGTGCTAGCGTGTAGTTGACACACGTCTGTTGGGAACCCCAAGAGGAAGGTGTGATGCGTACAGCAGCAAGTTTTCCCTCAGTAAGAAACCAAGGTTATCGAACCAGTAGGAGTCAAGGGCCACGTGAAGGTTGTTGGTGACGGAGTGTAGTGCGGCGCAACACCGGGGATTCCGGCGCCAACGTGGAACCTGCACAACACAATCACAATACTTTGCCCCAACTTAACAGTGAGGTTGTCAATCTCACCGGCTTGCTGTAAACAAAGGATTAAACGTATGGTGTGGAAAATGATGTTTGTTTGCGAAGAACAGTAAAGAACAGATTTTGCAGTAGATTGTATTTCAGATGTAAAAGAATGGACCGGGGTCCACAGTTCACTAGTGGTGTCTCTCCGATAAGAAATAGCATGTTGGGTGAACAAATTACAGTTGGGCAATTGACAAAAAGAGAGGGCATAACAATGCACATACATATCACGATGACTACTATGAGATTTAATCAGGGCATTACGACAAAGTACATAGACCGCTATCCAGCATGCATCTATGCGTAAAAAGTCCACCTTCGAGGTTAGCATCCGCACCCCTTCCAGTATTAAGTTGCAAACAACGGACAATTGCATTAAGTATGGTGCGTAATGTAATCAACACAAATATCCTTAGACAAAGCATTGATGTTTTATCCCTAGTGGCAACAGCACATCCACAACCTTAGAACTTTCTCGTCACTCGTCCCGCATTCAATGGAGGCATGAACCCACTATCGAGCATAAATACTCCCTCTTGGAGTTACAAGTATCAACTTGGCCGGAGCCTCTACTAGCAACGGAGAGCATGCAAGAACATAAACAACACATATATGATAGATTGATAATCAACTTGACAGAGTATTCCATATTCATCGGATCCCAACAAACACAACATGTAGCATTACAAATAGATGATCTTGATCATGATAGGCAGCTCACAAGATCTAACATGATAGCACAAGAGGAGAAGACAACCATCTAGCTACTGCTATGGACCCATAGTCCAGGGGTGAACTACTCACACATCAATCCGGAGGCGATCATGGTGATGAAGAGTCCTCCGGGAGATGATTCCCCTCTCCGGCAGGGTGCCGGAGACGATCTCCTGAATCCCCCGAGATGGGATTGGCGGCGGCGGCGTCTCTGGAAGGTTTTCCGTATCGTGGCTCTCGGTACAGGGGTTTTTGCGACGAAGGCTATAAGTAGGCGGAAGGGCAGAGTCGGAGGGCTGACGAGGGGCCCACACCATAGGGCGGCGCGGGCCCCCTTTGGCCGCGCGGCCCTATGGTGGCGGCGCCTCGTCGCCCCACTTCGTATCCCCTTCGGTCTTCTGGAAGCTCCGTGGAAAAATAAGACCCTAGGCGTTGATTTCGTCCAATTCCGAGAATATTTCCTTTGTAGGATTTCTGAAAGCAAAAACAGCAACTGGCTCTTCGGCATCTCGTCAATAGGTTAGTGCCGGAAAATGCATATAAATGATGTAAAGTGTGTATAAAACATGTGAGTATCATCATAAAAGTAGCATGGAACATAAAAAATTATAGATACGTTTGACACGTATCAAGCATCCCCAAGCTTAGTTCCTACTCGCCCTCGAGTAGGTAAACGATAACAAGGATAATTTCTGAAGTGACATGCTATCATAATCTTGATCAATACTATTGTAAAGCATACGAGATGAATGAAGTGATTCGAAGCAATGGTAAAGACAATGAATAAACAACTGAATCATATAGCAAAGACTTTTCATGAATAGTACTTTCAAGACAAGCATCAATAAGGCTTGCATAAGAGTTAACTCATAAAGCAATAAATTCTTAGTAGAAAGCTTTGAAGCAACACAAAGGAAGATATAAGTTTCAGCTGTTGCTTTCAACTTCAACATGTATATCTCATGGATAATTGTCAACACAAAGTAATATAACAAGTGCAAATAAGCAAGTATGTAGGAATCAATGCACACAGTTGATACAAGTGTTTGCTTCTAAGATAGAAAGAAGTAGGTAAATTGACTCAACATAAAGTAAAAGAAAGGCCCTTCGCAGAGGGAAGCATGGATTACTATTTTTGTGCTAGAGCTTTTCATTTTGAAAACATAGAAACAATTTTGTCAACGGTAATAATAAATCATATGTGTTATGTATAAGACATCTTATAAGTTGCAAGCCTCATGCATAGATTACCAATAGTGCTCGCACCTTGTCCTAATTAGCTTGGATTTACATGGATTATCATTGCATAACATATGTTTCAACCAAGTGTCACAAAGGGGTACCTCTATGTCGCTCGTACAAAGGTCCAAGGAGATAGATCGCATTTGATTTCTCGTTTTTGATAGATCTCAACTTAGGACATCCATACCGGGACAACATAGACAACGAGATAATGGACTCCTCTTTAATGCATAAGCATTCAACAACAGATATTATTCTCATAAGAGATTGAGGATTGATGTCCAAACTGAAACTTCCACCATGATTCATGGTTTTAGTTAGCGGCCCAATGTTCTTCTCTAACAATATGCATACTCAAACCATTTGATCATGATAAATCACCCTTACTTCAGACAAGACGAACATGCATAGCAACTCACATGATATTCAACAAAGGTGTAATAGTTGGTGGCGTCCCCAAAAACATGGTTACCGCTCAACAAGCAACTTATAAGAAATAAGATACATAAGCTACATAGTCTTCACCACAATAGTTTTTAAGGCTATTTTCCCATGAGCTATATATTGCAAAGACAAAGAATAGAATTTTAAAGGTAGCACTCAAGTAATTTACTTTGGAATGGCAGAGAAATAACATGTAGTAGGTAGGTATGGTGGACACAAATGGCATAGTTTTCGGCTCAAGGATTTGGATGCACAAGAAGTAATCCCTCTCAATACAAGGCTTAGGCTAGCAAGGTTGTTTGAAGCAAACTCAAGTATAAACCGGTACAGCAAAACTTACATAAGAACATATTGCAAGCATTATAAGACTCTACATTGTCTCCTTGTTGTTCAAACACCTTACCAGAAAATATCTAGACTCTAGAGAGACCAATCATGCAAACCAAATTTTAACAAGCTCTATGTAGTTCTTCATTAATAGGTGCAAAGTACATGATGCAAGAGCTTAAACATGATCTATTTGAGCACAACAATTGCCAAGTATCAAATTATTCAAGACATTATACCAATTACCACATGAAGCATTTTCTGTTTCCAACCATAATAATGATGAACGAAGTAGTTTCAACCTTCGCCATGAACATTAAAAGTAAAGCTAAGAACACCAGTGTTCATATGCAACAGCGGAGAGTGTCTCTCTCCCACACAAAGAATGCTAGGATTCGATTTTATTCAAACAAAAACAAAAACAAAAACTTACAGACGCTCCAAGTAAAGCACATAAGATGTGACGGAATAAAAATATAGTTTCACTAGAGGTGACCTGATAAGTTGTCGATGAAGAAGGGATGCCTTGGGCATCCCCAAGCTTAGATGCTTGAGTCTTCTTAAAATATGCAGGGATGAACCACGGGGGCATCCCCAAGCTTAGACTTTTCACTCTTCTTGATCATATTGTATCATCCTCCTCTCTTGACCCTTGAAAACTTCCTCCACACCAAACTCAAAACAAACTCATTAGAGGGTTAGTGCATAATCAAAAATTCACATATTCAGAGGTGACATAATCATTCTTAACACTTCTGGACATTGCACAAAGCTACTGAAAGTTAATGCAACAAAGAAATCCATCAAACATAGCAAAACAGGCAATGTGAAATAAAAGGCAGAATTTGTCAAAACAGAACAGTGCGTAAAGACAAATTTTTCTGGGGCACTTAACTTTCTCAGATGAAAAATCTCACATTGAATGAAAGTTGCGTACATATCTGAGGATCAAGCACGTAAATTGGCATATTTTTGTGAGTTACCTACAGACGGGGCTGCTCAATTTCGTGACAGTAAGAAATCTGTTTCTGCGCAGTAATCCAAATCTAGTATCAACCCTACTATCAAAGACTTTACTTGGCACAACAATGCAATAAAATAAAGATAAGGAGACAGTAGTAACAACTTCCAAGACTCAAATATAAAACAAAAGTGCAGAAGTAAAATAATGGGTTGTCTCCCATAAACGCTTTTCTTTAACGCCTTTCAGCTAGGCGCAGAAAGTGTGAATCAAGTATTGTCAAGAGATGAAATATCAATATCATAATTTGTTCTAATAATAGAATCATAAGGTAACTTCATTCTATTTCTAGGGAAGTGTTCCATACCTTTCTTGAGAGAAAATTGATATTTAATATTACCTTCATTCATATCAATGGTAGCACCAACAGTTCGAAGAAAAGGTCTTCCCAATATAATGGGGCAAGATGCATTGCATTCAATATCCAAGACAACAAAATCAACGGGGACAAGGTTATTGTTAACCATAATACGAACAATATCAATCCTCCCCAAAGGTTTCTTTATAGCATTATCAGCAAGATTAACATCCAAATAACAATTTTTCAATGGTGGCAAGTCAAGCATATCATAGATTTTCTTAGGCATAACAGAAATACTTGCACCAAGATCACATAAAGCATTACAATCAAAATCATTAACCCTCATCTTAATGATGGGCTCCCAACCATCTTCTAACTTCCTAGGAATAGAAGTTTCAAGTTTTAGTTTCTGCTCTCTAGCTTTTATGAGAGCATTTGTAATATGTTTTGTAAAGGCCAAATTTATAGCACTGGCATTGGGACTTTTAGCAAGTTTTTGTAAGAACTTTATAACTTCAGAGATGTGACAATCATCAAAATCTAAACCATTATGATCTACAGCAATGGGATCATTGTCCCCAATATTTTGAAAAAATTCAGCAGTTTTAGCAGTTTCAGGCAATTTTGCACGCTTTGCACTAGGAGTAGAAACATTGCCAACACCAATTATTTTACCATTGATAGTAGGAAGTGTAGCAACATGTGAAGCATTATCATTACTAGTGGTGGTAATAGTCCAAACTTTAGCTACATTATTCTCTTTAGCAAGTTTTTCGTTTTCTTCTCTTTCCCACCTAGCATGCAATTCAGCCATCAATCTAATATTCTCATTAATTCGAACTTGGATGGCATTTGCTGTAGTAACAATTTTATTATCATTATCCTTATTAGGCATAACTTTCAATTTTAAAAGATCAACATCAGAGGCAAGTCTATCAACCTTAGAAGCAAGAATATCAATTTTATCAAGCTTTTCCTCAACAGATTTGTTAAAAGCAGTTTGTGTACTAATAAATTCTTTAAGCATGGCTTCAAGACCAGGGGGTACACTCCTATTATTGTTGTAAGAATTCCCATACGAATTACCATAACCATTACCATTAGCGAAGGATATGGCCTATAGTTGTTACCAGAATTATTCCTATAAGCATTGTTGTTGAAATTATTATTTTTAATGAAGTTCACATCAACATGTTGTTCTTGGGCAACCAATGAAGCTAAAGGAACATTATTAGGATCAACATTAGATCTACCATTCACAAGCATAGACATAATAGCATCAATCTTATCACTCAAGGAGGAGGTTTCTTCAACAGAATTTACCTTCTTACCTTGTGGAGCTCTTTCCGTGTGCCATTCGGAGTAATTTATCATCATATCATCAAGAAGCTTTGTTGCCGCCCCCAAAGTGATGGACATAAAGGTACCTCCAGCAGCTGAATCCAATAGGTTCCGCGAAGAAAAAATCAATCCTGCATAGAAGGTTTGGATGATCATCCAAATAGTTAGTCCATGCGTAGGGCAATTCTTCACCAAAGATTTCATTCTCTCCCATGCTTGAGCAACATGTTCATTATCTAATTGCTTAAAATTCATTATGCTACTTCTCAAAGATATAATTTTAGCGGGAGGATAATATCTACCAATAAAAGCATCCTTACATTTAGTCCATGAATCAATACTATTTCTAGGCAGAGATAGCAACCAATCTTTAGCTCTTCCTCTTAAGGAGAAAGGAAACAATTTTAATTTTATAATGTCACCATCTACATCCTTATACTTTTGCATTTCACATAGTTCAACAAAACTATTAAGATGGGCAGCAAGCATCATCGTAACTAACAGCTAGAAAATTGCTCTCTCATAACAAGATTTAGTAAAGCAGGTTTAATTTCAAAGAATTCTGCTGTAGTAGCAGGTGGAGCAATAGGTGTGCATAAGAAATCATTATTATTTGTGCTAGTGAAGTCACACAACTTAGTATTCTCAACGAGTACCCATTTTAGCAGTAGTAAATAAAGCAAACTAAATAAAGTAAATGCAAGTAACTAATTTTTGTGTGTTTTTAATATGGAGAACAAGACAGTAAATAAAGTAAATCTAGCAACTAATTTTTTTGTGTTTTTGATATAAGAGCAAACAAAGCAGTAAATAAAGTAAAACAAAGCAAGACAAAAACAAAGTAAAGAGATTGGATGTGGGAGACTCCCCTTGCAGCGTGTCTTGCTCTCCCCGGCAACGGCGCCAGAAAAAGTCTGTTGACGTGGGAGTTGAAAATCTTTGTGGTGTAACTTTTCTTCGTTCCCTGGCAACGGCGCCAGAAAAAGTCTCGCTGGCGTGTAGTCGACACGTCCGTTGGGAACCCCAAGAGGAAGGTGTGATGCGCACAGCAGTAAGTTTTCCCTCAGTAAGAAACCAAG
Organism: Lolium rigidum; assembly: GCF_022539505.1. Classification (NCBI taxonomy): domain Eukaryota; kingdom Viridiplantae; phylum Streptophyta; class Magnoliopsida; order Poales; family Poaceae; genus Lolium; species Lolium rigidum. The sequence goes on along the minus strand of NC_061513.1, from coordinate 183,494,131 downwards.
GTTATCGAACCAGTAGGAGTCAAGGAACACGTGAAGGTTGTTGGTGGTGGAGTGTAGTGCGGCGCAACACGAGGGATTCCGGCGCCAACGTGGAACCTGCACAACACAATCACAATACTTTGCCCCAACTTAACAGTGAGGTTGTCAATCTCACCGGCTTGTTGTAAACAAAGGATTAGATGTATAGTGTGGAAGATGATGTTTGTTTGCGAAGAACAGTAACGAACAATTGCAGTAGATTGTATTTCAGATGTAAAGAATGGACCGGGGTCCACAGTTCACTAGTGGTGTCTCTCCCATAAGATAAATAGATGTTGGGTGAACAAATTACAGTTGGGCAATTGACAAATAAAGAAGGCATAACAATGCACATACATATATCATGATGAGTACTATGAGATTTAATCAGGGCATTACGACAAAGTACATAGACCGCTATCCAGCATGCATCTATGCCTAAAAATTCCACCTTCAGGTTATCATCCGAACCCCTTCCAGTATTAAGTTCGAAACAACAGACAATTGCATTAAGTATGGTGCGTAATGTAATCAACACAAATATCCTTAGACAAAGCATCGATGTTTTATCCCTAGTGGCAACAAGCACATCCACAACCTTAGAACTTTCTCGTCACTCGTCCCGCATTCAATGGAGGCATGAACCCACTATCGAGCATAAATACTCCCTCTTGGAGTCACAAGTATCAACTTGGCCAGAGCCTCTACTAGCAACGGAGAGCATGCAAGAACATAAACAACATATATGATAGATTGATAATCAACTTGACATAGTATTCAATATTCATCGGATCCCAACAAACACAACATGTAGCATTATAGATAGATGATCTTGATCATGATAGGCAGCTCACAAGATCTAACATGATAGCACAAGAAGAGAAGACAACCATCTAGCTACTGCTATGGACCCATAGTCCAGGGGTGAACTACTCACACATCGATCCGGAGGCGATCATGGTGATGAAGAGACCTCCGGGAGACGATTCCCCTCTCCGGCAGGGTGCCGGAGGCGATCTCCTGAATCCCCCGAGATGGGATTGGCGGTGGCGGCGTCTCTGGAAGGTTTTCCGTATCGTGGCTCTTGGTACTGGGGTATTCGCGACGAAGGCTTTAAGTAGGCGGAAGGGCAGAGTCGGGGGCGACACGAGGGGCCCACACAACAGGGCCGCGCGGCCAAGACCTGGGCCGCGCCGCCCTGGTGTGGCGTCGCCTCGTCGCCCCACTTTGTAATCCTTTCGGTCTTCTGGAAGCTTCATGGAAAAATAAGACCCTGGGCGTTGATTTCGTCCAATTCCGAGAATATTTCTTTACTAGGATTTCTGAAACCAAAAACAGCAGAAAACAGCTACTGGCTCTTCGGCATCTCGTCAATAGGTTAGTGCCAGAAAATGCATAATAATGACATATAATGTGTATAAAACATGTAAGTATCATCATAAAAGTAGCATGGAACATAAGAAATTATAGATACGTTTGAGACGTATCAGTAGGTATTGTCATAAAACTAGCATGGAACATCGGAAATTATAGATACGTTGGAGACGTATCATACCCTCAGTCGCAGACCACGCGTGCTCACCCGCCGAGGTTCGACTACCGCGACCCCGATGCCAGCGACGACGACGTCGGCGACTACGACGACTACAGTGGCGACGTTTATAGGGCTAGGCACGAGTATGACTGAATGACTTCAACATTCGAATCTAGCCATGTATCTTAATTTTCATTTGAGCTCTGTACTTTAATTCCAGTTCAATCGTAATGAAATTTTTATTCCCTCCCATTGTTTCACGCCCTTTTCCTCCCGCGCGACATCGTGGGGGGGGGGGGGACTTTCTCATCATCAGCGTCAGCCACGATGAAGCCACCAGCTCTGGGATAAAAGGGGTATATAAACTAAAAGAATCGACAACGACTTTATTGAAAATACAATTAAAATAGATAAACGACTAGTCTACTCTACTCGTCGTCGGAGATTGTCTCGGTCCAAATGTCGTCCCACCGAAGGTCGTTGTCGGCCCAAGTTGTATTCAGGTTGTCGAGCTCGAACTCGGCGACGGACCGACGGTGGCGCCTGTCAGACCTGCGATGTGCCCTGAGGTCAGCGAAGAATGCGTCGGTGTTTTCGACGTCGTTGGGGAACTGTGCCCTCCACTGGTACATCAATTCCTCATCGTGCTCGGTGATGGCGATCCGGCGCTGCACCTGGCGATGGCGGCGACGGTCCTCGTCGTTGATGAGGCACGGCGCTGGCGCGAGGAACTACGCCTCCTCTAGCGATTCGACGTCCGGGAAGTTCACGTCGCGCCGTGGCCGCCTAAATCGCCACGCGGCCGCGTCGTAAGCGCGCGCCGCTAGCTTCGGCGTGTTGTACGTGCCGAGGGTGAGGCGGAAGCCACCGGCGTGCATCTCGGCGTAGAACCTACCGTTCGGACGCGCTCGGACGCCACGGAAACCGGACGATCCGTGACGGCACGGCGGCATCCCGAATACGAATGAGAGGAGGCGACGGAGACGTGTGGTTACGCGTGCATGCGATGCTTTATAGTTTGCGAAGCGACGCTGCAAGTGGAAGCGCCGGCGACACGTGGCACGGGGAAGCGACACGCGGTGGTGGGGCGAGGCACGTGGAAGCGGTGATGACACGTGACACGTGGAAGCGACACGCGGCGGCGGGGCGAGGCACATGGAAGCGGTGGCGACACATGGCACGTGGAAGTGACACGTGGCACGGAGGCGGCGGTGGCTACTACATGGCTTCAAATTCAAATACATAAGTTATTTAAATTTATATTCAAATTCATATGTAAATTATACTTTTATTAGATAGAGATTTTTTCTGAACATTTTGATATATCATATGACGTTTTTTGATTTGAAATAAGGCGGGAAACGAAAATAGCTTAAACGGGCACATAGAAATTTGCCTTTAGTCCCAGTTCGTGCCACGAACCGGGACTAAAGGGGGGGTATAAACGGGCACATAGAAATTTGCCTTTAGCAGCGAAAAGTGCGGCGAAAATAGGCCTTTACTCCCGGTTCGTGGCACGAACCGGGACTAAAGGGGGGGTATAAAAGGGAACACTTCGTCTGCGCGGAGACGAAGCAGTTGGACGCGCCGCCAGGCTGCCGAATCGCCGCGCGCCCGCCGCTCGCCGCTTGCCGTCCACCGTGCCGCCGCGCGCCGCGCGCCGACCGCCTCCCATCAACCTCCGCCCCCGGCCGCCTCCGCCGACACGTCGCGCGCCCACACGCCGCCGCCCAAGCCGCCCGCGTGCCGGCCGCCTCCTTCTCCCGCGCCCGTCGGCCGCCCTCGGTTGCCTCCTACTCGGCCGCCTCCCCCTCGGCCGCTCCTCCTCGGCAGCCTCCTCCTCGACCGCCTCCCCCTCGGCCGCCTCTCTCTCCGCCGGCAAGGTGAGCCCGCGCCAGCCACCTCTCCTTTTTTTAATTTTTTTTGTTAGATTAATTAGTGTTAGTTAGATTAATTAGTGTAAAATAGTTAGCAAAATAGTTAGGGTCGGCGCCCCCCATACGGTAGTGCCGGCGCCCCCCAAATAGAGGATGTTGTGCCGGTGCCCCCCATACGGTAGTGCCGGCGCCCCTGCCGGCGCATATTTGGGGGGCACCGGTGAAGATGCTCTTAGCAAATAATTGTTAGGGTCATCCTCCTCGCGAGGCGGGCCGTCCCTCCTCGTGATCCACTTTAGTTTGGGTCGATGGAGGCGCCGACGGCGAGCCCGCGTGAGCGCAGCCAAGACGGCATGCTTCCTAGTCGCCATGCTCGCCTCACTGCTGCTCGTCTGCGCCCCGCTCCCGCTGTCGTTGCCGACCCCCGATCCGGACCGATCGATCCGGGGTCGTGGAACGCGGCGTCGACCCCGAACCTGGTAACTATGGTTATTGGTGTTTGTGATAAATTTTATTACTTAGAAATAATTGTTAGTACAAAAAGTAGTGAAATTATATGTTCGAAATAGTTGTTAGTAAAAAAGTAGTGAAGTTATTTTATTTAGCACAATATTATGATTTTTTATTTATGTTAGTACCTATATATATGATTTGGTTTCGTAGCTACGATGCCGCGCTAGCCGCCGCGCCATGGAGGGTCCATTCTGGAGCAGATGCTGCTGATGGGGGAGGTTCGGGACTGGGCTCCACCGGGGTGGCATTGGGAGGTCTTAGCTTCCGGGACGCGCACCTTGGTGCGGAATCCGGGTCCCGTCGTCGACCCGGATATTCTCTGGTGGAGGTCGCGTGGGCCACGGTCGTTTCAGAGGGAGCCGGCCCCGCAGGAGGTGGTAGCTCAGCGCATTAGAGAGGAGGACGAGCACGTTCGCCGTTACATGTATGCGCTAGACACAAGGTATACGGGCGGATGGGCAGTTATGCAGGGATCTCACATTAGCTATGATCATCTTATTGTTCCGTGGCTTTGGGTGTTCTGCCGGCGCGGCTCAGGACCCGGTCGGCGCCGTTGAGAGGTTCTAGTAGTGATGTATTAGGGTGAAATTATAAACATGGACCCCAGCTATGTATGCATGTAACTGCACTATCTACTTTCAGCACTACATTATCGATCCTTAATTAATAACTATATATGTAACTCCAATTTCAGTTTTCTACATTATTCTTAATTTGATCATATGACGGTTCATATAACTTGCAAGTCGTTGTAGAAAGAATGGAGGGACATAGAGACGAAGCCCAAGAAGAATTCATGGCTAACCTCATAGCCAACGGTACTCTAGATGATGGCGACGACGGTATTCCGGATGATGGTGGTGACGATGTCACCGCAACTTTTTTGAATGACTCCGGTGAGGGAGCGGAGAATATTGACCGGAGAGAAGATGGCTCCGGTGAGGAAGAACATCATAATGGCTCCGGTGAGGAAGATCATAATGGCTCCAGTGATTGAACCGTAGTTATCACCGAGGTATATAAATTAAGCCGCTGCTGACTAGATGCATTAACTAATATATATATTGACGATGAATTATTTCTTTTTAGCCGTCCGGATCGAGCAATTCTTCTGTAAAGTCGAAGCGAGGCCCGGCCAAATCGTTGGCCGACGGTGTTAGGCACGACATCCTCGAAATCGATCAGAGTGGCCGACTGACTGCTCCCGAGAAGTCTGCAAAAAAAATTATAAGTTAATGCGGAGTGCTTGTTTGGGACTGCATCCTGATCACCATTCGAGAATGGCACAAGCCGAATGGACGAGAGTTGTCTGCAGAGGAAGCAGCTCAAGGTCTTTATATCGATGATGTAGCCAAACGCAGCATTCTGAACAAGCTCATGGCACATTTCAACATAGTACCTCCAGAGGAGGATGCCAATGAAAAGGCAAAGATGGAGAAGGAAGTCCGTGACTTTGCTTTGAAGAAGATGGCCGAACTATTCAAGCACCAAAGGAAAAGATTGCGCGGTCTTATCAAGAAAAAGAAGACTCCGGACAGTGAGAAGGCAAAAGATCACTGGGCCGAATTCGTGAAGTACAACACGGAGTCAGAAAAATTTAAGAAAAGGTCGGCAACAAATAAGGCAAATGCTGCATTGAAGAAATATCACCAAGTTATGGGTCCAGGTGGATACAGGGCTAACCGTCCTAAGTGGCAGGCAGGTGAGGCGGAACTGATCGGGAAAGGGATCCGATTAGGGACACACGGTTGGACCGAACGATCGAAGGAGTGGTTCTACGGGATTGGGGGAAGGTTGGACCCAGAAATAGGGATGTGTATCTATAAGAAAGATCATCTGAAGCACCCCATTGAAGCCCTGGAACAAGCACATAAGGACGTGGAGGAGGGGAGGTTCCAGCCCGAAAGAGAGAACGATGAGCTGACACGCGCCTTGGAAACAAAGAACACGGCGGACGAACACGGGGCACAGAACGCTCCGTTCCGTGGAAGTATGGCTTTCCTGCGGAAAGGAAGAGATTTCCTGATAAAAGCCATGAGAGGAGAAAGGCAAGGGAAACAGACCGCATAGCCTCCTTAGAGGATTCTATGAGCGCCATGAAAGCCCAAGTTGCCCTAGTAACCAAAGTACTTACATCCCAGATGGCTCAGGGGCAGCATGTAGATGCTGCATTGCTCGATGCTATCGTCCCGCTGCAATCTCAACAGCGGAAAAGCAGTGTGGCTTCCACTCAGAAGGGTAATGATGATGACCAGGTGGTCGAGCCTCCTCGCTCCCCCCCCCCCCCCCCCCGTGGATGATCGCACTGAGAGCCGTCCTTGTGAGATGTATGTTAAATGTTTCAACCTATCCTTCAAGGCGGTAGTCAGCATTCTCTTACCTACAAGGACTTACCATTGCCGTCCGGTCCAAGACGACTTTGCTGTTGTGATGGTGGATGAAGTGATGAGAGATTATGAGCAGTTGGTCCTTGAGCAACCTGCAGATGAAGATGGGGAAATCAAAGAACTGGGAGAAGCTCGTAGAACCACCGTTCAATGGCGGAAGGAGAACATTGTGTTTCCAGGTGAGAAGCCACCAAGCAGGCCACCTCCATCTCGTTCTCCGCCTCCTCCGTCTCCTCCGCCGCCTGCGCAGTCTCCTCCACATGATGATTCTCCTCTGCGCGATGATGATTATCTTGTGCATTAGCAGTCTCCTCAGGCTTCGCCATCTCCTCCGTGTGAGAATACTCAGCCGCCTCCTCCTCCTCGTCAGAAGACTCCGCCGCCTCCACCTAAGCAAAAGAAGAAGCTAACTGCGGCACCTCCTACTGCTCCGAAGAGATCATCAGCTCCGAAGAGGTCCAAGACTCCAGAGTTGTTACCATATGAGAAGACTGATGCAAATCGACGCAGTTGTAGCCGCCGAGGTGAAGACGTTTTTTGCGCCGAAGAAGCCTCCGCCAAAGCTGTTTATTCCACCGCATACAGTGAAGCACTTTACCGAGACGAGACTACAGAAAGCTGAGTTGTCAAGTGATTACGACCGCTCTCTTGGACAGTCCTCTAGAGCGAGAAAAGAGAGAAAAATTTCCCAGCTTGGACAATAGGATAATCAGTCGGTACCCCACTTCGTCGTGCATTCCTATTATGATCCAGAGACGGCATCGATGATCGAACGGGAAGCTAGAGGTCATGGAGCAGATGTTCAGTACGAAGATTACTTTCCTACGGCTGAAGTCGTCGGTAACAAGTATAAATACGGATATGATCTCGTCAAACATGGCCAACTCGCGCGTCTAGGTACTCAGATGCGAAGGTTGCATGAATGGTACATGCAAGCATGTCGAAAGAGTGAACGCTACCTCACGGTGTATGTTAGAGATGAACATTACTTCCGGGGTCGGGAGGAGATAAACCTTGAGTTTGACTAACTATTTCAGTTATTCAATCAAGATGCCCTCGACAAATCTATCATCAGTTGCTACTGTCTGTAAGTGATTTATTTATGTAATTAAGTCTGTAGCTCAACTCATTCATTTGCACTAACAATTACTCTCACTATATTATTTTTGTACGCTATATATTATGCAGAATGAAGAAGCTCGAATCCAAAAGAGGCAAGCTCTATGATATCGGGATCATTGACCCAAACACCGTTCATGAAGTTACGGTTCAACAGTACGCCAAGGACACGGAGGACAACATGCTAATGTTTTTACAGAAGCAAGCAAATAAAGAGGATATATTCTTTCCTTACAACTTCAAGTGAGTGTTATAACATACATTATGCTTGTGCAGCTTCCATTTTATTCTCTTAATTAATCATTGAGCTATGCTTGTGCAGCTTCCACTTTATTCTCCTAATCATTGAGCTTAAGAAAGGAATCGTACATGTCATGGATTCGAACATAAAGAATATGCGGAATGGGCGAAAATGGCTGCCATGCTCCATAGGTAACTTCAACCATTTTCGTATCGGCATCTTCATCTGTTTTCATTCGACGATATCATCAACTAATCAATAACTCATTTACTCATTTTTTCTTTGCCGGGCAGGGCTTGAAAACGGTTCATCAATACTGTTACGGGTAAATGGAAACCGGAGCTTACATTTAAAGATTACCCTGTAAGTAGTACTATATATACATAGCTATGTCCATGAATCTCTTTGATATTTTCTTTCAATACGATGCTTGATTATTAATTAGCTTGATCGAACTATTTTTTTCGTAAAGTGTTTGAAGCAGGAACCCGAGAATAACTTCTGTGGATACTAAGTCTGCGAGTTCATTCGTCGGATGGCCTGTCACAGGGATGCGGAGGAGGCTATACACGCCACTCGTGTACGTGAACAATTTTTCACAATTAATCTTATTTTATTACCATCAATTGTATTGAGTTCCATTCATATATATTGATCTTCTTTTTTATATAGATGAGACGTCTGCAGGACACTCTCATAACGGAGGATCGCATACGAGCAATTCAAGAGGAACTCGCGGGATTCTTTCTTAACGAGGTCCTTGCCCCAACTGGAGAACACTATCGGAAGTTCATAGATCTTGATCGACATCGTCGTTAGGCATATATGAGATAGATATAGTAAAGAGGTCCGACTTTATATTGTAAACATGCATTACGTGTACTGTATTTAATGACGATGTCCATATATTCATGACGATGTTTGTAGTTTCTTGAATGATGTATACATTGCAGAATTGAATGAAGGCGACTGCTTTCATAGGCCCCCAAGCGAAAAATTGCATAACCGTACCATTATGCGCGTGCTCCTTCCGCCGGCGCTAGCGGGTCAGGTTAGGTTAGCCCCCGAAGATCCATATCGATTGTACCCTTGTATTGTACTCGTTGAAAGGGTACACGTACGGTGTACCCTTGTACTCCTTGAAAGGGTATAGGCTGTATGTACATTTCGGTGTATGTACGTCATCGGTGTATACGTCCGATGGATCGATGTGGTGGTCCTCGTCGGTTGTCACTTTCCATTCTCACGTACCTTCATCAGCTCGTCGCAGCCGCCAGTCCGGCGATCTCCAATCTAGATCCGGCGTCCAACCTTGGCCCGAGTCCACCCCTCCCACGGCCGCCATTCATACCTAGAGTTTTGATCCCTCTGTCTTGTTGTAGCCGGTCGATCCCTCACCACCGCCATTTGCACGTACCCCGGTTAATCGTAGCTAGCAGGCGTGGTTGGTTACCTCGGCGATCTCCTATCCTTCCCGCATCCGGTGGATCGCTGGCCGTCACCGCGGTGCGCACAACAATACGGCGGCGAACGTCTGAGTCATCCACCCTCCGCCTCCCCACGATCAACATATAGGTCGTTCCATTGCAAGGCAGAGCACCGCCGATCCCAACTTCCCGTGGCTGCCCAGATCGATTGCCACCGACGCCCAGAAGAGGTTAGCCCCCTGATACGTCTCCGTCGTATCGATAATTTCTTATGTTCTATGCCATATTATTGATGATACCTACATGTTTTATGCACACTTTATGTCATATTCGTGCATTTTCTGGAACTAACCTATTAACAAGATGCCGAAGTGCCAGTTCCCGTTTTCTGCTGTTTTTGGTTTCGTAAATCCTAGTAACGAAATATTCTCGGAATTGGACGAAACGAAGACCCGGGTTCCTATTTTCACCGGAAGCATCCAGAACACCCGGAAGGACCGCAGGGGGGCACCGGGCCCCCAGCACCATAGGCCGGCGCGGCCCAGGCCCTGGTCGCGCCGCCATATGGTGTGGCCACCCCTTCGACCCTCCCGCGCCGCCTCTTCGCCTATATAAAGCCTCCGTCGCGAAACCCCTGATGCGAAAAACCACGATACGGAAAACCTTCCAGAGCCGCCGCCATCGCGAAGCCAAGATCCGGGGGACGAGGAGTCTCTCGTTCCGGCACCCCGCCGGAGCGGGGAAGTGCCCCGGAAGGCTTCTCCATCGAAACCGCTGCCATCTCCACCGCCATCTTCATCACCGCTGCTGCTCCCATGAGGAGGGAGTAGTTCTCCATCGAGGCTCGGGGCTGTACCGGTAGCTATGTGGTTCATCTCTCTCCCATGTACCTCAATACAATAATCTCATGAGCTGCTTTACATGATTGGGATTCATATGAGTTTGTATCACAATTTATCTATGTGCTACTCTAGTGATGTGTTATTAAAGTATTCTATTCCTCCTGCATTGGTGTAAAGGTGACTAGTGTGTGCACCGTGTGGTTCTTGTCGTAGGCTATGATCATGATCTCTTGTAGATTGTGGAGTTAATTATCATTATGATGGTATTGATGTGATCTATTCCTCCTACATATGCATGAAGGTTACGGTGTGCATGCTATGCTAGTACTTGGTTTAGTCTCGTTGATCTATCTTACACTAAAGGTTACTAAAACATGAGCATTATTGTGGAGCTTGTTAACTCCGGCATTGAGGGTTCGTGTAATCCTACGGAATGTGTTCATCATCCAACAAAAGTGTAGAGTATGCATTTATCTATTCTGTTATGTGATCAATGTTGAGAGTGTCCACTAGTGAAAGTGTAATCCCTAGGCCTTGTTCCTAAATACTGCTATCACTGCTTGTTTACTGTTTTACTGCGTTACTACTACTGCGTTACTACTGCTGCGTTACTACTGCTACCATATTACCACCATCAACTACACGCCAGCAAGCTATTTTCTGGCACCGTTGCTACTACTTATTCATACCACCTGTATTTCACTATCTCTTCGCCGAACTAGTGCACCTATTAGGTGTGTTGGGGACACAAGAGACTTCTTGCTTTGTGGTTGCAGGGTTGCATGAGAGGGATATCTTTGACCTCTTCCTCCCCGAGTTCGATAAACCTTGGGTATCCACTTAAGGGAAACTTGCTGCTGTTCTACAAACCTCTGCTCTTGGGGGCCCAACACTGTCTACAGGAAAGGAGGGGGAACGTAGACATCAAGCTATTTTCTGGCGCCGTTGCCGGGGAGTAAAGGTAAAAAGGCACTCATACTCCGGTTCCGAGTAACAATACTTTTCCGGCGCCATTGTGTTTGTGCTCGAAGCTATTTCCTTTAGATCCTGCAATTGCATCTTTTTGTTTCTTGTTTACACTAGTTAGGCATAATGGAAAACAACAAAAAATTTAGTGAGCTTTTTAATCTTTTTCCTGATTTAGAATTGTTTGGTGCAAACATTAAAAAACCAATGGAACCTCATTTGCATGCTAGTAGCGATGTTATTAGTATGAATGCAATTACTGCTAATGCTATGGAGAAGTCTAAGCTTGGGGAAGCTAGTTTTGAACTTTTTAGCTTCCCATCTTCAGGTGAGAAAATTTGCTCTGATAATACTTTATCTCCCATATGCGATAACTCTAATGATGCTTGTGATATTTTAAATGCACCTACTGAAAGTACTCCATATAAAATACCTATGAAAATTATTGAACGTGTTATGGATAACCGCTATGAAGGGGATGGAACGGTGCATCCTGGAGATCATTTACTGTTTTTGCATGAATTATGCGGGTTATTCAAGTGTGCAGTATCTCTATGGATGAAGTGAAGAAGAAATTATTCTCTATGTCGTTGATCGGTAAAGCGGCGCATTGGCATAAACTGCTAAAAGATGAGCATTCTCTTGATTGGAAGGATATTGTGCCTCTATTTTATTCTAAATTCTATCCTCCAAGTGAAATTCACAAAGACCGAAACCGAATATATAATTTCTGGCCTCATGATGGAGAAAGTATTGCCCAAGCATGGGAGAGATTGAAGTCTTTAATGCTCAAATGCCCCAATCATGAGCTTCCAGGTAATATCATTATTGATAATTTCTATGCGAGACTTTCTCTTCAAGATAAGACTTTGCTGGATGCTACTTGTTCGGGATCATTCACGCGCAACAAAGAAGATTTTAAAAGGGACCTTCTTGATCGGATTAAGGAGAACGCTGAAGATTGGGAGAACGACAAAGGTAAAGAGTCAGGTATAAATTATGATTATGAATGCATTGAAACTTTTATGGATACCGATAAATTTCGAAATATTAGTGCTACTTATGGTCTTGACTCTCAAGTTGCTGCAAATCTTTATAAAGCCTTTGCTTCTCATTTTGAATTGCCTAAAAAGAATTTTGATAAGTATCATGAACCTCTTAAAGAGGCTTGCATGAAGAATGAAATTGTTGTTAATTATTGTAATGAGCATGCTCAAACTCCTAAGAATGTTATTTCCTATAAGCATGTTAATTTTTGTGGAATACATAGACCTTGTGGAGTTAATCAAATCAAAGATGAATATTGTATCCATCATGCTAATGAAAAAACTAGAAAGTGGTTTAGGGCTCTAGATGATCTTGGTAAAAAAGTTTGTGCCCTCTATCCTTTTATTTGTGAAGTTTGCCATGAAGTGGGTCATTTTAATTTTCAATGCTCCTCCAATGATAATTTGAACCCAATGAGTGCTGCAAATTTGTATTGTGATGATGAAATTACTCCTAATCAGCATGATGAACTTACTTTATTTTTGGGGTGTGAAGAATTGTCGAGAAAAATCTCTTTGTTACATATGAGTGATCTTGATATCGATGATGTCCCGCATGGGTGTTTTTCTTATTGCATTGATAATAGTCATACAAATACTTACATACAAAATATTTTAGAAGATGACACCTTACCAAAATATGATAGGACCGCTGTGTGTTTTCAACTAATTAATGAAAAGGAGGGATCCTCCCAAGTTTCTTCCATTGTTTCTGAAAGTAAATCAGGTTATGCGGACAAGCCACCCAAGCCTCTTCCTCCTAAAGAAGGGAACGAGGAAAAGGAGGAGGAGAAGAAGAAGAAGAAGGGAACGAAGAAGAAGAAGAAGAATAAGGGGAATAAAAAGAAAGAGGTAACAACATATCCCCGCGTATATGAGATAACGATAGGTAACCGTAAGTATGTTGCTCCTGATGATTATTGTGATAATGAATCTGAGTACGATGATCTTCCTATACCCTTTACCCATATTAATGATCATGATTTGGAAGAGCACATTAACTTTGATGTTGGAAATCTCTTTGGTACTGATTATGAAAGTAATGATGATAGCATTATTCATGTCCCCTCAAACGATGATATTGAAAGCTCTAAGCTTGGGGATGTTGTGCTCAAAGATCCTATACTTGAGACCTCTACTTTTAGTGAAAATGATGATATCACATATTCTGGTCTAGATAATCGCTATAGAGATGGATATGACACATGTTACAATTATCCTTATGAAACTTGTCATAGTTATGATAGGCTTACCAAAAACAATTTCCTTAATATGCAACTTGTTTACCATGTTCAAATTCTTGATAATAATCCTGCTCCAATTACTATTAATGAGAATAATTCTTCTTATGCCAAATTTAATGATACTTCTATGCATATGAACCATGATAAGAATGTTTTAAGTGATGGGTATATTGTGGATTTCATCAATGATGCTACTGAAAGTTATTATGAGAGAGGGAAATATGGTTATATGCATCTTAATAATATTAAGTTTCCCCTCTTTATGTTGAGAATCTTGAAGTTACTCGTGTTTTATCCTCTTATGCTTGTCACTTTGTTCTTCATGAATTCATTTGTGTACAAGATTCCTCTTCATAGGAAGCATGTTAGACTTAAATATGTTTTGAATTTTCCTCTTGATGCTCTCTTTTGCTTCAAATACTATTTCTTGCGAGTGCATCATTAAAACTGCTGAGCCCATCTTAATGGCTATAAAGAAAGAACTTCTTGGGAGATAACCCATGTGTTATTTTGCTACAGTACTTTGTTTTATATTTGTGTCTTGTAAGTTGTTTACTACTGTAGCAACCTCTCCTTATCTTAGTTTTATGTTTTGTTGTGCCAAGTAAAGTCTTTGATAGTAAAGTAAGTACTAGATTTGGATTACTGCGCAGTTCCAGATTTCTTTGCTGTCACTAATCTGGGTCTAATTCTTTGTAGGTAACTCAGAAAATTATGCCAATTTACGTGAGTGATCCTCAGATATGTACGCAAATTTCATTAAATTTGGGCATTTTCATTTGAGCAAGTCTGGTGCCCTAATAAAATCCATCTTTACGGACTGTTCTGTTTTGACAGATTCTGCCTTTTATTTCGCATTGCCTCTTTTGCTATGTTGGATGAATTTCTTTGATCCATTAATGTCCAGTAGCTTTATGCAATGTCCAGAAGTGTTAAGAATGATTATGTCACCTCTGAACATGTGAATTTTTATTATGCACTAACCCTCTAATGAGTTGTTTCGAGTTTGGTGTGGAGGAAGTTTTCAAGGATCAAGAGAGGAGTATGATGCAATATGATCAAGGAGAGTGAAAGCTCTAAGCTTGGGGATGCCCCGGTGGTTCACCCCTGCATATTCTAAGAAGACTCAAGCGTCTAAGCTTGGGGATGCCCAAGGCATCCCCTTCTTCATCGACAAATTATCAGGTTCCTTCTCTTGAAACTATATTTTTATTCGGTCACATCTTATGTACTTTACTTGGAGCGTATGTTTGTTTTTGTTTATGTTTGAATAAATTCATGCTTGTGTGGGAGAGAGACACGCCCCGCTGGTTCATATGAACACATGTGTTCTTCGCTTTATCTTTTAGTGTTCATGGCAAAGGTTAAAACTGCTTCGTTCATTTTTATATGGTTGGATACGGAAAATGCTACATGTAGTAACTCTAAAATGTCTTGGATAATTTGATACTTGGCAATTGTTGTGCTCATGTTTAAGCTCTTGCATCATATACTTTGCACCCATTAATGAAGAAATACTTAGAGCTTGTTAATTTGGTTTGCATATTTGGTTTCTCTAGATTCTAGATAACATCTAGTATTGAGTTTTGAACAACAAGGAAGACGGTGTAGAGTCTTATAATGTTTACAATATGTCTTTTATGTGAGTTTTGCTGCACCAGTTCATCCTTGTGTTTGTTTCAAATAACCTTGCTAGCCTAAACCTTGTATCGAGAGGGAATACTTCTCATGCATCCAAAATCCTTGAGCCAACCACTATGCCATTTGTGTCCACCATACCTACCTACTACATGGTATTTATCCGCCATTCCAAAGTAAATTGCTTGAGTGCTACCTTTAAAATTCCATCATTCACCTTTGCAATATATAGCTCATGGGACAAATAGCTTAAAAACTATTGTGGTATTGAATATGTACTTATGCACTTTATCTCTTATTAAGTTGCTTGTTGTGCGATAACCATGCTTCGGGGACGCCATCAACTATTCTTTGTTGGATATCATGTGAGTTGCTATGCATGTCCGTCTTGTCCGAAGCAAGAGAGATCTACCACCTTCATGGTTGGAGCATGCATATTGTTAGAGAAGAACTTTGGGCCGCTAACTAAAGCCATGATTCATGGTGGAAGTTTCAGCTTTGGACATATATCCTCAATCTCATATGAGAATAATAATTGTTGCCACATGCTTATGCATTAAAGAGGAGTCCATTATCTGTTGTCCATGTTGTCCCGGTATGGATGTCTAAGTTGAGAATAATCAAAAGCGAGAAATCCAAAATGCGAGCTTTCTCCTTAGACCTTTGTACAGGCGGCATGGAGGTACCCCATTGTGACACTTGGTCAAAACATGTGCATTGCAAAGATCCGGTAGTCCAAGTTAATTAGGACAAGGTGCGGGCACTATTAGTATACTATGCATGAGACTTGCAACTTGTAAGATATAATGTACATAACTCATATGCTTTATTACTACCGTTGACAAAATTGTTTCATGTTTTCAAAATAAAAGCTCTAGCACAAATATAGCAATCGATGCTTTCCTCTTTGAAGGACCATTCTCTTTACTTTTATGTTGAGTCAGTTCACCTATTTCTCTCCACCTCAAGAAGCAAACACTTGTGTGAACTGTGCATTGATTCCTACATATTTTCATATTGTACTTGTTATATTACTCTATGTTGACTATTATCCATGAGATATACATGTTACAAGTTGAAAGCAACCGCTGAAACTTAATCTTCCTTTGTGTTGCTTCAATACCTTTACTTTGATTTATTGCTTTATGAGTTAACTCTTATGCAAGACTTATTAATACTTGTCTTGAAGTACTATTCATGAAAAGTCTTTGCTTTATGATTCACTTGTTTACTCATGTCATTACCATTGTTTTGATCGCTGCATCCACTACATATGTTTACAAATAGTATGATCAAGGTTATGATGGCATATCACTTCGAAATTATCTTTGTTATCGTTTTACCTGCTCGGGACGAGCGTAACTAAGCTTGGGGATGCTTGATACGTCTCCGTCGTATCGATAATTTCTTATGTTCTATGCCATATTATTGATGATACCTACATGTTTTATGCACACTTTATGTCGTATTCGTGCATTTTCTGGAACTAACCTATTAACAAGATGCCGAAGTGCCAGTTCCTGTTTTCTGCTGTTTTTGGTTTCAGAAATCCTAGTAACGAAATATTCTCGGAATTGGACGAAACGAAGACCCAGGTTCCTATTTTCACCGGAAGAATCCAGACCACCGGGAAGGACCGGAGGGGGGCCACGGGCCCCCGGACCATAGGCCGGCGCGGCCCGGGCCCCGGCCGCGCCGCCATATGGTGTGGCCACCCCTTCGACCCTCCTGCGCCGCCTCTTCGCCTATATAAAGCCTCCGTCGCGAAACCCCCGATGCGAAAAACCACGATACGGAAAACCTTCCGGAGCCGCCGCCATCGCGAAGCCAAGATCCGGGGGACAGGAGTCTCTGTTCCGGCACCCTGCCGGAGCGGGGAAGTGCCCCCGGAAGGCTTCTCCATCGAAACCGCTGCCATCTCCACCGCCATCTTCATCACCGCTGCTGCTCCCATGAGGAGGGAGTAGTTCTCCATCGAGGCTCGGGGCTGTACCGGTAGCTATGTGGTTCATCTCTCTCCCATGTACCTCAATACAATAATCTCATGAGCTGTTTTACATGATTGGGATTCATATGAGTTTGTATCACAATTTATCTATGTGCTACTCTAGTGATGTGTTATTAAAGTATTCTATTCCTCCTGCATTGGTGTAAAGGTGACTAGTGTGTGCACCGTGTGGTTCTTGTCGTAGGCTATGATCATGATCTCTTGTAGATTGTGGAGTTAATTATCATTATGATGGTATTGATGTGATCTATTCCTCCTACATATGCATGAAGGTTACGGTGTGCATGCTATGCTAGTACTTGGTTTAGTCTGTTGATCTATCTTACACTAAAGGTTACTAAAACATGAGCATTATTGTGGAGCTTGTTAACTCCGGCATTGAGGGTTCGTGTAATCCTACGCAATGTGTTCATCATCCAACAAAAGTGTAGAGTATGCATTTATCTATTACGTTATGTGATCAATGTTGAGAGTGTCCACTAGTGAAAGTGTAATCCCTAGGCCTTGTTCCTAAATACTGCTATCACTGCTTGTTTACTCGTTTTATCTAGCGTTACTACTACTGCGTTACTACTGCACTGCGTTACTCGCTACCATATTACCACCATCAACTACACGCCGCAAGCTATTTTCTCGGCACCGTTGCTACTACTTATTCATACCACCCGTATTTCACTATCTCTTCGCCGAACTAGTGCACCTATTAGGTGTGTTGGGGACACAAGAGACTTCTTGCTTTGTGGTTGCAGGGTTGCATGAGAGGGATATCTTTGACCTCTTCCTCCCTGAGTTCGATAAACCTTGGGTATCCACTTAAGGGAAACTTGCTGCTGTTCTACAAACCTCTGCTCTTGGGGGCCCAACACTGTCTACAGGAAAGGAGGGGGAACGTAGACATCACCCCCCGTGCCACACTGTTATTCTATTCTTATTCCATGTATACTTTATACGATGTATTGTCGCATTTGTGCTTAGGGTGTAATTTGTTGTTCAAAATTTTACCAATTTTTTCGTATATTTTTTGTTAATCAGCATTACACAATGAATTCCAAGCCGAGTTTTTATGTTGATTAGGTCAGTGATGTTGGTTTTATTTGATCAGATGGACGGCTCTATGGCTTCTGGGATTGACAATGAGAAAGCAACTACAGACGTTGATGACTCTAGATGGGAGGCTTTTGATATTTCATCTTCAGAAGATGAATATGAAGTACCTTCGTCTGATGATGATGATAGCATTTTTGGTGATCCTGTATCTGAGTCTGATAATGTGAGTCACTCACATTTTCATATTTTATCAGTACAGTGTGCATGGGAATATTTTGTCCTTGAATTTTGCCTCCTTGTTGCAAATTTTGTAGATGGACATCGATGATGAAGACAGCATAAGTGGTACAGATGATGAACCCACTTCTGAAAATACGAGTGATGTATGTTTTCTTTTATCTTACTTGCCTTCTTCCAGGTGAAGATGAATAAACATGTAATTTGCTATTTTCCTACAAATTGCGCAGGTTGTTGTAATCAGAAACAGTGAGCTTACCTACTACGGGGATTCTGATTTGGAAGACTTTGCTTATGAAGAGGATGTTCCTGAGCAGTCAAAATCATTTGAAGGGGGGGTTTCACAGCTGTCAAAATCTGAATGCAAAAGCGAAGTAAGATTTTCTTTTGATGCATTGCAATGCATAATAGAACAAATCAAAGTGTCAGTAACAATAACGCCATGTTTGTCATATTTGTTTAGGTGACAGGAAGTTCCCGGCTGGACCATACTAAGCAGGAAGATAATAAGGATCCATATGATATTGATGCTGAAATGAGCAGACAACGAAAGTATGAGGCTGTAAGGGCCATGATCTTTCTTTCCGAAGAGGCTGCCTATTATTTCTACAACAAGTATGCCAAAGAACATGGTTTTAGCATTCGACGCGAGAAGAAAAAGGAACGCCATGATGAATTAGGGACACCCACCATTCGGTATAGGCGGTTTCTTTGCTCCAGGGCTGAGCAACGTGAAAGCAAGTACTTAGAAATGGAAGGCCGAACGTATAGGCACCGACCTGAGTCTCGCTGCAACTGTGGTGCCCATTTCAGTGTGTCGTATAACAGAAAAAGGGTGTTTGGACTGTTCTGAGATTTGACGACAATCACAACCATAAGCCTGCTACAGCTGATCAAATCGCTTTTCTTCGGTCTCATAGAAAGATCAAGGCTCATCAGAAATCTAGGATCATGTCACTGGGATCTGCTGGGATGAGATTATTCAACATTATGAGGACATTTATCGCTGACACTGGAAAATACAGCAGGGTAGGATTTGTAAGAAAGGATCTTTACAACATGTCTTGCCGTGAAAAGAGGAAGATGATTGCAAAGGGTGACGCCAACACAACCATTGGCATTATGGAGAAGAGGAAGCGAGATGATCCTGAATTCTATTTTGATTACAAGCTTGGTAAAGGTGGAAAATTGTTACACCTGTTCTGGTGTGATTCTCAGTCTCGGCAGGACTATGCCGACTTCGGTGACGTGCTGGTGTTTGACAGAGACGTACAAAACAAATCGGTATGCTATGTCGTTCATACCTTTTGTGGGAATAAACAATCACCGCCAGACTACTGTTTTTGCATGCGCCATTGTCTCGAACGAAAAGGAAGTAACATACAAGTGGTTGTTAGAAACATTCCTGAAAGCCATGTATCAGCAGAAGCCTAAAGGGATCATCACTGATGGGGATGCTGCAATGATCGCCGCTGTTGGCAAAGTCTTTCCAGGCGTGTGGTACCGTGTTTGTACGTGGCATATTGAGAAGACATGAAGAAGCACATTGACCCCCTGGCTCAGAATGAATTCCGGTCGCTGCTGTACTACACCACTTCGGAACAAGTATTCGAGGTGAGATGGAGGGCATTCGTCGAGAAGCACCAGACGGAATTAACCAAAGAATGGATGAAGAGGACGTATAGGAGGAAGAAGTTGTGGTCAGCCGCGTATCTAGCGAATGGATATTTCCTCGGAATGAAAAGCAACCAGAGGAGCGAGAGTTTGAACTCCACCCTACACACCCACCTTGACTTTGGACTGACAATGGTGGATATGGTTGTGCACTACGAGAATAACAGTAGCCGTGTCCGGGAGGAAGAGGCCCGCCAGGACACCATAGACTCTCAGACAGTACCGGTTGCAGTTACCAGGTACAAGGATATAGAGATGTCTGCTGCCCGTAAATTCACCGCTACAAACTTCTACCTCGTTCAAGGGGAGCTGAAAAAGATTGGGGGCCTAGAGATTGTAGATCAACTTGGATGTGCTGGTGGGTTAACAACCTTCGTTGTGTCATGGATGAATAACCGTAAGTATTTGTTTTCAGTGGAGTACAGACCTAAAAGCAAAGAGGAAACAATAACGTGCAGCTGTCGAAGGATGTATCGGAAAGGGCTACCTTGCAAGCACATCTTGTTTGTTTTGCATTTTGTGGGGTGCTCTGAAATTCCGAACTGTTGTGTTCTCCAAAGGTTCTCGAAGGATGCAAGGTATGGTTTGCCCTCGAGACGCGAGAGTGATTTGTACGGATGGGGATGGGAAGGGGTAGCTGAGCGGAGAAAGCATAGCGAGCTTACCCTAATTGGAGCAGAAGCTTTTGATGCAGCATTGCATGACCCAGAATCTTTCAGCGAGCTTATGAAATGTATGAAAGGCATAATATACAGGAGAAAAGGTGACCAGACCAGTCATTCAACGGCTTATCATGAGGACGCACAAAACAGAGGAGATGCACCAGTAGTGGGTGATCCTGATCCAGCTGAGACCAAAGGAGCACCTAAATTACAAAACAAGAAGTACTATAAGGACAAGGATACGAATCAACAGACGTCAAAACATGGCAGGATACTTGTCACACGACGAGCGGAAGAAGGAGAGGTTGTGCACTGCTTGCAATCAATCAGGTCATAACAGAAACAACAAGATGAAGTGCAGGCTACATAAGGAGTGAGTATCTGGTTCAGCCCTACTTAAATAGCTTTCACTAATCTTCTACTATTTTATGTGCCACTGACTTGTGTGTTATTTCCTGCAATGCAGATATGAGGGACCATCGGAAGTATGAGGAACCACCGGAAGTTCTGACAAGCATATGATGATTAATTTCTTGTCTACCTTATGAACTACACTACTTGTTGCACTTGTCAAAGGGCGAATTTTGATACTTACAACACAACAAGGAGAATTTTGTTCACAAATAACATAGAGCACAACTTATGTTTTGCACATGTTGCGAATATGATTACAGACTGCACAAATCAGTGAATGATACTTACAACACAACATGGAGAATTTGTTCACAAATAACATAGAGCACAACTATGTCTTGGACATATAGCGAATATAATTACAGACTGCACAAACACATTAGTACTTGCCCCCTTGAGGCTTATCACTCCAAGGCTTGCTTCTTACGCTTGGTCGATGAAGATTCATCCTGATTTTTGCATCTGGGGCAGATGTGGTCTGATCTCTGGAGGTGAGCTTGTCCCTCGTTCACCGTGTAGATCTTGTTGTATATCTCATAGCTGAGATAGCCGTCAATAGCTGCATACTCGAGGTTCATCCAGGATAGTGGCTTGCATTCCCAGAAATCATGCCCTTCCTTCCTTCGCCGGTTGTACTTGAACTCCTTCTTCATGTTGGCAAACTTAGGATCAATGAGCTTTGCTGCAAGATCAGCCATTCCAGCCTGCGGTTGACCTTTAATATTGAAAATGTCCTGGATGTCGATGTGTCTCTCTTCTGGAACATGAAGACCGGCCGCACGAAGAACTTTTGTGTCATTTCTTTTATCAACACTTGTAAAAGTGTATTGCTTGTGCTTGAGAAAAGTCAGTAGGCGCGGACATTGATCCTTGCACCTTTGTCAAGAGCAGCACAAATAAATTCAATAAGTACCTTAATGAATACCGCAGCGCAACCATGGAAAATGTAGGGACGCTCATATAATGATGAAACCCTACCTAATGTAGTGGAATACAAGAACGTGCTCCCTCATGGCGATTTGCATTACCGCCAACTTGTGTCCGCTAGAGTCATACTCGAGATCCAGACCAACGAACTTGAACCTGTCCTCGTCCTCGTCGAGCCAACCCTCGTACATACGAAGAATTCTATCAACAGTCGCCGCCTCATTGGTGTAGACGACGTCGATATATGTGCTCCCGTGCGCAAGGATGCGGTAATTCTCCGTCGTGGACTTCTCGTCTCCGGCCACGACGGAGGAAGAGGCAGATGCCATGGACATCGTGTGAGGAAGGGAGCACTGGGATGCGGTAGACGGAAGGCCGGGGTTGGGACAGAATGGTGGAACTGCCACAGTATCGGGTGGGTATAGGGGCGGGAGGCGAACATGCAGTTAGAGGTCTGGCGGCCCATTGGCCCGTTACATGTCTGACGGCCTAACTAAAAAGGTTTTTAGTTTTGATTTGAATAAATCTGCAGCACATCTAGTTAAATTCAAAAAATTCAAAAAAGTTTTAACCAACGGATTATGTTCACAAAAACGTGTGACATATTGGGTAAAAAAAAGTGGATTTTTTTTCGAAGGTCGAAAACGACTAGCTTAGAAAAACTGGTTTGATGTAACCCAAACGGTTCCGTTTCTAAAAATGTGGATTTTTTGACCTTCGAGAAACGCTCCAGAAATTTTTGCACACACTCTGGTATCCATCCTAAGACGAAGTGTTAAGTTTTTTTCATTTTTTGAATTTTTGTGAAAATAAACTATTAAATTTCAGTTAAATTCGAGTTGGGAAAAAAACAGAAGAAAACTAGAGAACCCTGCTGGATGGGCCATGAGTATTCCTTCCCCCCGTCCATGCTCCACGTTAATGGGCTTAGTTCAAACCGCGTTACATGTCTGACGGCCTAACTGAAAAGTTTTTTAGTTTTGATTTGAATAAATCAGCACCACATCTGGTTAAATTCAAAAAATTCAAAAAAAGTTTTAACCAACGGATTATGTTCACAAAAACGTGTGACATATTGGGTAAAAAAAACTGGATTTTTTTTCAAAGGTCGAAAAATCGACTAGCTTAGAAAAAGTGGTTTGATGTAACCCAAACGGTTCCATTTCTAAGAATGTGGATTTTTCGACCTTCGAGAAACGCTCCAGAAATTTTTGCACACACTCTCGTATCCATTCTAACACGAAGTGTGAAGGTTTTTTCATTTTTTGAATTTCTGTAAAAATAAACTACTAAATTTTATATTTGTGTCCACCATTGTTCAAAATATGTATTAGTTTGTGGAAAACCATGTCCCAATTATGTATTAGTTTGTGAAAATTGAAATAAAAATACCAAAAAAAAGTATTTTAAAGGTTTCGTGTGTTGACACGAAACCTTCGATGCCAAATCAAGTGGATGGATGTGGATGTGGATGTGGGTGGGGTTGCCAGGGTGAGTCCAACTGAGTGCATGGTTATTTCATGTGAGAAACCTATGAGACTTAACACGGAATGGTGCATGGTCTATTTAGTCAACGTCGAAATAATCACAAGTACACAAATATGTGACTATTTTTTACCTCAAACTCATATGTGACTATTTTTTACTCCTTTCTTACCTCGTACCTTCTATGGTAATCAAACTTGTTGATTTTAGCTAACATCTCTACGTGGCAATGACTTTGTTATCGAGGGATCGAACAAGTTTGGCTACGGAGACTGAGCAGTCTATGTGAAAAACAATCTATGCATGAGAATAACAAACAAGGCAATCATGCATAACAGTTATAACTAGCATTTATCTAGATAAAAGAGTAACAGTTATAACTAGCATTTATCTAAACAAGGCATTCATGCTTAACAGTTATAACTAGCATTTATCTAAACAAGGCATTCATGCATAACAGTCATAACCAGCATTTATCTAAACAAGCAGGCATTCATGCATAACACTGGAGATATAAGTTCTTAGTACTAAGAAATTCCATAAGTAGAACTTAAGGTTCTACGTACACACATTAAACCTAAAAGTTCTTAGTTATCCATTACAACCAGGCAGAAATAAGCTCCAAGGACATAACATATATACGGCGGCGAGCATCGGGCTGAGGCATGCATGGTAGGTTCACATGTTGTGACGCCTCTTGAGGATCCTGCCGGAACGGGGAAGGCGAGGACCCAGCAGAAACCTTGCAAGTGCCTCGTGGTCAGCCTTGCCCTCGCCACTCGCGGGCGCGCGTGGCGAGTGTCCATAGCATGCATCTCAAGGGAAGCCAGCAAGCCGTCCTTCACCTTGCAAGGACAGAAGGGGCAAGCATGCCTTCCCCTACGCACTGTCTTCAGAATCCGAGACTCGAATCCCTTGACCTGCCTCTGCACGTAGGACTCAAAGTTGTCCTCGTCGACGTCGTCATCTGTGTTGTACTGCAAATAAAATTAGTTAGTCATGTGCTTCATACATGGAAGGACAGTATTCATTTCATTGAACAAAACAGACTACACATGAGGAATAATCCTACAAGAAAATTAGAACCGATGAGACATTGGATATGCCTCACCTGGAACATACTTCATCTGAAAGAAAGAACTATTACAATTGGTCGCAAAAAATGAGAGGTAGCTAACAATCCCCACCATAGTACTACAGACAAATGTGTGTTCCTTATTAGTTTTGCAGGACAAGGGGCACAGTACCGAATTGACTCTGCCCATAGATTCCAATTTTTTCTCATGATTCATTTTTTGTAAATTCTGTTTTCCCAAAGTTCATTTCTACATACATTTCATGGTGTGATAATTTCTACGAAACATTGTTAGAAAAAGAAACCTTTCACTTTTGAACCGCTTTAACCAATCAGCAGCTTGTATTCATTTTTTTTCTTTAAATGCCTCTATTAAATAGAGCAAGTGGATCGTCATTTTAGCTCACTGATTTAATGCCTAAAAAAATAGAAGAGAGACATGCATTGGGGCAAGGAGTAATTATATGATGTGATTAATTAGCAAATTAAATGGAAGCGAGGCCTTATTTGATATGTGTTTTGGAACAAGTAGTTCTTCACAAATAATATTAGATACATTGCTCAATAATATTAGATACATTGCTCAATAATATTTTAACAACCACAAATAAGCATACATTAGGCATGGTAGAGTACAATGTGTAAAGTCTATACGATGAAGCATTTATGTATAAGAGGAATCAGATGACATTGTACTACATTTATATTACATCAGAATATAGTGATGTAAATGGAAAAGATGCCATCACTCACCGATATCAGTAAACCCTAGGTATGATTTTCAATCATTTTAGGTCACTCATTGCATGCCTTGATCCCAGCCCCCAATAATCATTTTTGGTTTCTCAATGTTGTTACTAGCATGCACAACATTTATAAGCATCTTCTTGATTAATGAGCATATGTTTTGACAGAATACGGCACTTTACTCATTAACCCATATCAATACAAAGGGTCTTCTGGATGCAAGCCGGAGCATAATTGGAAATAAAACCGAAAGACGCTAGATTACAGGATCTAGCTAAAATGTGTGCCGCTTCATTTAAAGAGCGTTTAACGGGCAGCAATAGATTCAACGAGACAAGTTTGATGTCCTTTATCAACACTCCCACCGAGACCGATCAAGCACGGTGGTGTTTATTCGTTGGATCAAGGACAAGCAATCAGTGATGAAGATCACCTTTGAAAAAACCCTATTTCTAGTGATCAGCACCGCTTGTCGAAGAGCCAAAGCTTCAGCAATCTCCGGAGAGGTAAAAGATTGCATCAGTTACGAATCAAGGACAAGCAATCAGTGACGAATGAGGGATTTTTTTACAAAAAGTTCAAGGTCTCCTCAAAACCACGCGCATCCACTTATTTGTGGACGGAGGGAGTAGATCTACCTCGCAGGGCTCGATGTACTCGCGGACATAGCTGCGTTTACCAGATCGACATAGCATCCACGCGCATCTACTACATCGACTTTGCAGGGGTTACCAGATCTGAGAGGGGAGACATAGCTTTACCACGCAGGGCTGGACGTACTGGCTGGCCTCGTACAAGGCGTCAATTTCCTTGAACGCCGCCTCCCTCTCGGCAGCGGCGCGAGCAGCAGCAGCCACCGCATCAGCGCCGCCGCCCAGATCAGCACCAGCAGCTCCCGCGCCGCCGTCCGCCACCGCACCAGCGCCGCCGCCCAGATCAGCACCAGCAGCTCCCGCTCCCGCTCCCGCTCCCGCTCCCGCAACCTCTCCCGCGGCCGCCCCCGCAGCCGCTCCCTCTCCGCCCTCCAAACCAGCAGCAGCCGCGGCAAGGTTCATGTCCATTGCCGGATCTGTGCTTCGCCGAAGAAATGGGAGTGTAGGGAGAGAGGCTTTGTTCGCCGAAGAACTAGGGTTAGGGTTTTCTCTCCTCTGCTTTTTGCCAGAAATGGGGATGGTGGGGAGGGGATGCGGCCGACTGGGGATAAAGTAGTGGACTCTTCTGGACTGTGCGCGTAGGCGTGGACCCGTGTGTGGACCCATGGGCATGGACGGGCGTGTACGCGGAAGGGGTATGTACGCGGAAGGGGTACGGGCGTGTACGCGGAAGAGGTACGGGCGTGTATGTATTCTCGCGGTGATACGCGTACCTCCTCGGCTAACGGGTCCGGCGGGTTTTGGAGCGGGCATTTCTATACCCAAATCGAAGTTGAAAAGACGATCCTGCCCCTCGCCGCGGAGTAATCTGGGTCGTCCTTGTGTTCCGCTCAACATAACCGTTCGACGTTGGGGGTCTATGGAAGCAGTCGCCTTGAATGAATAATATAAAACCCTGAAACTCTGTCGCGGCAGAGAAACGCTGCTCCACCCCAAACCTCTGCCGCGGCAGAGAAACGACAATTTTCTCTGCCGCGGCAGAGACCCTCCAGTCCCAGTTTGTATTGCGAACCGGGACTAAAAGTCCTCGACCACGAGCCTCCTGACCGCACCACGTGGCAGCCCCTTTGGACCCGGTGCACATTTGAACCGGGGCCAAAGGGAGACCCTTTAGTCCCACCTGATTGGTCCCGGTGACTGAAGGCCCAAATGGACCGGGACTGAAACCTCTTTTTCCACTAGTGCTACCGACTAAACAAATTATGTTACATCGTGCTAAGTTGTTGATATTGACTGTTGTTGCCTATTTATACCTTTATGCCTTATACTACATAATAATTTATCAAAATAAGCTTAATTTTATGAAAAAGATGGACATCCCCAGTATTTACAACAAAACTTAAGCGGAAAATAGTCAGAAATTCACGTGTTTAATTCGCTAATTTGCGAAAAGCAGATTCGTCAAAGGGGCGGTGTTACACCTTTATACACTAATTGATACGACGGTCTGGTTTTATGCATTTCAAAGGATAAAAAACATATTGCTATCTCTTATTTTTTGTCACAGTTAGTGTTCGCATTCTCCTAAAACTATGGAAGGATCAAAGTTTAGCCAGAAAACGTCTAACTAAGACAAAAATCTAGTACTGTACAATGAAAAAATATCTTATTTTTCTTACCAAGAGATCATCTCTTTTTTTTTTTTCCTTTTTTCTCTTCTAACTTAACAAAGATTTTACTGTCATTGCTATGATAGAATCTAAACCATATTGTACACACCGTGAGTCAGCCCCAAAGCTTAAAACTTATATTTATTTAAAAGAGTCAAACTATGTCAAATTTGACCAAGTTTTAAACGGAAATTATTAACATGCAAAATACAAAATTAATATAATTAGATAGATAATGAAATATACTTTCATATGGTATCATATTCATTAGTAGATTTTTCTAAAAGTTTGATCAAACTTTACTTAGTTTGATTTTGAAAAAAATATAAGAGCATCTCCAGCCCGTGTTTTCCAAATCGGACCCCAAAGGGATTTGGAGCGTGCCGGACAAAAAATTCGTTCCCAGCCGCGCGCCCCAAAGTCCCGTTCCGTCCGGCGCGATCCAATACGGTGTTTGGCGCCCCGAGCCGTCCCCGCTCCACAGGGGACGCTCCGGGCACGCCGAACACAATGAAATGCGAGGCGAGGAGTGGCGGGACCGATGCGTCAGCGACTCACGAACGAAGCGTCGCAGCTTTGCCTTAATGGCGACGGAGGGGCAGGCGAGACGTCTCATCGGCGCTGCGCAGCCTCCACGCGTCGCTGGCGTTCGCACGAAACCGCGCTTTCTTCCCGCCGCTTCTATCCTCTTCCCGCACTATCTTCCCGCCTTTTCTAGTGACACCAGCGTCTGTAAAAAGCCTCCCCCGCTCAATGGTAGCCACCACGGCCGCTGGCACCCCTTTCTCCACCGCAAGCAGAGCCCTTGTCGCATGAACACCACCTGCACAATGACGAACCGCCCCGGCGCCGGCTAGTTCCCTCCACCATCGTCTCCACTACCACCGGCACCGCAATTCGACATCGACCCGGAAGCTGCGAAGAACGAAGCTTGGGAGAAGGCTGCGCTGGCGAACACCATAGCGGCGTTCGATGCCGCCGCGGCGGAAGAGACGCGGCGGTGCCGGGCAGAGGGAGATGGGCGAGCGGTGGCGTGCAGAGCGACAACGCCTGCACATGGAGCGGGATCTCCAGTACCGTGAACGGCAGGAGGCGGTGGAGCGTCAGCAGTGGGAGGAGGCGCATGACCGTCAGCTGCGGGAGGCGGCGCTGGCGGCAGCGGAGGCGGCCTGGGGGCGCGGGCGGATGTGTTGGCAGCAGAGGCGGATGCGATGGCGGCAGCCGTGGCGGCACAAATGGAGGAGGAGGAGGACGACGACGACGATGACGATGAGGCGGAGGCGGCGGCGGAGGAGGAGGACGACGACGACGACTTCGACGGGTCCGACGACGATGGGCCGCACCCGGACGAGGCGGCGGATCAGCAACGAGCGCTCGTCGAGTCCTTTGAGTCGCGGAAGAAGCTGCATGACGACGCATGTGCCCGCGAAGACGAGAAGATTTGCCGCGACGTCGAACTCTCCCTCCAGGCGGCGCAGCAGAGGAGGGAAGACGACGCGCTCATGGAGCACCGGCGTCTTCTCGTCACCCTCCGCAGGGAGAGGCGGCGCCCGGCGCAGGAGCTGCGGCGAAGGGGAGGCGACGACGGGGCGGGGCCGTCGAACACACCGCCGGGCAGCCAGTAGGCTAGGGTTATATAAAATCTCTCCGTTTTCATTCAAACTTGTAAAATATAATCAAATTTGAATGAAAACTTTTATTTTCGTGCATTTTTATTTATTTGGGGGCGTGTTTGGGGGACGTGGCTGGGAAGCGACGTCCTCCAAACACGGCACGAAGAAAACGCGTCCCCTAAACGCTCAATCCGGCGCTATTTGAGAGCCGCTTTGAGGGACGCGGCTGGAGATGCTCTAA
Source organism: Lolium rigidum (assembly GCF_022539505.1). Lineage (NCBI taxonomy): Eukaryota > Viridiplantae > Streptophyta > Magnoliopsida > Poales > Poaceae > Lolium > Lolium rigidum. Next base: position 183,464,886 of record NC_061513.1, on the reverse strand, counting down.
GTCTTAACCCTTTGACATGGAGGTGGTATTAACATGTCATAGTTCTTTCTCTAAAAAAAACATTTCATAGTTCATTTTGGCGAGGGATCACCATATGAAAGTACACACAAGGTTTAGAAACGCGCCTTTCTTAGTCAAGAATATATTTGTCGCTAGAACATTTAGCGCTATACATATACTACGGCTTAAGTATCCAAATACGATCAGTTACCAACTGGAAATAATTAAATCTAAACTCGATATTTCTGTACTTCTATAGACATGGAGTGTCCAGCTAGAATATACGTTTTCCATATTCGGCAGCCATTATTTTCTCCGGCGCTCTAACTTTTAGAGATGCATATATGTTGCCATTTTATTCTGTCCAAAGGGGCAGCACAATGAGCAAGTAGTCAACATGGTGTACTAGGATTATATGAGTCCTCGTTATCACCAAATATATTCGATCGTTGACCGTATTTAGATTTTAAGCAACCAAGTTATTGATACACTCGCACATATGAAGGAACGCAGACATCAAAAGTGATGTGCTTATGTAACGACATGAGTATCACGCATATATACGGTTTCTTGGTGTATTATTAAGGTCTGTACGGTGGTATGGAAGGCATGCTGAGTTTTAACCCTCCACATTATCTAGCGAAGTCAATAGATAAACTTGTATAATGCATTATCTCTTATATTTATCCTTAGCAACTAATGAGAATTAACTTAAGTTTAAGTACTAAGAATATAACTTGCTAAGAAAAGACTTATTGTATACAACAGTTGTTAGGTTATGCCCTAGCACGTACAGCCTAAAGGTACAGGGAGACCGCGGCGCAAGAAGCTACAAAACCCATCTAGGGTTCCGTCCTCCTCGCCGGCGATACCGCTGGTCCGCTCCACCTCCGGTGGCCTTGGGGCCTTGGAGGTGTGGTGGATCACAGTCCCTCGCCAGCGAGGAGTTTTCGTCCTTAATTTAGTTTGCTTTTCAGTCTCTATTTTGGGATGGTGAGGCGGCGGCTACATCCTGAAGTCAGAATAAGGTCCTTCCCGTCTTATCTTCGCTCCGGTAGTGCATCTAGCGCTGACGGAGGACGCGTGGAGTTGTGTGCATGTCGGATCTCTTGGGATCCGGTTGGTTTTCGTGTTAGTTGGTGTGGTTTAATGTCAGTCTCTTCCGATCTATGGTTGTCATCATTGGCGATGGTTACTGCTCTGGTGTGCTAGTCCTTTGGGACCTTAGCACGACGACTTTCCGTCTGTCTACTACAACAAGCTCTACTACGACAAGCTTTGCCTGACTCCGGCGATGGAGGGGCGAGGACAGCGGCGCGCCTTCGGCTCGTGCTAGTGTTTGTAGTCGTCGCTAGGTGGTCCGAGTACCAATTTGTAATTTCTTTTACTTTTTGGGCTATTTGTACAACTATTGATGATTATTAATAGATCGATGGATTTCTCGCAAAAAAAAAGAGAAGATAACCTCGAAGCATGCTTTCACACGTCTTTATAAATAAATTGAATGGTGTTTTCATTCCAAAAGAAAAGTAAAAATAGGTAAAAGGTTAGACCTTTTACATTTTTATATTATGAACCTTTAACTCTAAAATCCTCAAGAACCGATAGAAAGTGATGAGAGGGCTCTCTTACAAAGAAAATAAGGGATAAACAAAAAACATAATGAAAATTTTGGTTGATCCTTGCTGGAACTTTGTGTTATCCTTGAGATGTAAACTTTGAAATCTATATCTTGCAATGAATAAGGTTGTGTACATCGCTTCGATGCAGAGGCCGTGGGTTTGCTCCCCTATTCGAAGAAAACACAAGAAAAACCGAACATGCCATCGAAGACACATGACCAAGACCAAAAGAGACCGGAGCTCCAAGACGACGGCCCCAAGAGGGCAATGACGCCACGCGTGGCCGTTATCGAGACCGAGACGGTCAAGGGTTTTCACCTGGATCAAATACGTAAAAGCTAACCACAACAGCGCCCTCAAGAGGATTACGACACCCACAAGCATCGGCGCCATTGTATCCGGAGCGCTGAGCCTTCGCCCAAAAAAACCTTCACCCCACGTCCAGTATTTTGGACCGAACACTGACCTCGATCCAGGCCTCCAAAATGCGATCTAGGAGTTGTCTTTGTTGAAACGCCGCCAACACGAGGACTCTCTGCCGTCTGCTCCTCGCCATTTGCATGCTTCTCTTCGTTCCCACTATCGTCTTGTCGTTGGGTTGTCCGACCCACACCACCGCCAGTCCCGGCAAGCCTCACCGTCGGTGCGCGCCATGATCCTCTGGCCGGTATTTGTCGCCATGGTGCATCGTTGTTGTCCTCCAAGCACCGCTTTGGAGGAGCTCGCGGCGGGTAGAGGAGTGGTTGTCGCCGCCGGTGGGAGTCGACAGGCTGCCCCGGCTTTACCAGTCGCCTCCCACCGGCAGTGGTGACTTTGGAGAGGGGAGGAGGAGATTAGGCGAGTTGTGTTGGGGTTTCACCCCTGAATCGCTCGGGGGGGGGGGGGTGGAGCGAGGTGGATGGCCAGGGGCACAGAGCGGCTTTGTCGCTCCTTGTCGATCGACTTTCTCTCCGGTAGCAACCGGGGAAGATAACCTTCTCTTTTTTATTTCTCTCATCCAACTAAGTAAATATTTAACTTGGCAATTATTCTCTCCATTCTGTTTCAGTATATATTCTACAAATCTTAAGACTAATTAGCAATTCATTTACTACTACTTTGATATGTCAACAACCAATTCAAACTACATTAAAATTAGTGATATCCAATAAAAAGAGTCGGACTACTATTTTCCATATTATTATTAATTACAAAGATAAATGTAGACTAATATGGAATAAAATTTTAGTCCAAAATATAGAGTATAAGAGAACGGAGGGAGTGCCACTCTACATGCCCTTAATTACTCGTGTATTAGATTCTTGATAAATTATTAATACAAAATCACAATTATCAATAAGTAGTTATCAAAAAATCTAGAGAATCAGTTTCATGTCATTCAAAACATGGATGAATAAAGTAATTCATTTTTTTTTTCGAAAGGACTAAGTGGGTGACATGCGCGAATACTATCTTGGAAGATTTTAATATTCAGAGGACAAAGTCTCTGCTTCAGTTAGGCTCACCGGTCAGAGGGACATGCTTTACTGGCCATTCATGTTGGACGCACAGTCGATGCCGTGTTTTACGCGACGCAAAGTCGATGATGCCAGTACTGCTGGAAAGCTAGCGTGGCTCATTTTAGCGCCAGCAATACAATCTACCACGCCGAATATTGTGCGTCGTCCTTGCCATGCGTTCTGTTAAGTCGATATGCAAGGTGGAAAAAACTTCCGGAGGCAGGTTTCTGTTGCGTCGTCATACAGATCTTTTCCAATATGCCTAGCACTCTTTCAGTGATCTCTTATTTATCCAATCATATACGATTCAACTGGAGCTCTTGAGTTTTAGAAATCCTGCGAGTCAAAGGAGTCTTAAGGTGCAAAACAGAGACTCTGTAGAGGAATTTTACATAGTCCATGTGCACATGTGCTCTAGAAATTTAAGGCACAAAACCAGGACATGATATTTTTGGTGAGAGCTAGCGTAGATCAATCGACCTTTTCCCTCTGATCGATCCTGACTTTGACGTGCTTGGAGAGAACTTTAATTTTGATTCGCTGAACTCAGACATCCTGGCTAACAGGCAGAGCAATGCAGATAAGAGATTTGTTCAGGGGAGCTAGCTGCACCAGTTAGACACTCGCAGATGGCAAATGCTTAGACGAGGTCATCCACCTGTCGAATTCCTAGTAGCACTCATCGGATTCCCATATTCATGCCGGGCTATATATGCACTCATAAAAGAGAGGGAAGAAACTCCATTTTTTTTTTATTTAAGGTTCATCATAGGTGTGTGGGGCCATTCTTGCTTTGCACTTTTGCAGGGCATGGGATGCGGCTGATCGATTGTGCATGGAAAGCACAAAGTAAGGAAGGAATAAGAAAACAGTGTGTTCATTGGGTGATATCCAAAAAGAAGTTTAGCTTGTTTCTGTGGTCTTTTCTATGCTCATCGATGTTCCAATCCATTATTAATGACTTGGTTCATCTATACTACCTTCATCCCAAAGTTTAATGCTTATATTATTTTTAGAAAGTCAAACTATATCAAATTTAACTAAGCTTTTACGAAAAATCATTGACATAAAAATGCAAAATTAATATCATTAAATAGATAATAAAACATATTTTTCATATGGTATCTATAAAATATTATATTTGTTGATAGTTTGGTCAAATTTTACTTTGTTTAGTTTTTCAAAAAAATATAAGCTTTAAGCTTTGGAATGGAGGTAGTATATCGTAGTCTCCATACTCCATAGTCCATAGATCTCTCGGTAGGTGAGCACAGAGAAGTATAAAAAAATTGTGATAGATCTCCATCCTCAAATACTCAAATAAGTGCACATCTAGGTTTGGTCTAAGTCAAACCTAATAAAATTTAGCCAGTTTTATAGATAATTGTGGCAACATATATGATATTAAATTGAAATATTACGAAACTAAATGAAACTGGTGATACTGGTTTAGTGTTATAAATGTACTTCGTTATAAACTTAGTCAAAAAATATTAAATTTCACCTAGGATAAATTTTATAAGTACACTTATTTATGGATATAGAGGGAGTATGTACTTTCCTATAAACTTGGTCAAAAGTTATTAAATTTATCTTACAAAAAAAATCTAGAAGTAAGCTTGCTTGTAGCCGGACGGAGTATGCAGTGCATGTTGGTAAACTTGCAGTCTTAACGTTGTCACATAACGCATGAACCCTGGGTTCCGAATTTTAAGATGTTTTGGACATTTCAGTGCGAACTGTATACAGACTGAAACCTGTGAAGAGACACAGTGAAATCTATGAAGTACGTGTGATTCCAAAAGAAAATAGGACACCCTATAATTCGAAACAAACTGATATCCGATAACTAACTAACAAAACATGGCTGTATTAAACCTGCATGACACTACTACAAAGAAGCAAAGCTATACTGCTCCTTCACATATGATTAGGAGAATAATCAACGGCGCATGATATTGCAAATAAATGCAAAGGGCTCGCGACATCGACCGAGGATTGGAATGGATCGAGCGGGCAAGAGATGAGATGCCCCCAGCTTTACAGATTGGGAATGGGATGCCCCCCCATTTGCAAGATCGATCCACCACGTTGGTAAGGCTCCAACAGTGGGGTGAATGGACGCAGGGGACGACTGACTGGCGCCTGCGGTCGCATTGTTTATGCGTGCGTGCGTGTGCGCTCTCGTATACATGGAATACTGACTAGCTGTGGTGGTTCTGGTTTTGACCTCTCCCTAGCTTGATCCCTTCTTCTCTCCATTATTGCAGCGGCATATATAGTGTTCCTGGATGATCCGTGGATCACCATCATGGAGATGTAGACAACACGAGCCTTATATCTTCTTTTTGTGTAAGCAGCCACTACTCGATCTAGGACGGAATTAGTGTTCATCTCACGGTTGGCGTCGGTGGTGACTCATTACAACAGTCGCCTCGTTGTTTCCACCGACACGCGGACACCTTCACAGTCCGAATGCAGCTTATAAAAGGAAATTTCAGAATATAGATAGTACTCTTTTTTAAGGAAACTGCTGGGCGTCCCCCGGGGGATCTGAATCCCCAGCCCCCGGGTCCCCAGCCGTCGGATCAACCATTTTGACGGTTAGATTTGCATGTAGCAAAAAACACCTCCGGCAGCAAAAAATCACCCCCGGCAGCAAATGATTGAAGCAAAAAACGGTTCGTTCAGAAAAGAAAAGAAAAAGGCTGGGCTCGCCGGAGACCTCGCCGGAGACCTCGCCGGAGACCACGTAGCAAAAAAATGTGCTAATGTAGCAAAAATGAAAATCGTCGGAGACATCGCCGGAGAACTCACCGGAGATATCGCCGGAGACATCGCCAGAGACAACATATGATGAGGTCTAAGACCCCGTTTGTGGCCCGATCTTGCGGTTGACCCGAAATCCAAGGAGGAAGAGAGGGAGAGCGCGAGGAACACGATGAACACGAAGAACACGAAGAACTCACGCACGCACACCAACCCGATACAATCGATACTTACCCCCGTGGCTCGATGGACCACGCCAATAGAATCAACCCGGGAGAGACGCGCGGTAGAATCCCGGAGTGAGAGATCGGTGAGGGAGATGAATCTAGGAGTGGGAGAGAGAGTGGGTAGCACTAGAATCTCACACTCACAAATCCAATCATCCAACAAGGGTAGCCTTGATACAAAGGGGATGAAACCCTAGGGAGACAAAGCTCAAATCCACATCTAAGCCTAAATCATGTCTAAAGAGGTAAGGGGGTGCCTTGGGTCTATATATAGGCATACAAGGCCAGCAAGGGCGAACAGGTACGCGAATGGATAAGTTAAGGCAGTTTGGTGGGTCATTCCCGTCAGATCCGGTTTGGGGTCCGGTCTGACCGGGCCTGTGACCGGGCTGTCCGGTCAAGGGTCCGGTCTGACCGGGCCTGTGACCGGGCTGTCCGGTCAGGGGTCCGGTCGACCGGTCGGAAACCGGGAAACTGCGAGGTTTCCGGTCTTCGCCCGGTACGAGGGAGCTGCGCCCGGTTGGGCGCCCGGTTGACCGGGCCTGGGACCGGACGGCCCGGTTGTGGGTCCGGTCTGACCGGGTCCTGGACCGGCCAGGCTGGGCCTCTTCCTCCCGCCTCTTCTTCCTCTTCCTTCTTTCCTTCTTCTTCTCCTCTTCCTTGCACCATGGGAGTTCCTTCCCTCCGGTTCCTCGATGACTCTTGTACCTAATGACATGTAACACGCCGTCATGAGGTAGCATTCCATCCAAGGTATTGACGAGGTCGAGTGTCGAGAGGAAGGAGTTCACCTTGACATATATGGCGGGGGTTTGTGTTGTTGGTTCACTTGGGGGACTCCTTGGCCATGGTGTAGCGTCGATGATAGTCGGGGTTGCGCTTGTTGGTCTACTTGGGGGACTCCTTGGCCATGGTGTAGTGTCGACGATAGGCGGGGCTACATCATCTCCCCCCCTTGGGAAAGAGTCGTCCTCGACTCTTGTTCCTCCTCACCGACGGTGTAGTCCATGACGCTTGTCCCATGTTGTGGTAGAGGGATAAAGTCGCGGTCGAAGAAGAGCTTGGGGAAAAACAACTTGCGAAAGGAAAGCTTGTGCATGCCAAATTTGTGATCGGCGAACAAAAGGCTCTCAATAAAACACGGAGCATCAAGTCGTTTCTCCAAGAGGCATTTGGCAAAAATGGGAACCAAAAGAGTGTCGATGTATCCAAAATGTGGTAGGGCAAAAATTTGTTCATGTAAGAGTTGTAAGGTGTCAAAAATGTGTGGTGTAGCATTGTCCCAAACAAGTGGAACAAACAAAAGGCAAGTGTCGGCGGCAAAATTTGGGGCAAAATTGTTATGTGCAATGGCAAGGCGGTGGAGACTTCGAACTTGGGAGAGTGTGGTTGTCTTGAGCCGAGTATGAGTGTCCTCAAGTGTGAACGAATCCATTGCAATTGCCAAAGATAAAACGAGAAATCCAAAGAAGAGCAACTTTTTGTGTGACATGTGGCACAAGATGCATAAGGTGTCTCTCACATGTATGACATGGTCCTTGAGATTGTCGGAGTTTATGATGAAAGCATCAAGACATACAACAATCATTGTGCCAACAAGATGTGTCAAGATATGTTGCATAAGAAACAAAAGAGGTGACGAGGAGTTGGACCAAACCGGAAACTCGACAAGGCAAGTCGGAAACACATGAGGGCGAAGGCTTGTGGGAACATACTCTTTGGTGTGATTCCCGCGGGTTAGGTCCTTGTTGGGGTAGCTCTCAATTGCGCGTTTCGTGAGCTCATGCTCCGTAGCGGTGGAAGTTGTCATTCGGGTACCTATACACGCAAAAGAGAAAACAAAAAGCGTGTGTGCATGGTAGAGGAACACATCATCCATCATGATGTTCCATGTCTTGTGCACATCACCATTAGTGTCAATCAAGATAGTATGAAATGCATGGCGATGGTGCATATGACAAGAAGGTGCATTCATGGCATGTGGTAACTCATGATCATCAAAAAGTGAGAAGGCTATGGGGGCCATCTCGTGAACAACGAAATAAGCATTCTTGCATACCAAGCATAAGAAAGAGCAATTGTTCACAATCTTGGATGCAAGGATCATGGAATGGTGTAAGCATTTTGGACAAAGCATGCGGAAGCTAATGTCATCCTTGTCATTATCATTGCAAGCAATACATGGTAAAGAGCAAGTGGTCGACATATTGCAAGCAATGGTGGAAAAATTGAAGCTCTCATAGCATGGCATGGTCATGGTATCACAAACATTCACTTCCACATGATCAACAATGTTATCAAGCAAAGTATCGCATGGGAAAATGAAAGTAGCATGTGACGTAGCAAATGTATCATCAAGATCATGCATGCACTCATAAGTCATCATGTCCACTAGTGGGATCATGGCATCATCAACACCTATGTTGTTACCTTTGTAGGCCGACTCATTTGAGGTAGGTGTTGTGGAAGTAGGAGGATCCATGTGGTCGACATGTCCACCTTGGAGCAAACATGGTGAGATATCATCGTCTTCATGCACCATGTACATCGTCTCCATAATCGGGAACTCGTCCTCCGTGGAACCTAGTGCAACATAAGAAGACACAAACGAGGGAGAGGTTAATGTGTTAGCAAAAGCGATGTCCTCCATGGACCTATCATCTACCTCTCTCAACTCACTTTGTGTATCACTCATGTCCTCCAAATGGAAGCACTCAAACGCACATATGGGGTGGAAGTCACTCAACTCACTATCACTCTCACTCAAGTGGGCTAAGTGGCTCTCATTCTCACATGGGATTGGTACCAACTCATCAATCAAGCATATAGGAGTAGGCTCGACTTTCTCATCTCCATGCGCCTCCTTGGTTGAAGGGAAATTCCCATGCTCAACCATCTCAACTCCATGCGCCTCCGTAGGTGAAGGGAGAATCCCATGCTCACCATGCTCAACTCCATCGCCTCCCAAGTCATCCTCAAGCGGTGGCGCCGTAGTGATGAGGAGAGCTAGGCTCGGATCCACATCCTCCTTGCGATGGCCTTGGAGTTCTTCATCTTGAAGTGTGGGCGCAATAGGCATTTTGGGGACTTGTGCTTGTAGCTTGTCGAAGTAGAGCGTCTTGGAACTTGGCGTTGTACATTGCCATGCCACGTGACCCTTGGCCTTGCACACCTCACATAGGAGATTGGGACATTCCCGTGGAGGGTGGCCTTGTTGCTTGCACTTGTAGCATCGTAGTCCATAGGCACGTGACGAGGTAGAGGCCATTGTGGTTGTGGCACAAGAGGTGGAAGTCGCCTTATGAGGAAGGTATTCTCGATGTGCACTTGCCATCCTTGGAGTGGTAGGCACCTTATCATGGTGTTTGTCGCCTTCATGTCGAGGCTCTCGTCTTCGTGCATCATCACCATGGCTTGAGTGGTGTCGTCGAAGACTCGTGGAAGATGTTGGTCGATGGCGAGGATGAAGTGGCTTGTGGTGGCGAAGCTCATGTGGGGACGTATGTTGATGACGGTCCTTGCCATGCCGAGATGATGGCTCATGCGACTTGGCATAGTGCTTGTGGCGCCTTGTGGAGCTTGGAGAAGAGTGTCGATGATGATCATGTTGGGGACGCTCTTGATGCTCCATATGATGAACTCGCCGTAGATGGTCATGTGCATAAGCACTCTCATGGTGGCGCCTTGTGGAGCTCGGAGAAGTGTGTCGATGACGCTCATGATGGGGACGCTCTTGAAGATCCATATGATGGTGCCCTCGTGGAGGTCCTCCATCTTCATATGTAGCTCCATTTGCCAAGTAGGGGTATGTAGGAGCACCGACGTTGCTCATGGTGGAGTCGAGGTGAGGCTCCGTCACGGTGTCGATGTCGTAGACGTGGCGTTGCTCCACCATGTCGTCCATGCTTGATGAACCATTGTCGATGTAGAGCTCGTCGACGTCGTCCTCAAGGTGGTGCTCCACCACGTCGTCCATGTCGATGATGCTTGGGGAGCCATGGTCGTTGTCGAGCTCCTCGATGTCGGAGATGTCGGTGATGCTTGGGGAGCCATGGTCGTTGTCGAGCTCCTCGATGTCGGAGATGTCGGTGATGCTTGGGGAGCCATGGTCGTTGTCGAGCTCCTCGATGTCGGAGATGTCGGTGATGCTTGGGGAGCCATAGTCGGAGTAGAGCTCCACATGTTCCTCCACATCCGCGGTGCTTGAAGAGGTATCCTCCTCGAAGTTCTCCGTGTACTCCTCCGTATCTTCATCTTCGCTATCCATGTTAGCACGATGGTATCTATATGGTGTATGTTAGTGGAAGGAGACTACCTCGCACTCTTACCAAGGTAAGATAGTATTGAGGCCATCCACCAAGCCGAAAGCAAGATCAAGTGTATCGGGAACACACGCAAAAGCTAGAAAATATGGTGTTAGGCGAGTGTTGTGGAAAGCCAAAAGACAAATCCAAGATCGAGTATGTTGTTAAAAGTGGGTAAGGTCCAAAAATCAAATGTTAAAGCGATGATCACTATAAACACGGAAAAGATGTGGAACACACACACGAGATGAACGGGGTTAGTGCGACCAAGGAATGAGCGGAAAAGTGTATGAAGCCCTTAAGCAAGGGTGCTCGGTGTCACACTAACACAAGAAGAGATCAAAGCTTCGGTTGCAAGGAAGAGACAACAAGATTCACACGTGGCCTCTCTTCTCTTATCTCTCTTTTGCTTAAAAGCTTATGACACTCTTTTGTATATGGTGGCACTTGCACTCTTTTGTATCTATGGTGGCACTTTGTACACTTTTGTATGTATGATGGCACTTGCACTCTTTTGGTGCTTTGGCGGCTTTTTCTCGCCCTATGTTAGCGTTAGCTCGCTCTTGCTATCTTGCCACACGAGTTTTGCTTAGAAGCTTGACTCCACACTACACACACACCTCACAATCGGGGCCACGTGCAATGTCTCGCAACACTCAATAAGCAATGCTCGATAGGATAGATCGCAAAAGAAGAGGGGTTACAAGGTGGGGTGCAAGTTATACCTAGATGTTAGGCGGTGTCGGAACACACAACTTGCGATGAAGGTGGTGATGTCAAGAGTACGGTTGCAAGTCCGGGGTGCCTCGGATGTCGTCGCTTGCTTCGGAGCTGCGTGTTAGTTTCACAAACAAGGCACTCAAACCGGAACAAGCAAACACAAGTTAGCGGAAGAAAACGGTCAAAGTAGCTTGGCGGCGGTGGCGGTGGTAAGCCGGTGGTGGGTGGTGTCGACGCCCTTGCGGTTGCGGCGGAGGTTATGGAGCCGCGGTGATGTTTCCCGGTGGTTTGGGGAGGGTGGCGGTGCTTGCCGGCGGCGGAGAGGGTGGCGGTGGTTGGCGGAGGTGGCGGTGGAGGTGGCGTCCGGTTTCCGCCCGGTTGACCAGGCCTGGACCGGCCTGCCCGGTCTACAGCACGGTTGACCGGGTTCTGGCCCGGTTGGCGCCCGGTTGGCGCCCGGTCAGGCGCCCGGTCTGGCACCCGGTTGACCGGCCCTGGTGCCAGGCTGTCCGGTCAACGGCCCGGTTGGAGCCCGGTCGACCGGATTTCGCGGGGCACGGATTTTCTCTCTCCTCGTTCTTGAGCGAAATCAAGCCAAATCGACCAAAACGAAGGGAAATGATGGAATTGGGGGCTAAAAGTTGGGGAGATGGTAGATCAAGCACTCCAACACCAAATCCATGGACCAAAACCACTCAAAACGCAACCAAATCGCAGATCGGTCAAGAGGCAAATTAGGGCTATTTTTTGGGGATTTTTGGGGAAAATTTTTTAGAGACGAAATTGGATGGGTGGGGGGTCAAATCCGCGGAAACCAAAGGCTGCTGATACCATATGATGAGGTCTAAGACCCCGTTTGTGGCCCGATCTTGCGGTTGACCCGAAATCCAAGGAGGAAGAGAGGGAGAGCGCGAGGAACACGATGAACACGAAGAACACGAAGAACTCACGCACGCACACGAACCCGATACAATCGATACTTACCCCCGTGGCTCGATGGACCACGCCAATAGAATCAACCCGGGAGAGACGCGCGGTAGAATCCCGGAGTGAGAGATCGGTGAGGGAGATGAATCTAGGAGTGGGAGAGAGAGTGGGTAGCACTAGAATCTCACACTCACAAATCCAATCATCCAACAAGGGTAGCCTTGATACAAAGGGGATGAAACCCTAGGGAGACAAAGCTCAAATCCACATCTAAGCCTAAATCATGTCTAAAGAGGTAAGGGGGTGCCTTGGGTCTATATATAGGCATACAAGGCCAGCAAGGGCGAACAGGTGCGCGAATGGATAAGTTAAGGCAGTTTGGTGGGTCCTTCCCGTCAGATCCGGTTTGGGGTCCGGTCTGACCGGGCCTGTGACCGGGCTGTCCGGTCAAGGGTCCGGTCTGACCGGGCCTGTGACCGGGCTGTCCGGTCAGGGGTCCGGTCGACCGGTCGGAAACCGGGAAACTGCGAGGTTTCCGGTCTTCGCCCGGTACGAGGGAGCTGCGCCCGGTTGGGCGCCCGGTTGACCGGGCCTGGGACCGGACGGCCCGGTTGTGGGTCCGGTCTGACCGGGTCCTGGACCGGCCGAGCTGGGCCTCTTCCTCCCGCCTCTTCTTCCTCTTCCTTCTTTCCTTCTTCTTCTCCTCTTCCTTGCACCATGGGAGTTCCTTCCCTCCGGTTCCTCGATGACTCTTGTACCTAATGACATGTAACACGCCGTCATGAGGTAGCATTCCATCCAAGGTATTGACGAGGTCGAGTGTCGAGAGGAAGGAGTTCACCTTGACATATATGGCGGGGGTTTGTGTTGTTGGTTCACTTGGGGGACTCCTTGGCCATGGTGTAGCGTCGATGATAGTCGGGGTTGCGCTTGTTGGTCTACTTGGGGGACTCCTTGGCCATGGTGTAGTGTCGACGATAGGCGGGGCTACATCAACATAGCAAACATATTATACAATTGCAGCAAAATCGTAAAAAAGTTGTATCAAAAAAAGTATACTAATGTAGCAAAACAGCAGAACTGTATTGCACAAAAAGTGATATTGTATCAAAAACACATCATTTTTTGCAAGGTCTCAGACGAGATCATTGCTATTGTATCAAGTCAAACTGTCGCTGAATACATAACTGGAAGGGATTTCTATTTTCGTGCCCTCAGTTCCTTAGTTGTACTCAGTTTTCCCCAGCTCCTTAGTTTTTCCTCAGTTTTACCCCCAAACGTTTGTCTGAAACCCGCAGAAGCAACTCGGACGGCGGGATTCCCGTTTAGTTGACCGTTCTGTCACGTGTGGGGCCGCGTCGTGTGGGGCCGCGTCGTGTGGGCCCGCGTCGCGTGGGGCTGGTAGAAAGGGACCGCGTGGGACGGGACGAGAAGCGTTTGGTTGCACGTGAGCGGGAGCTGGGTTCTGTCTCTCTCGGCCCCAAATTGGCATTATTTAGTGCACCTTTTTCCCCTCTTTCTCTCTGTCCTTTTCACCAAATTAGTATAAAATCTAGAGAAGCTTGCATTTCTGACTTTCTTCAATTATTTGTGCCTTTTGGCCCTCGTTGTTTGCCCAATATGGCAGCAAATCTAGTACTCCCTACGGTCCATATGTATGTAGTTAAATCTAGAAGCAAATCTCCCGGGATAATGTACGATAAATTCACGGTCATAGTAAATCAAGAAAACTAAGTACGGCCAACAAAATATAGTAGACTAGGGATAGATAATCCCTAGATAATATGGATAGATAATAGGCTGCATACACGGCAGCCAACATAGTAACGAGGTTCTTCACGGCACCATCATATTAACATAACAACAAGGGATCCCTAGCTAACAACAAAGGGATCCCAACAACAAACTAGGAGGCGGCGGCGGCAGCGGCACTACGTCCGGGGACTCCGCCTACCCCATCCGGCTCTGCCTCCACTTGTTGCTCTTGCTCCCCTTGGGAGCCTTGGGCTTGAGCGGAGGCATGCGGCCGGCGGAGATCTCCACCCGGCTGCAAGCTGCGGAGGTGCATGCCGAGCGCCCTGTGCTTGGCGCGGAAGGAGTGGACGTTCACCGTCGTGCCGACGTTGGGGAAGGTGTTGCTGATGTTCTCAGCATGCGTGACGAGGCAGTTGAAGTCCGTGGCGCCGAGTCTCCTGGTGCAGAAGGGGCACTGTACACCTCCTTGGCGAAGTAGGAGATGTGCTTGGCCGACCTGCAGCCTCCGCAGGACTCCGGCGAGTCTTGACGTCCTCCTCCTCTTCGTCGCTGCCGACGTCGCTGCCGGACATCTGATCCATATCAAACGAGAAACTAGTGAATGAGTTGCAACGATGACTAACGTACATGATAACAAAGTTAAGAAAAACAGAGTCAGCCTCGGTTAGAGTGGACATGATTATATATCTACGGGGAAGGTGTTAGCGAACTAAAGCTCATGCACAACAGATTTGTACACAGCAATGGTTCGCTGAACCCTCCCTGTAAAAATTTGTGCCCAACCATTCATCATAGGCAAAGAAACAGATTCTAGATCTGAACTAGATCTAAACTTGAACACATTCGAGATTATTTGCAAAATTAAACGGTTGATATCTTTTGATTAGTGCATAAAATAACTGATTGAGATCCCATGATTACTTGCATAAATTAGCTGATTGAGATCCAATATTACTTGCATAAATTAACCGAACAGCCGAACCCCAAATCTTAAACGAAATCAAGAAGTGATCAAAACAAAATGGAATAAAATCGGCGCAAATATTAGCCCAATACTCATCCATCTACGGATCCATCTACACCAGCAAAAATAGGGTTCAAAAAGGAATGGGGAACAAAAAAGGAAGCAAACCGTAGTTACCTCGTTCCATGGGTCCTCCGGGGAGGTGTCGTAGGGGTTCGGGGGCGGGACGTACGGCACGGGGTCGTAGGGGTCGACCCATCCCGCCGGGATCCGGCCGCCACCGGCGGCGGCGGCGTCCGATGCACCGGCGGCGGCGGCGGCGGCGGAGGCGTCGTCGTCCGTATAGGGGACGGCGCCGAAGATGGAGGCGTCGCGCTTTGCGCCCACCTCGACGATGGGATTGGCATTCTCCTTGTCCATCTCTACGGCGGAGGAAGAGGAAGAGGGAGAGGGAGAGGGTTTTTTGCTTTGGAGAAGATGATGGGACGTGAGAGAGTTGGCGATGCGTGAGCGAGTGAGAGTGACGAGAGAGAGTGCGAGGAGGCGTCTATAAAGGCGAGGGGTGGTTAATGCGACCCGCGTCCTACGCGTGCACCGGTGCACGTACGCACGTCTTGGACTTCGCAGCGCGACACGCGTCCACGATTGCACGTCTCGACTTCTCCACCGCGACCCGCGTCTACGCGTCAACAATTGCACGTGTCCTCGAGTCTAACCCTGGAAATTTAGATATACTCAGGTATACCCTCGAGTCTTATACTAGCATTTTTTGTGTGCTCAATTTTCCCCTCGAGTGCTAATGCGGCTAGTGCAATATACTCAGTTTTACCCTCAAGTGGCTGGTCAACGAGAGAGTCAACAAATGGGATTAACTAGTTAAATGAGTCATTTAATGTGCAAAAAAATCCTAAAAAGAGTGGCACTTACTCATGGAGTCTTTACCACAAATTGCCACTTCTCAAATCATAGATAAATCATAGATAAATCAAGTTTTACCACAAATTGCCACTTCTCAAATCACCTAGTAGCTATGAAGGTGCATGGTTTTCCACAACAAGCCCTTCCCAAAACAGCTTCCCCCAAATCATACTTTGTCTAAATGAGGCCACAATTCTCACATCTGATGTATATTGGTATTGCAAATAGTTTGAGGTAGGCCAAGATGGGTTTCATTGTACAAAACACACATTTTCCATTTTTCAAATCTCAAATTTGAATCCCTTAGTACTATTTACTACTCGGGTGCCCTTGGTTTCTTGATAGTACTCGGTTTTGCCCTCTCTCTTCACAAATTCTCGCAGACGTGCATCATCGCCACTGATTGGTCTAGCCCATGTCACGCGGATCGTGCCCGCCGACCGTTGATCGTATGATATAGGGAACGGGCGGGATAACCCCTCTCTCTCTCTGTTGGCGGTTAATTAGCTTCCACCCTCTAAGTATCTTTGAAGGGCGGTTTTACGTATTATTTTTCACGCGCTAAAAATTATAAACTATTTTAGGCGTTACTTTTCACGCAAAAAAATGATAAACCATCAACAATTTGTTGTAGCCATTACTTTTCACGCAAAAAAAATGATAAACCATCACCGATTTGTTGTTGCCATTACTTTTCACGCAAAAAAATGATAAACCATCAACAATTTGTTGTAGCCATTACTTTTCACGCAAAAAAATGATAAACCATCACCGATTTGTTGTTGCCATTACTTTTCACGCAAAAAAAAATGATAAACCATCACCGATTTGTTGTTGCCATTACTTTTCACGCAAAAAAATGATAAACCATCAACAATTTGTTGTAGCCATTACTTTTCACGCAAAAAAAATGATAAACCATCACCGATTTGTTGTTGCCATTACTTTTCACGCAAAAAAATGATAAACCATCAACAATTTGTTGTAGCCATTACTTTTCACGCAAAAAAAATGATAAACCATCACCGATTTGTTGTTGCCATTACTTTTCACGCAAAAAAAATGATAAACCATCACCTAATTTGTTACAAAAGCTGGTTTCGAGTGAGACCTAACCAAGTTTGGCATACATGATGGCATACCTATAACAACAAGGAATATCTAAAAGGGAAAGTTTCGAGAAAATTTGAAATTTAGGGTGAAATGATGCCATACATGATGCTGTTTTTCGAGGTTTTGACCTGAAAATCAATTGGGTATTATAAAGGGAAATAAAAAGTTCGAAAAATGTAAAAACGAAACAATCTATCTATCTATGTATAGAAGATCGGCTGTATGAAATTTGAGGTTATTTAGAGAAGGTAGAAAAAATCACCTTGTTAGAAAAGCTGGTTTCGGCGAGACGAAACGGCATGCGCTTAAGCAAAGTGATTTTTCGAACATCTCCAAATGACCACAAATTTTCCATACATGATGCCATACGTGTAACAACAAGGAACCCTATCTAAAAAGTGTCAAAAAAGTTTGCCCAACCGTATAGCTCTATCAAAAAGAACCTCACCATGGCGCTAGTATAATTTTGGGATAGTTACAAACTTTCGTTACCTAACCTTCAACATGAAACTTGTTTCAAATTCATTTTGGCCTACGAGAAACAAATCCCAACTTGATTCGAGCACCACGGACTCCAAACGATGCCGATGCCGATATCGGCATGGTCGAAACGGCTATGCTCGCCGCCCTTTGCTAGGTCAACGTCGGGATGCACCCTCAATCCCGTCCCCTCATTCGATCAACGACACACCGAGAGATACCGCCGAGGCCAATGCCGAACGTACATGCTTGATGCCAATGCCGAACATGCATGCACGCCGGCGTGGGCACGGCCACGCCGACCCGCTATGCTTGGACGCCACGGACCGCCGCGAGGTCTTTCCCTTCGCCACCACACTCTCCTAGCACCCACCTATACACGCCGAGAAAGGAGAGACACTAGTTTTCTCTACATTGCTCGTGTTCGTGTCCGACACGGTCGGTCAAAGTTTTGACGTAGTCTTCGATGTCGTCGACCATTTCTTCTCTTCTTTGCATGGTTAAACGCGTCTAGTTCATATCTATCTAATGCGTACGGGTCTCGCCTCATGCGGTTCATTGTGGACGTCGATCTCATCTCGGCACCCCGCATGCCACCTCCTCCGTGCCATCGCTGTAGAGCTCCATTTAAAAATCTAATCCTACCCGTGTATTGCCCCTTGTATCAGCGTCATGGCCCCACTTGTCATTCGATATACCGAAGCCCCACTCGTTCGCGTTTTGGTCTGGGATACGGCGATGCTTACGGTCAAACAAAGATGGATGGTCGACGTGTCTTTGCGGGCTCTACGTGGCCCCACTAGTCGGAAGATAACGGTCAACCGTCGGGCAACTGGCCGTTACATCACGTGTGATGGTTTCAGACAAAAGTTTGGGTAAAACTGAGGAAAAACTAAGGAGCTGGGGAAAACTGAGTACAACTAAGGAACCGAGGGCACGAAAATAGAAATCCCTAACTGGAAAAACATAGAACGGTTGTATCAAACAAATCTAGATATGACAGCAAATCCACATAATGCATGTCGCAAAATCTCCATTGACAGCAACGCCGACGGCCGGAGGGAGCAACTCCATCCTCCATTGACAGCAACGCGGCCGGGCGCACACAGCAACGCCATCCGCGACTGGCAGCAACACCTCCGGCGGCTGAGGGTGGACCTCGCGGCATCGGCAGCAAGGACGCGGCGGCAATCATGGTCGCACAGGAGAAGGTAGTTTGGGCGGCAGCCCTGGTAGACATCGG
Source organism: Lolium rigidum (assembly GCF_022539505.1). Taxonomy (NCBI): domain Eukaryota; kingdom Viridiplantae; phylum Streptophyta; class Magnoliopsida; order Poales; family Poaceae; genus Lolium; species Lolium rigidum. The sequence continues at coordinate 183,446,345 of NC_061513.1, read as the reverse complement.
GGATGGGGGCGAGAAGGGAGTCGGCGCCCCGCGGCGGCAGCATCTCTGACCGCGGCGAGGACAGATGAAGGCGCTGCGAGGCGGCCCTGGTCGAGGGGACGCGGCAGACGATGGCTGTGGACGACGGCGTTCGGCGGCCGTGGCTCCATCATGCGGCGGCGACCGGCTGCGCAGCGGCTCGGCGCGAACGGCGGCGCAACGGCTCGGCGAACGGCGGCGTAGCGGCTCGGACGGCAGCGCAGCGGCTCGGCGAACGGCGGCGCAGCGGAGAGCTCGCCGTGCGGTGACCTCCTTTCTTCTCTCCGTGCGTGTGTGAAAAGGAAGGGGATAGAGATAGGGAGATGTGAACGTGGGTGGGTCCACCCACGTGGGGCGCTGATCGTGCGGCCAGGCAACCGGGGGTTGCAAGCGCGTTATCCCCCGGGGGAATAGAATCATTTTCCCTTTTTTAAACAGTAGTCTTAGGAGAAGCCCAGCATTAAATTAATGAAGTCATCAACTGGCTAGCAAATACTCCCTCCGCTCTTTTTTAATTGACTCGGATTTAGTACAAGTTTGTACTAAATTTGGGTCAATTAAAAGAGACCGGAGGGAGTACACGAGGTCACTCATACAAACACCCACACACGACACACCATACCACAACACAACACAACGGACGAACGATACAAGGACACGCCCTAAAAGGCTTAGCGCATCTCCAACGGAGTGACCCATCCCGCGCCCGCGCGTCCGGATGGGTCGAACCGGACAAAAACGCGGCCAGCGCGTGGACCCATCCCTAAAACGGATGGCCGCGGCGTCCGGGACGACCCAAACCCGGCCCAAATCTGGGACGAGTTTGCGTGGCCGCGGACGCGGAAGGCTAGTCGCTCGCGTCCTCCCCTTGTCCGCCCCGGCCCGCACTGTCTGTCACCCAAAACAGAAACCCCTAGCACACATCTCCCGCCGCTCCGCCGCCAGCCAAGGACCGGCGATTTGGGAGCGGCGTCGACGCCGGCCACCGTCGTCGAGACGCCGGCAAGCGGGACGGAAGGATAGGTCGCGGCCCCGCGCTGCTTTCGCCGCGTCGTAGCAGAGCCGGAGGACGTCGTCGCTGTCGCTGTTGTCCTCTCACCGTCGCGAGACCTCCCGCCGTTCGCAGGTGCGCCATTGCCGCCGGAGGTGAGCTTTCCTGGACCATGTTTCCAGACCGCAAGTCGGCCGAGACGGCCATGGCCTGCAGGTCCCTACGGACGCATTGGATGGCCTCCGCCTGCGATGTGTTCGATGAAATGGGCGTACTAAAATTTGGCCCTTTTCATGTGTAGATCATGGTGGACAGCGACGACGACTACTTCTTCGAGAACTTCATCGACACGTCGTCAGACGACAAATTTTTCACGGAGGCAGCGCTGATCATCCACGAGCACATTGTCTCGCAGATCTAAAAGGCTTAGGGCATCTCCAACGGAGTGACCCATCCCGCGCCCGCGCGTCCGGATGGGTCGAACCGGACAAAAACGCGGCCAGCGCGCGGACCCATCCCTAAAACGGATGGCCGCGGCGTCCGAGACGACCCAAACCCGGCCCAAATCTGGGACGAGTTTGCGTGGCCGCGGACGCGGAAGGCTAGTCGCTCGCGTCCTCCCCTTGTCCGCCCCTGGCCCGCCTGTCTGTCTCCCAAAACAGAAACCCCTAGCACACATCTCCCGCCGCTCCTCCGCCAGCCAAGGACCGGCGATTTGGGAGCGGCGTCGACGCCGGCCACCGTCGTCGAGACGCTGGCAAGCGGGACGGAAGGATAGGTCGCGGCCCCGCGCTGCTTTCGCCGTGTCGTAGCAGAGCCGGAGGACGTCGTCGCTGTCGCTGTTGTCCTCTCACCGTCGCGAGACCTCCCGCCGTTCGCAGGTGCGCCGTTGCCGCCGGAGGTGAGCTTTCCTGGACCATGTTTCCAGACCGCAAGTCGGCCGAGACGGCCATGGCCTGCAGGTCCCTACGGACGCATTGGATGGCCTCCGCTCGCGATGTGTTCGATGAAATGGGCGTACTAAAATTTGGCCCTTTTCATCTGTAGATCATGGTGGACAGCGACGACGACTACTTCTTCGAGAACTTCATCGACACGTCGTCAGACGAGGAGTCCGACGACAAATTTTTCACGGAGGCAGCGCTGATCATCCACGAGCACATTGTCTCGCAGATCCCCGTGCACCGGGGGTCCTTGCCGGTGCGCGTGGCCGCCTTGGACCGCAAAAGAGAACGCGGTCACGACCAGCTCTTCACCGACTACTTCCAACCCAAGGCATTGTTCACGTCGGCCATGTTTCGCCGGCGTTTTCGGATGTCCAGGCCGTTGTTCCGTCGGATAATGGATGGCGTCAAGCTCTACGACGACTACTTCTGCGCGAAAGTGGATGCAGTTGGCAAGGTAGGCCTCTCTTCATACTAGAAATGCACGGCAGCGATTAGGATGCTCGCATATGGCATTGCCGGTGATTTCGTAGATGAGTACACGCGCATGAGTGAGTCTACCGGCTTGGAAGCGATGTACAGGTTCTGCGGAAGCGGTGATCGGTTCGTTCGGAGAACGGTACCTCCGGCAACCTAATGCGAGAGGACACAGCTCGTCCGTTGTCAATCAACGCTTCCGGGGGTTTTCCTGGGATGCTTGGCAGCATAGGCTGCATGCACTGGGAGTGGAAGAACTGCCCCTTTGGTTGGCAGGGGCATACAGCGGTTATTCTGAGGGGTGCACAGTCATTCTTGAAGCTGTTGCTTCACAGGATACATGGATTTGGCACTCATTCTTCGGAAGGGCTGTGTCGTAGCCTAATCGACGGTACCTCGGAGGAGGGATCCTCACGAGGGGGAGAAGAAGTAGGGGCCATAGGGCGGAGTGCACACGGGACGGTGGTACGCGAGTTACCCAGCTTCGGAACACCTGCACGAAGACGGGGCCTACTTGCTGCTTGTGCGGAATTATCCGGGCGCTTTCGCGTTGTTACAATGAGTTGTGGTTGTGCCTCTAGGGCTCCCGGGATCCGGCTTATAAAGGCGCACGGATCTAGGGTTTACACGGAGAGTCCTAGCCGGATTACAGATAGCCTAACTACGGTACAATATCTTGCCGTGCACGTCACGGATCCGCCTTCCATACACGTCGTCCTGGATCCGGGTTCCTCATGGGCCTCCATGAATCCGGGTCACTCCTATGTCGGTGCGGATCCGGCCTGCTGATCCTGGGCTGGACTTCTTCCTTCATGATCAACAGCAACTGGGCCGCCCGATGGGCCACATGCCTCATCACCGTCTGTGGGCCACCCGGGCTTGCCGGATCTAGGCACTGTCGATGGTACACCTATGAAGTATACCCACAACAGTAGCCCCCAGAGTTTCCGCCTTGCTGGTTCATTATAATCTCCGGCAAACGTTGGTAACGCGGAGAAACTTGAAGAGCTCCAACTTTGCACTTTCTTCTTTTTTCCAACTTATAGCCGGAAAATGCTCCCACCCCGCGGGACTTCATCCATCGACGTTCAAAAGAAACATCTCCGGGTTACTCCCTGCTCGAATGAGAGACAACTTATCTTCACGCAATTACCCGGAATCTTAAAAGACTCAAACGGTTCCGCCAATTCTGGCGCCATTTTTGCGCGATTCGCGCGGTAACTTATCTCTAGCCATTTTTACTGCTAGGGTTTGGGACACGTGTCACACATCCAACGGCGCGACGCTTGCGTTCCGACCACAGGATGCGGAACACGAATCTCATTCCCTCAGCCTATAAATACCAGCCGTCGACCCCTTTACCCCTCATTCACCCCCTTCTCACCTCTCTTCCGAGCGCCGCCCGTTGAGCCTCTCCTCCGCCGCGCCGGAACCCGCCGGAAAATCGCCGGAACATCGCCGGAGTGAGCCCTCCGCCGCAGTGTTCTTCGTGTTCTTAACTCCGGCGAACCACCGCGCAGAAAACCTCCCGCCGGCGACTCCGAACACCGCACGCGCCATTACGGTACGTCCTCGAGCTCAAACTTCGCGTCGTAGTTGGTAGGGATGAACTTGGGGAAGACGAAGTGGGATCCGACTAAGGAAAGTTTCCGCCAACCTTTTTCTTCAGATGTCTTCAACGACTCCGCCTCCAAACTCGGAACCGATAATGGCGACGCCAATCTCCTCCGCCCCTCCTCCCTTTGTTCCCGTCAGGCTGGATCCTTCAAAAGATTCCGGCAAGGAGACCGGGGAACCTCCGCTCACCCGGAGAAAACCTCGGGGCGGGCCAGTCGGAGCAGCAAACAGAAGAGGCTGCCAAAAAATCAAAAGCTCGGAAACGCGACTCCGAAGCTAAGGGGAAGTGGTGGCCCTGCACCACCACCGAGATGGAATTGAAGAATCTCGAGTCGGAAGGCTTCCTGCAACCCGGAAGCTGGAGGTCAGTTCCAGATGAACCAACTCCGGCTCCAAGGGACGACGAGATGGTGCTGACGAAGGCACTCGGTGGAGCGTGGATTTTCATTCCCGCCTTCGGATTTCTTCCGGGAGATTACTGAAGACGTATGGACTCCAACCCCACAACATATCTCCGAATAGCGTGCTCGCCATCAGCAACCACGTCGCTCTCTGCGAAGGCCACCTCCGGGTAACTCCAGAGCTTCCCTTGTTCCAATATTTCTTTACTGTCAAGAAAGAGAAGATCCGCCAAACTTCCGAATTGCCAACTTGCGGATCCATCACTTTCCTCCTCCGCCCGGGTCGCGTCTACCCCCACACCGATCGCCATGAATCCGCGAGGTACTGGTCCGGAGGTTTCTTCTACTCGAAGGACGTCTCCGACCCGGCGAGCGACAAAAACTTCCAACATTTAAGAACAGCCCCGCCAATGAAACTCCGGCATGGACACAGTGCCCCCACCTCTCCGACTCGCCTCAGCTAAACCGCGCGGTAAGGCGGATCTGCAAGCTCACGGAGGAGGGGCTCACAGGGAAGGATTTGACCCTCTCCTGGTTTACCAAGCGGATCCAGCCGCTCCAACACGAGGACCGCCGATGTTTGAATACACGGGCGCGAAGATTCAATGCGCGCCACAAAAGATAATCTGTACGCCGACGCTATTGATAAGAGGATCCGGCTCCTCCTCAAAATCCCACGTGAACTCCATGTTCACGTATGCAACAAAGAAATCCACACGGAGGGATCCGGAACCGCGGTACGCCATCTGGACTTGGTTTATTGTTTTTCTTCAAACTTTGTCTAAGTGTTTATCTTTGCATTAGCTCGAAGCGCTTGGGGAGAATGAACTCGGAAATCTCCTCCGAGTCCCATCCACCGGTAACCCGGATCCAGAAGCCGCATCGGAGGCGGAAGCTCCTGAAGCCAGCCGTCCTGCGAAGAGGAAAAGGCCAGCCCCTTCCAGCCCCCCAGCGAAACGCCCCCGCGAAACACTCAGCATCGCGGCTACTCGGAAAGCTGAGGCGGAAAAGAAGCGCCTCGCGCTGATCAATACCAGCAACAAGGGGCAGCCTGCCATCCAGCACTTTTTCAAGCCTTCCGGGTAAACGTTTACTTCCGAGATCCAAGTTCTGGTTTTTTCGCTCAAACTCGTACTTATGCTTTTATGTTTTTCCTGAAGTTCCGGAAGCCAGCCTCCCAAGGCCCCAAGGGTCATCAAGAAGAAGGCCAAACCATCTCCGGCTTCTTTCCCCATTACTCCTGAGGTGGAAGTTCCGCCCAAGGCTTCATCTGCCGGCAAGCCGGATCCGAAGGACATCATTGACCTTGATGATCTTCACGAAGACCACTGCCCACCATGGCGACTCCGCCCAGGGGACCTCCACACCCATTCCTCCACCAGATCAACCAAGTTCCGCTTTTGCGGGACCTACTAATGAAGAACAAGAGCAAAAGGTCAAGCTCCTCCAAGTTACCAATGCGACCCGAGTCAGCCTCGAGCCAACTCCGTCCATCCAAAAACTTACCCTTGCACGGCGTCACGCGGAGGTTTCCGAGATGCTTGAACAAGGTATGGGGAAGCCGGACGAGGAGACGCGAGATCTCGCGGAGCCCGGAGAAAGACTTGAAGGATTTTTCGCCAAGCACGGGGAAGTGCGGCGGGTAATACTAGCCCCCAAGCATTGGGTGATATAGTTCCGTGTAACGTGTATTATCCGATGCTTTCCCGGAATGTACTTTAGACGGAAATTTAAAATTTTTTATATCTCATCGAATTCCTCGCTAGCCCCCAAGATTTTAAATATCCGGCTAACTCCCTGCTGTCGACGGACCACACGGAAATTGCACGAAGATTTGCGCATCCATGTGCTTGAGCAGATCGCGGAGATCGAGGGGCTGCGCCGGAACGCGGAAAATAGCCAAAAGGCTATCCGGTCTGCGGAGACCCGCTCGGAAGGTACGAGATCCGGGTCTTTCTCTTTTTGTGCTGTCATAGTTCATGATACATAATATGTGCAACTTGTCTGCCTTCAGAAGAAACTGCTAAGCGCTCCACGCTTGATGAGCTTTCCGCCAAGGTTAAGGTGCTTGAGGCGGAGAACGAGTCCCTCCAAAACTTTATGAAAGAATCCTCAAGCAAAGAGACTGAAGCGAGGAGGGAGCTCTCCGAGAAGCATACCCGCGAGAAGGCGGAGCTGATTGACAAGGCTGGAGAAGAGCCAAGGCCGCGTGATCTCCACAATTGCCAAGAACAAAGCCCTGGAAACGGAGGCGGAAGCCATTGACAAGCTTATCTTCCGTAAGCATTTTTCCGCGTCGTTGCTCCGACCATCTTGCATGTTTTCTCTGACGGAACTGAACCTCTTTCTTCCACAGCAAGCCTTGGCTTTGAGTGGACAAAAGATTCAAACCTGACGAGGACGGAGGCATACGAGGAAGCGCGGAACTCAATTGATGCGCTGTTTGGAGCCTGTCGCGGAATCGCCACGGCTCTGTCGCTAAAGAAGGCCAAAACCTCAGTCATCGATACAATGACCAATCTTATGCGACGAGTGCCGGAGTTCATCAAGGGCTCGGCAGAAATCTTCGGCGCGCGGAGCCGCCTCCTTGGTCCTGGCCACCTGCAAGGCTTTCTTCCCCTCACTCAACTCTGGCGCAAGTTGCACGCGGAGCCCCGAGAGTTCCGACATGAGCGCCCTCCTCGCGGAAGCCGAAGGCTATGAAGAGCTGTTTGTCGGGCGAGTGGATCACTCGTTCGATACAACAAGCACAACCTGCCCGAAGGTTTTCCGATGCGAGAGGAGGGAGCAAGCGAGCCGAGTTTTATGGGGAAGGATCCGGGTCCAGCAGCGAGCATTCCGGAGGAAACTGCGGAAACGACTACGAAGCCGGATGCGGTGACGGTGATGACGGCTCCGGCTACCGGCAGTCCGAAGAGGAGGACTCCGAGTAGAGTTCCTGTTTGAAACAATGAAACAAGTTGCATCATTTTGGCCCCGGCGAGGGTTTGTAATAAGACTTTAAATTCTTAAGTAGCTAGGAACGAAACGATTATGCATGGGGCGGAAACACTTATCCTGCTATCCGTTTAATATTATGTGCATGTTTCGTTTTATGTCGGAAAGCAAGTGCTGATCTCGTTATTTTCCGGCTTACCCGCTTGACCTTCCACGAGCCGGAAAACCTAGCCGGAGATGCTCGCCAGCGGAGACGAAGCCCAATGGCAATCCGTCCATAACCGCGGAAACAAGCCCCCAGGCATAGGTGCCGGAAATCGCTACTAGGAATCCACGAGTTCGCAACGGATAACAACTTAATCAGAAAACTTAAGCTTACGTCCTAAAGGACGATTTTAGAAATCACAACTTTTATACACGCCTAGGCGGAAAACATCCAGCTCTGCGGTTTTAGTCGGAAAAAACATACACGATCTAAAATGAACAAGTAAAGGAGGTAAAAGACTCAAAGAGTGAACCATAAGCTTTATTTCATTGATCATGTATAACTATTACAGAGTTTGTAACTCGGAAAAATATGCTAAGTGTAGAAAGGACGTAGCTGTGCTATATTCCAAGGGCGATCTGTTTCATCGTAGATGTCATCCGGATCCTCACGCTTGCGTTTCCGGCGCCAGTTAGCGAGGTCTATCCCTCGGCTCGCGGAAATCGACAAGGTAGTACGATCCGTTATGAAGCACTTTGCTAACGACAAAGGGTCCTTCCCATGGAGATTGCAACTTATGGTCTTTCACTGTCGAAGGCGGAGGACCGGGTCTCCGGCCATGAAGGAGCGTTTCCGAACTCGACGACTGTGATAGCGTCGGAGCTTCTGCTGGTAGATGGCGGAGCGCTGGTCAGCTAGGTTCCGAGCTTCTTCGATCAGGTCCACAGATAGCTGTCTGGCCTCGTCGGCTGTTTCTTCAGTATAGGCGGAAATTCGCGGTGAATCGTGGATGATATCGGAGGGAATCACGGCTTCGGATCCGTATACCGAGGAAGAAAGGGGTAAACCACTGTTGACCTGTTAGGGGTAGTTCGCAAACTCCACAAGACAGCGTCTAGTTCATCGGCCCAAGCTCCAGCTGCTCGTCGCGGCGGTTCTTCAAGGCGTGGCTTGATTCACGATAATATTAGACCGTTAGCTCTTTCAACTTGACCATTGGATTGTGGGTGAGCCACGGATGCAAGGTCCAATCGAATCCCCATTGTCTCACAATAATCCTTCAATTCTCCCCGAGCGAAGTTTGTGCCATTATACGTGATTATGCTTGTGTGGGATGCCGAATCTCATTACGAGGCTGATGACAAATTTTAGTGCCGTAGCACCGTCGGCTTTTCTCATCGGCTTGGCCTCGATCCACTTGCTGAACTTGTCAACGGCGACCGGGAGGTATTCACAACCACCGGGAGATGATCGTTTTAACTTACCAACCATATCGAGCCCCCGGACCGCAAATGGCCGGGTGATAGGTATGGTCTTCAGCTCTTGGGCTGGAGCGTTTGGTTGAGTAGCGTAGTCTCGACAACCTCGGCAGGTTTTGACTATCTTATCGGCATCTTCTTTAGCTGTGAGCCAATAAAAGCCTAGCCGAAAAGCTTTTGCAACGAGTGACACGGGAGCGGCATGGTGCCCGCGAGTCCCCAGCGTGGATCTCTCCGAGGATTTCAATGCCATCTTGATTGGAGACGCATTTGAGAAACACCCCTGTTGCGCTTCGTTTGTAGAGCTGTCCATCGACAATTGTGTAGGATCGTGCTCGTCGATGATGCGGCGTGCGAGGACCTCGTCCTCCGGCAACTTCTGATCGATGAGGTAGTCCGGGAAAAGGCTGTGTCCAAGCCGGAATGGTAGCCAATACCTCTTTAGCCGGAGACACTGCCACTTCGGGTTTTCCGGGTTAGCGCCCTTCACCGAGGGTATCCGGAGATGCTCTAGGTAAATTCCGGGCGGAATTGGCTTTCTGCCGGATCCGAGCTTGGATAGCATGTCCGCGCTGTATTGTCGTCTCTTCGACGTACTTGACTTCGTATCCGAGGAAGCTCTTGGCGATCTCGTCAACTTCGTCTCTGTAGGCCGCCATGACGGAATTTACGGCGTTCCGGGTTCCGGCTACTTGCTGTGCCACCGGGTCGGAATCTCCGCAACAAATGATGTGCTTGATCCCTATTTCCTTAGCGATGCGCAGTCCGTGCGGTAGAGCCTCGTATTCCGCCATGTTATTTGTAGCTTCGAAGTGGATCGCGAGAACATACTGCGGTTCTTCTCCGGTAGGGGACTTCGGGGTGACTCCGGCTCCCGAGCCTTGATGCTGCTTGGATCCGTCGAAGTGCATGACCCATGTTTCGGTTCCGGCTCCGGACTTGCATCCGGAGCTTTGTACAATCTGCAACGAAATCTGCCAAGACTTGGGATTTGACCGCGAGTCCTTGGCTTGTAGGCGATGTCGAAGGCGGATAATTCAATGCCCCATTTAGCTGTCCGTCTGTTGCGTCGGCGTTGTTGAGAATTGTTGACGGCGGAGCTTTGCTCACAAGCTATTCTTGGGTGTTCTTGGAAGTAGTGTCTCAGCTTCCGGCTGCCTAGGAAAACTCCATAAGCTAGCTTCGAAAGTGAGGGTATCTTTGCTTTGACTCCGTCGGCACCTCGCTTATGTAGTAGACAGGTCTTTGGACGTCATATTCATGACCTTCTTCCTTTCGCTCCACCACGATGACGAGGCTGATGACTTTGTTGGTAGCCGCCAGATAAAGGAGCATTGGCTCTGACTCTGCTGGGGCTGCCAGGATAGGTGGGGAGGTAAGTATTTCCTTCAACCCTCGAAGAGCTGCGTCAGCTGCGTCGTCCCAGACAAATTTGTCTGTTTTCTTCAGCAACTTGTACGGAGGTAGCGCCTTCTCGCCAAGACGGCTAACAAACCTGCGATTGCTGCGACACAACCGGTTAGTCGTTGCACATCTTTGAGACAAGTTGGCCGTTTGATACACAGGATTGCCTTGATTTTTCCGGGTTAACCTCAATGCCTCGCGAGAGACTATGAAGCCATGGAGTTTTCCGGTGGCACGCCAAAGACGCACTTCAGCGGATTCAACATCATCTTGTACCGACGGAGATTCTCAAAGGTTTTACGTGAGGTCGCTGATCAAGTCGGATCCTTTCCGGGTCATGACCGCGATGTCGTCGACGTAGGCGTGCACGTTCCGGCCGATTTGGTCCTTCAGGCATCGCTGCATCGTACGTTGGTAGGTGGCACCTGCGTTTTTCAAACCAAAAGGCATAGTAACATAGCGGTAAGTGCCAAACGGGGTAATGAATGAAGTCGCCTTTTGGTCGGATCCCTTCATCCGGATCTGATGATACCGGAATACGCATCAAGAAAACACGAAGTTCCGCCCCCGCCGTCGAATCAATGACTTGGTCAATGCGCGGCAGGGAAACGGATCCTTCGGGCAATGTTTGTTCAAGCCGGAGTAATCGATGCACATTCTTAGTATTTCGGTGTTCTTTTTGGGTACAAGGACGGGATTCGCGACCCAATCGGTGTGGATAACTTCTATTACAAAACCTGCTTCTAGTAACTTTGCTAGTTCCATTCCTATGGCGCGGCGCTTCTTATCTCCAAAGCGTCGCATAGCTTGCTTCACTTGGTTTAGCCCCGGATTTATGTTGAGGTAGTGCTCGGCGAGTTCCCTAGGTACTCCGGACATGTCGAGAAGGTTGCCATGCGAAGATATCCATGTTAGCGCGGAGGAACTCGACGAGCGCGCTTTCCTATTTGGGGTCCATGTTGGCTCCGATCGAGACTTGCTTGCTAGGGTCATCTTCCTTGAAGCTGACTTTCTTGGTCTCAATCGCGGCCCTGAAGGAGTTTTTATGTTCGGAGATCTGCTTCTTGGTGGTTTGCATCTCAGTCGGATCCACCGCGGCCCTGTAGCCTTTCTGCTCTTCTCCGGATATGACAGACTCTGCGAAGGCGGCTTCGCCCAACTCGCACTCCTGAGCCTTCTTGTAGTCTCCGGTTATGGTGATCATACCATTGGGACCCGGCATCTTGAGCTTGTTGTAGATATAGCACGCCCTTGCGTGGAACTTGTGGTAGGTGGGCCTGCCGAAGATGACATGGTAGGAGCTCTTGAAGGGCACAACTTCGAACGTGATCTTCTCTTCGCGGAAATTATGAACATCGCCGAAAGCCACGGGAAGTGTGATGCTGCCGAGGGAGTTCGCCTTCTTACCGGAACCACGCCGTGAAACTCGGTGGTCTTTGTGTTTGAGCTGTTCCTTGGTGAGGTTCATCCGCTCCAGAGTCTCCAGGTACATGATGTTCAAGCTGGCTCCGCCATCCATGAGGCACTTGGAGAAGTCATACCCGTCTATGCGAGGACTCACAACCAAGGCGTAGTATTCTTTTGGCACAATGGAGGGATGATCCTCCCTGTCAAATGTGCACGGAACTTCCGACTACCGACATGCGCGGCACGGCCGGAGCCGTGGCGTTCAGGATCCGGGTAGCTGACTTTGTAGCGCGGACTGTTGGGGTTCCGAGGAAGGTGTGGTAAGCCCCCACGCTCTTTTTCTCGAAGGGGTTGGATTTACCTGCGGATCCGGCTTTGGGATCCGGCGAGTTATCATCCTCGTCCATCGCCTCGGAACTGTCCTCCTCCTTGTCCTTGTTCTTGCCCTTGCCTCCTTTGCCGCGTGGGCGGTGCTTCCGGGCTCGCTTGTATCCTGCCTCCGGGTCGTTCTTGAGGTCGTTGACCCACTTGCAGTTGCGGTTGGTGTGAGTGGACTTCCCTGTAGCCGGATCCAAGTGGGCCAGGCAGGGGCATGTCTCTGTACTCCTCGTATGTTTGCGGAGCGCGGGATCCGCCAGCAGTGACCTCGGAGGTATGCTGCTGACCCCTGCCGGCTCCGCCTCCACGGCCGCGTCCTCTTCCGCCTCCTGAGCCTCCGCGTTGGAATGCCATGGCGACCATGTCGGATCCGCCACTCTTCTGGTCATCAGGGTTTTTGCGTTTGTGGCCGCTGTTGTTACCGTTATCACGGTTCTTCTTTTGCTGGTGCAGGGGGATTGCTGTAGCTGCGATATCACCGCCTGCGTCGTCATCGGCGGCAGTGTGATCACTGGCAATGGAGATCATCTCATCCAAAGTCAGTTTGTTGGCGTTAGCCAAACATGTAAGCTTGTGCCTCAGCAGTCCTCCTCTCTGCAGTCCACCAATAAAGGCGTACATGGCAGTGGTGTGATCGACGTTTTCGCACTCGTTCCTGCATGCCAACCATCGTGCGAGGAAGTTTCTTGAGGTTTCTCCCTTCTTCTGGATACAAGCTTGTAAGTCGCTTGATGTGGCAGGTCTTTTGTAGGTGCCCCTGAAGTGTTTCTCAAAAGCGGTCTTCAGGTCGAACCAGCAAAAGATGGAGTTTTTCTCGAGGTCGGCCGAGCCGGATCCGGGCTGGTCCTACAAGGTACAAGCTGGAGCATGCGGCAGGCGATATTAGGGGTTCCTCCGGCGAAGGTTACTGCATTGTAGTAATCCTCATTCCAGGTATCCGGCCTTCCGGTGCCATCATAATGCTTCAGGTTTCCGGGTAGCTTGAGGGAGCTCCTTGGCTTTGGTTCCTCTCGAATCATCCTGCCAAAGCACTTCGGTCCGATGTAGTCGGTTCTGTATTCGTTGAGGCGTTCCCGCGCGTCGCGCGAGCCGTGACGGGGGGACTGCGAGCGAGAGCGAGATCTCCGGCCACCGCCTCCGCCTCCACCTCCGCCGCCACCGCTAGGTGGTGGTGAGGAGACCTGCGAGGGGGCCGATCCGACCTTACGCTTCCGCCTGCAGATTCTCCCCGGCCCTCCCGGTGCTGGCTCCGGCTCCTGCGGCTGCCTTCGCCATGACGCTGGCTGCCCTGGTCGTTCCGGCTCCGGCGGGGCTCCGGGTCGCGCTCCTCATTCCAGCTCCTCCTCGGCTCGGGCTCACGATCATTGTTCTGATTCCGGCGAGGCTCCGGCGTGCGCTCCCTGTTCCGGTTTCCGGAAGGCATCACGATGTCGCGGATAATAATTCCACCATGCCCTTGAGGCCTGGTGTTTCCGGCTGGACTGCGACGACGAGGGGGACGCGGGTAACCATTAGGCGGAGGAGAGGCGTTGCGGTACTTGTCTCGTCCGGAGTACATTGCATCCTTTCCCTTTCTCGGATCTGACGGAGGCGTCTTTGACGGTACGGGGATCGGATTTGGGTGTTCCCGGCTTTCCTTCGCGTTCCGAGGATCCGGTTCGCGACTCGTCATCTCGGCGGCGATTGTTGCGGGCGTCCTTCGCGCGGTGGAGACGCAATGCTCCGGGTTAGATTCCAACTTGCGCGAAGTATCTGCCTTGCTCTGCTGTTTAACCGCTGAAGCGACGAGCGTGCGCAAGTAGTTGATGTCAACCTCCTCGTCACTTTTCTTCAGAATTTCTGCAGCTCTTGCCAGGTTGTCCTTTGGGGTAGCGAGCGGCTGCTGTTCGGCAGGGGTTGCGAAGTTGATCCTGCGGGGAGGGATTGCTTCTCTGACGATTCTATCAGCCTCCGCCTGTGCGTAGGTCATTTTCACCTCCCACTCCGCTCTCATACTCTTGACTTGCTCGAGCGTTGCGGTGACTTCGCGATCCTGTCTTTCAAAGCGATCCATGATCAGTGCAGCTTCTTCCCTCTCATCCAATATAGCGGCTGCGGTGTTGGCAAACTTTTTGGCTGTGGCCAGCATCTCCTTTCTGGTGGCCTCTAAAGCCTCCGGATCTGCGGCATCGCCAGGAGTTATTGGCTTGTTGAGGACGTCTGACTTTGCGACCAAATCCATGCGTGCTTGTGCAACTATCTCTTCGGGCGACAGGAGGCTCTCCGAGGAAGGATCCCTACGGGGCCGTTCCCGCGACATCGGAGATCCATGGCGAGATGGCTGGGGGTCGGATTGAGTGTCCGCCGCTTCGATCCGTCTTCTCCGAGCGCCGCTACGTTGCAAGTACACTGCTTTGGCTGGGCGGAGTCGACTTCGGGCTGATCGGCTGAAACCATACTCCCCTAGCTTGCGGACGAAGTCATCGGATTCCGTGGACGGGGAGTCTCCGGAAATTGGGCTTAGATTTCCCAAGATCGATTCTTCAGCCGGAGTCTCGCTTTCTCCGACAGCCTCCTGCTGATCCGGAGCAGCGTTGTTTTCCGGGGCCTCAACCTGCACGGGACCAGCTCCGACTTCATGAGGGGCGGTTCCGGCGGTATGGGCCAAGAAGTGTACGAAGTGACACCTTTGCTTCTCTAACACCTGGGAGACCCAGGCGGATCTGCATTGGTCTTCCACCGTTACTTCCTGCTCAGGGGCGGATTGGGTGGGTTTTGATTTTTCCGGATCTAAGGCGGAATCTTCGCTAGGAAGTTCCGGCGTCTCGGATCGGATCTTCGCGATTGCGTCCTGCTCGGCGGCGGTCGCGTCGGCGCTACTTACCGGTGGGTTTCCGTCGGAATCGACGGTTTCCCCGATGAAGATGTGTATGCCGCCAAGCGGGACGATGGAGAGCTTGATGGGGTCGGTTTTAGCCGGAATCCAACACTCATCCGGAGGGACGATCGGCAGATTTCCGGCGTAAAGGACACGCCCCACGGCGATGGTGTCGTCGTAGCTTCCCATGGCGGAACCCTCCCGGTTCCGGCCTCCGGACGCCGCGAGGCCCCACGGTGGGCGCCAGCTGTCGTAGCCTAATCGACGGTACCTCGGAGGAGGGATCCTCACGAGGGGAGAAGAAGTAGGGGCCATAGGGCGGAGTGCACACGGGACGGTGGTACGCGAGTTACCCGGCTTCGGAACACCCGCACGAAGACGGGCCCTACTGCTGCTTGTCCGGAATTATCCGGGCGCTTTCGCGTTGTTACAATGAGTTGTGGTTGTGCCTCTAGGGCTCCCGGGATCCGGCTTATAAAGGCGCACGGATCTAGGGTTTACACGGAGAGTCCTAGCCGGATTACAGATAGCCTAACTACGGTACAATATCTTGCCGTGCACGTCACGGATCCGCCTTCCATACACGTCGTCCTGGATCCGGGTTCCTCATGGGCCTCCATGAATCCGGGTCACTCCTATGTCGGTGCGGATCCGGCCTGCTGATCCTGGGCTGGACTTCTTCCTTCATGATCAACAGCAACTGGGCCGCCCGATGGGCCACATGCCTCATCACCGTCTGTGGGCCACCCGGGCTTGCCGGATCTAGGCACTGTCGATGGTACACCTATGAAGTATACCCACAACAGGCTGGCTCACACAATGACATCAATGTGCTGCAGCGCTCTCCGGTGTTTGATAGGCTAGCGTACGGTCAGTCCCCTGATGTGGATTTTGAGATCAATGGCCACCACTACACCAAGGGGTATTACCTTGCTGATGGTATCTATCCACCTTGGGCTACACTCGTGAAGACAATCCGAAAACCCAACTCAGAGCAGGAGGCAAGGTTTGCCAAAGAGCAAGAGGCAGCCCGGAAAGATGTCGAGCGGGGGTTTGGCATCCTCCAAGCTCGTTGGGCTATCGTCAGACACCCTGTCAGAGCCTGGGATTTGCAAACTCTATGGGAGGTAATGACCGCTTGTGTAATCATGCATAACATGATTGTTGAGGTAGAGCGGGATGATTCACTCTTTGATAATGACTGGGAGGGCCAGGGAGAGTTGGTTACTCCTCAAGGTGGTCCGGCATCATTCCAGGACATTCTTCATGCACGCCATGAAATTTGAGATCTAGCTGTACACAATCAGCTGCAGGCTGATTTGATCGAGCACGTGTGACAGCATGTAGGCAACAATGCTGCAAACAATAATGATGATGGAAATCCTGAAGCCTAAAGCATTTGTAACGTTTTTACATTTTATTTGAATAATACTTTATCATTGATTACGTGGACAATGTATTGTGTAATAAATTTTGAGCATTTGAACTATTTTCTATATTTTCTATAATTTATTTGACCTTTATAGTCAATTTACAAGCAAAAACATACCATACGGCACCGCGACCCATTTCTGCAGCGTTGGGCGCACCGCGCGACACAAACGGACGCGCGGACGTGGGGCTCCATCCGCGCGGCCACCCAAACGGCCCAAAACGGACGGCCCAGCGCGTCCGTTTGGGTCGCTCGGTTGGAGATGCCATTGCAACTCAACACTACTAGCAAGCACCTAAGGGACTTGCAAAGTGAAGACTACAACGCTCCGGCACCGAGAACAACGAGCAGTGAAGGCGCGACGAGGCACTGCCAAAGAGCGTGATGGAGATTATGAGGGAGGAAGACACCCTAAACTGCAAGCACCAAAGCACCTTCCGGTTCCCACGCTGAAGAGGGTCCCTACCCTCTAGCCTTGGCTCGAAGGCGTCGAACCATCAGACATGGAAAAACCTCACCCGAGACCTCAGGGAGTGTTGGACTTGAGCCCCGGGACAACCCTAGAACACGAGCACCTAAGTAAGGGGAGCACACCACACCGATCATACCACCGCCGTCTTTGGACATCCTGAGAGAAGCAGGAAAGCCACCGGGAGCAACTGCACGAGACCAAAGCTTCCGCCTTCAACCTCACCGAGCACCACACTCCCCAGGCGACGCCTCCAAGGAGGACATAGCGTGCAGCACGTCGACGTTGCCCAATCTGTGAGATTTTGTGCTTTCGTCGAAGACGTGGGTAGGGGTGGAATAGGGGACCCCAGCCACGCCTCCAAGGAGGAAGAACGGAGCCCGCAGGTGCCGCCGCCGCTGGGCCAGGCCAACCAACCTAGGGTTTCCCCTGGTCCAGACTCCCGAGGCAACCACGAGCTCCCTCTGCGTTCCAGGCGAGCACCAAGCCGCCGCTAAGCCGAAACTAGGGAGGAGAGAAAGAGATGAAGGGGAAAGACCTCGATCTGACGGGGAGGAGGGTCTCCACGGTACTGCCACCGACCGCAGCGGTCCAACCTCCCTAGAGGTCGAGGCTGACAGCTAGAGACACCAGCGACGATGCCTTCCGCGCACGCCATCGCCTCGTCTGAAGGGCCGCCGCCCCGGTCCTAGAGTCCTCCATAACGAAGCGGAGCTACGAGATCCTCGCCACCAACATCTTCAGCGGCCGCGCGGCTTTCCTACGGTTACCTCAGGTAGCGGCGATGGAGTTGGAAAGGCGGGAGGAGGGGGCTGGCGACGCTAGGGTTTGGGACGCCGCCCGAGTCGCCCCAGCGGGAGTGATGCGGGGTCAGAGAGCTTTTTTTCTCCCGAACATAGATACTCTTGATCGCGATATTACTTACCCTGTTTTTAAATTTGATGGTGCATGTTCCGACCTCTAAGCTACATACAATTCGGAAAGGAGTGAGTTCCTTCATAAACCTTGACATTTTGCCTGAGCTACTTACTTTCAATTTTGAGTATGAAATTTGGCATGCAGACATGTGGGTTCGTCCTCTATATGCAAAGAAATTTCAAAAAAAATTGGATACCTGGACATACGAATTATGGGCCCGGCTCAAATTCAGGTTCGGGTGTACCCAGGAACATGCCGGTGCGTATTTTCGTTCTGCCTCACACAACGTCGATTCTCTGCCCTTCCTATTTCCATGACCAGGTTGGAGGGGATATCTTGGAAATTACATGGCTAGTCTCGGGTACTCACATGAACTCGCGGTGAGAAGTGGCCAAAAGTTTTACTCACTCCGATTCATATTACTTGACGCTAATATAGATATATGTACATATATTTTAGTTGTATAACGTCTATCTTAGTATCAAGTAATATGGATTGAATGTATATAGACACATTTTAGTTGTAGAACATCCATTTTAGCATCAAATAATATGGACCGAATAAAGTATTTGTGAGTTTTAGATTTCTTTTAAAAAAATCACATATGTACATACTATCTCGATACTTGCTTGTACAAAATTTCAGCAACAAGTATAATTATATGTGACCTACAAGAAATAGAAAATAGAACTTGCACAGTGAAAGTCCGAGTATACACGTAGGTTTAGACATATATACTTCTCCATTTCAATGAATAAGACACACCCGTATTTCAAGATTTTGCTTTGACCGGGAATTAGTCCAAGTATATAAGAACTATTTATTGAAAATTAATACCCTTAGAAAGTGTTTTTAATAGGAGTCTAACAATATCAATCATGTGCTATATAATGGAGATATTTTTTTAAAATTCTTTTAGTCAAAGTTTGTTTTAAAATGTGTCTCCTCTTTATTCATATGAACAGGAGGGGTAGTATTTGAGCTCCCTCTCTCTCTTGCATGTCCAGTTGACCACCAAACTCAGCTAGAGAATTGCGTGCACGTGATTGCCATGCACGTCCCCCTAAGAGCAAGTACAATAAATTCTAATTAGTTAGCTATAATGATTAAAATAATATATTATTGATTAGTTGGAGGAGAGAGAATGTGAGAGAAGAGAAGTGGGCTCTCATATAAAAGCCAGCTCTAGCACGTGCTTCTAGGCACTTTGTGAGCATGAATGTGAGCCATGCATTGATTCCTTATGTTGTGACTGAGCAGATATGTCTATTGTGCCCGGCAAAAACAGATTTGCAAGGTGATGAGGTCTAAGACCCCGTTTGTGGCCCGATCTTGCGGTTGACCCAAAATCCAAGGAGGGAGAGAGGGAGAGCGCGAGGAACACGATGAACACGAAGAACACGAAGAACTCACGCACGCACACCAACCCGATACAATCGATACTTACCCCCGTGGCTCGATGGACCACGCCAATAGAATCAACCCGGAAGAGACGCGCGGTAGAATTCCGAGAGGAGAGATTGGTGAGGGAGATGAATCTAGGAGTGGGAGAGAGAGTGGGTAGCACTAGAATCTCACACACCAAATCCAATCATCCAACAAGGGTAGCCTTGATACAAAGGGGATGAAACCCTAGGGAGACAAAGCTCAAATCCATGTCTAAGCCTAAATCTTGTCTAAAGAGCTAAGGGGACGACCTGGGGGCTTATATAGGCATACAAGGCGACCTGGGTCGAAGAGGTACGAGTTGGTGGGTTAAACCCGTGAATTCCGGTCACAGGGCCGGTTGGACCGGGCCTGGAACCGGCCCATCCGGTCCAAAACCGGATCTTGGACCGGACGGTGACCGGGCGAGGCTTCGGGAGCCCCGGGATTGCTTCCGGATGGCACCGGTCGACGTTCCGGTCGAAAACCGGCCGGGCCGGTCAGGGGGCCGGTCAGACCGGGCCTGGGACCGGGTGGGCCGGTCATAGGGCCGGTTGACCGGGCCTGGGACCGGCCGGCCTTCCTCCTCCCGCCTCTTCTTCCTCTTCCTTCCTTCTTCCTTCATTCTTCTTCTTCTCTCTTCCGTGCACCATGGGAGTTCCTTCTCTCCGGTTCCTCGATGACTCTTGTACCTAATGACATGTAACACACCGACATGAGGTAGCATTCCATCCAAGGTATTGACGAGGTCGAGTGTCGAGAGGAAAGAGTTCACCTTGACATATATGGCGGGGGTTTGTGTTGTTGGTCCACTTGTGGGACTCCTTGACCATGGTGTAGCGTCGGCGATAGGC
Source organism: Lolium rigidum (assembly GCF_022539505.1). Classification (NCBI taxonomy): domain Eukaryota; kingdom Viridiplantae; phylum Streptophyta; class Magnoliopsida; order Poales; family Poaceae; genus Lolium; species Lolium rigidum. Next base: position 183,426,352 of record NC_061513.1, on the reverse strand, counting down.
GGGGCTGCACTTGACGGTCTTGAGGCGGTGGTGTCCGAAAGCCACCCCGCATCATCTCCCCCCCCCCTTGGGGAAGAGTCGTCCTCGACTCTTGTTCTTCCTCATCGATGATGTAGTCCATGACGGTTCTCCCATGTTGTGGTAGAGGGATAAAGTCGCGGTCGAAGAAGAACTTGGGGAAAAGCAACTTGCAAATGGAAATCTTGTGGATGCCAATTTTGTGATCGGCGAACAAGAGGCTCTTAAGCAAATATGAAGCATCAAGTCGTTTCTCCAAGAGGCTTTTGGCAAAAATGGGAACCAAAAGAGTGTGGATGTATCCAAAATGTGGTAGGGCAAAAATTTGTGCATGTAAGAGTTGTAAGGTGTCAAAAATGTGTGGTGTAGCATTGTCCCACACAAATGGAACAATCAAAAGGCAAGTATTGGCGGCAAAATTTTGGGCAAAATTGTTATGTGCAATGGCAAAGAGATGGAAACTTCTAGCTTGGGAAAGTATGGTTGGCGTGAGCCAAGTATGGGTATCCTCAAGTGTCAAAGCATCCATTTCAAGTGCCAAAGATGAAATGAGAAATCCAAAGAAGAGCAACTTTTTGTGTGACATGTGGCACAAGGTGCATAAGGTGTCTCTCTCATGTATGACATGGTCCTTGAGATTGTCGGAGTGTATGATGAAAGCATCAAGACATACAACAACCATTGTGCCAACAAGATGCTTCAAGATATGTTGCATACGAGGCAAAAGAGGTGACAAGGATTTGGACCAAACCGGAAACTCGACAAGGCAAGTCGGAAACACACGAGGGCGAAGGCTTGTGGGAACATACCCTTTGGTGTGATTCCCGCGGGTTAGGTCCTTGTTGGGGTAGCTCTCAATTGCGCGTTTCGTGAGCTCATGCTCCGTGGCGGTGGAAGTTGTCATTCGGGTACCTATACACACAAAAGAGAAAACAAAAAGCGTGTGTGCATGGTAGAGGAACATATCATCCATCATGATGTTTCATGTCTTGTGCACATCACCATTAGTGTCAATCAACATAGTATGAAATGCATGGCGATGGTGCATATGGCAAGAAGGTGCATTCATGGCATGTGGTAACTCATGATCATCAAAAAGTGAGAAGGCTATGGGGGCCATCTCGTGGACAATGAAATAAGCATTCTTGCATACCAAGCATAAGAAAGAGCAATTGTTCGCAATCTTGGATGCAAGGATGATGGAAGAGTGTAAACATTTGGGGCAAAGCATGCGGAAGCTAATGTTATCATTGTTGTCGACAACCCTATGGAAAGAGCTAGTGTTCATCAAGGGTGTCACAACACAAGCATGATCATTATGGCAAGCAAACGGGGGAAAAGTGAAACTCTCGTAGCATGGCATGGTCATGGTATCACAAGCACTCAATTCCACATGATCAACAATGTTATCAAGAAAAGCATCACATGGGAAAGTGAAAGTATCATGTGAAGTAGCAAATGGATCATCGAGATCATGCATGCACTCAAAATTCATCATGTCCACTAGTGGGATCATGGCATCATCAACACCTATGTTGTTACCTTTGGAGGCCGACTCATTTGAGGTAGGTGTTGTGGAAGTAGGAGGATCCATGTGGTCGACATGTCCGTCTTGAAGCAAGCATGGTGGGATATCATCATCTTCATGCACCATGTACATCTTCTCCATGATCGGGAACTCGTCCTCCGGGGAACCTAGTGCAACATAAGAAGACACAAACGAGGGAGAGGTTAATGTGTTAGCAAAAGCGATGTCCTCCATGGACCTATCATCTACCTCTCTCAACTCACTTTGTGTATCACTCATGTCCTCCAAATGGAAGCACTCAAACTCACATATGGGGTGGGAGTCACTCAACTCACTATCACTCTCACTCAAGTGGGCTTGGTGGCTCTCATGCTCACATGGGATTGGTACCAACGCATCGATCAAGCATATAGGAGTAGGCTCGACTTTCTCATATCCATGCGCCTCCTTGGTTGAAGGGAAGTTCCCATGCTCAACCATCTCAACTCCATCGCCTCCCAAGTCGTCCTCCATCGTGGGCGCCATAGTGTCGTGGAGAGCTAGGCTCGGATCCACATCATCCGTGAGTTGACCTTGTTGATCTTCATCTTGAAGTGTGGGCGCTAAGGGCTTCTTGGTGGCTTGTGCTTGTAGCTTGTCGAAGTAGAGCGTCTTGGCGCTTGGCGTTGTGCATTGCCATGCCACGTGACCCTTGGCCTTGCACACCTCACATAGGAGATTGGGACATTCCCGTGGAGGGTGGCCTTGTTGCTTGCACTTGTAGCATCGGAGTCCATAGGCATGTGACGAGGTAGGGGCCATTGTGGTGGTGGCGCAAGATGTGGGAGTCGCCGTATGAGGGAGGTCCTCTTGATGTGCCCTCTCCACCCTTGGAGTGGTAGACACCCTATAATGGTGTTTGTCGCCTTCATGTCGAGGCTCTCGTAGTCGTGCTTCAACACCATGTCTTGATGAGTGTCGTCGAAGATCCTTGGGGGATGTTGGTCGATGGCGATCATGTAGTGGCTTGTGGCGGCGAAGCTCATGTGGTGACGTATGTCGATGTAGACCATGAGGTGGTAGTGGTCGACGACTATCATGAGATGGTGTGAGTCGATGACGGTCCTTGCCATGCCGAGATGATGGCTCATGTGACTTGTCATGTTGCTTGCGGCGCCTTGTGGAGCTTGGAGAAGAGTGTCGATGACGATCATGTTGGGGACGCTCTTGATGCTCCACATGATGTGCTTGAAGTCGACGATCTTGTGCATAAGCACTCTCATGGTGGCGCCTTGTGGAGCTCGGAGAAGTGTGTCGATGACGCTCATGATGGGGATGCTCTTGATGATCCATATGATGGTGCCATCGTGGAGGTCCTCTATCTTCATATGTAGCTCCATTGGCCAAGTAGGTGACTAGGTGAGGCTCCGCCATGGTGTCGATGTCGTAAGCGTGGCGTTGCTCCACCATGTCATCGATGTCGTACTCGTGGTGTTGCTCCGCCATGTCGTCGATGTCGTAGTCGTGGCGTTGCTCCACCATGTCGTCCATGCTTGACGAGCCATTGTCGATGTAGAGCTCGTCGAAGTCGTCCTCAAGGTGGCGCTCCACCGTGTCGTCTATGTCGATGATGCTTGGGGAGCCATGGTCGTTGTCGAGCTCCTCGATGTCGGAGATGTCGGCGATGCTCGCGGAGCTAGAGTCGGTGTCGAGCTCCACATGTTCCTCCACATCCGCGGTGCTTGAAGAGGTATCCTCCTCGAAGTGCTCCGTGTACTCCTCCGTATCTTCTTCGTCGCTATACATGTTAGCACGATGGTATCTATATGGTGTATGTGAGTGGGAGAACACTACCTCGCAACCTTACCGTGGTATGACAAGATTGGGGTGATCCAACAAACCGAGAGTTAGAACAATTGTATCGGGCACTCACACAAAGACACACGCAAAAACTAGCAAATATGGTGGTAGGTGAGTGTGGTGGAAAGCCAAAAGACGAAATCCGAAATCAAGTTTGTTGTCAAGGGTGGGTGAAGTCCAAAAATCCAAATGTCAATGTGAAGATCACTATAAACACGGAAAAGGTTGTGGAACACACACACGAGATAAGTGGGGTTAGTGCAACCAAAAGTGAGCGGAAAAGTGTATGTATAAGTTCTCGGTGTCACACTAACACAAGGAGAGGCAAAGCTTTGGTTGCAAAGGAAGAGACAACTAGATTCACACGCGGCCTCTCTTCTCGTATCTCTCTTTGCTTAAAAGCTTTTCTCTTTTGTATATGGTGGCACTTGCACTCGTTTGTATCTTTGGTGGCACTTGGACACTTTTGTATGTATGGGCGTATGGATGTATGGATGTATGGATGTATGGTGCTACTCGCACTCTTTTTGTGTTTTTGGGGCTTTTTCACGCACTATGTTAGCGTTAGCCTCGCTTTTGCTATCTTGCCACACGAGTGTTTGCTTGGATGCCTTACTCAACACGACACACACACCTCACAATGCGGGGCCACGTGCAATGTCTCGCAACACTAGACAAGCAATGCTCGATGGGATAGATCGCAAAAGGAAGAGGGGTTACAAGGTGAAAGCTGCAAGTTATACCTGCGATGGTGGTGGTGGTGGTGGTGGTGGTGGAGATCGCCGGACGTCGAGGTCGAAGGAGGGCGCGAAGATGCGCCCGGTCTGGGGCCCGGTTGGACCGGCTCCTGGACCGGCCTGTCCGGTTTCCGCCCGGTCGACCGGGTTCTGGGCTGGCTCGGCCGGTCGTGGGTCCGGTTGACCGGGTGCTCGACCGGATTTCGCGAGCTGGACGTTTCTCTCTCCTGTTCTTCCCCAAACCAAAACCAAATCGACCAAATCGAAGGGAAACGATGGAATTGGAGGCTCAAAGTTGGGGAAATAGTAGATCAAGCACAACAACACCAGATCCACGGACCAAAACCACTCAAAACGCAACCAAATCACAGATCGGTCAAGAGGCAATTTGGGGATTTTTTGGAAAATTTTCTAGGAACGAAATCGGGTGGGTGGAGGGTCAAATCCGCGGTAACCAAGAGCTGCTGATACCATATGATGAGGTCTAAGACCCCGTTTGTGGCCCGATCTTGCGGTTGACCCGAAATCCAAGGAGGGAGAGAGGGAGAGCGCGAGGAACACGATGAACACGAAGAACACGAAGAACTCACGCACGCACACCAACCCGATACAATCGATACTTACCCCCGTGGCTCGATGGACCACGCCAATAGAATCAACCCGGAAGAGACGCGCGGTAGAATTCCGAGAGGAGAGATTGGTGAGGGAGATGAATCTAGGAGTGGGAGAGAGAGTGGGTAGCACTAGAATCTCACACACCAAATCCAATCATCCAACAAGGGTAGCCTTGATACAAAGGGGATGAAACCCTAGGGAGACAAAGCTCAAATCCATGTCTAAGCCTAAATCTTGTCTAAAGAGCTAAGGGGACGACCTGGGGGCTTATATAGGCATACAAGGCGACCTGGGTCGAAGAGGTACGAGTTGGTGGGTTAAACCCGTGAAATCCGGTCACAGGGCCGGTTGGACCGGGCCTGGAACCGGCCCATCCGGTCCAAAACCGGATCCTGGACCGGACGGTGACCGGGCGAGGCTTCGGGAGCCCCGGGATTGCTTCCGGATGGCACCGGTCGACGTTCGGTCGAAAACCGGCCGGGCCGGTCGGGGGCCGGTCGGACCGGGCCCGGGACCGGGTGGGCCGGTCATAGGGCCGGTTGACCGGGCCTGGGACCGGCCGGCCTTCCTCCTCCCGCCTCTTCTTCCTCTTCCTTCCTTCTTCCTTCATTCTTCTTCTTCTCTCTTCCGTGCACCATGGGAGTTCCTTCTCTTCAGTTCCTCGGTGACTCTTGTACCTAATGACATGTAACACACCGACATGAGGTAGCATTCCATCCAAGGTATTGACGTGGTCGAGTGTCGAGAGGAAAGAGTTCACCTTGACATATATGGCGGGGGTTTGTGTTGTTGGTCCACTTGTGGGACTCCTTGACCATGGTGTAGCGTCGGCGATAGGCGGGGCTGCACTTGACGGTCTTGAGGCGGTGGTGTCCGAAAGCCACCCCGCATCACAAGGAGTTTGCTTTGGTAAAGTAGTACAATTTTATTGCTCACTATTGTACATGTTGGCTCTAAGACCATGTACTATGTGTGCTCAGTTCAAAGAAAATTGTGTCAGAACTAGGAACCGTTCAAGTTGAGTTGCTATGTATGGAACCAGTGGTGGGACCCTCTATTCACATCTTCTGCATGCATGCATCTTTCTTTTCCCTCACAATTTTACAGCTAGGTCCCACAATTGCATGTAAGAAGCGAACCAACTTTTTGAACCGCTTCTTGTGTCAGGCTTTAGGAACCGATGCCTTGCTATGTATTAAACCGGTTCAAGAGGAGGAGAGAGAAGGTTGTTAAGCTTCATGCACTAGCCACTTGAACCAAAAGTCCGAACTGATGGAAAGGGCTAGGCAATCTACTTGTACACTTCAACACCCCCTCTCACGTGTGACGGGACGACGAGAAGATAAGTCAACACGTGTAGAGAGGCAAAGAGGAAGCGGAAGGCCGGATACACATGGCAGGAGGCTGCGGGGATTTTTTAGAATAAATTGTGAAAGCCAGGATTTGAACTCGAGACCTGGGGCTCTGATACCATGTTAAGCTTCATGCACTAGCCACTTGAACCAAAAGTCCGAACTGATGGAAAGGGCTAGGCAATCTACTTGTACACGTCAACACCCCCTCTTATGTAAGACGGGAAGACGAGAAGACAAGTCAACATGTGTAGAGAGGCAAAGAGGCAGCGGAAGGCCGGATACACACGGCAGGAAAGAGGCAGCGGGAGGCCGGATACACAGGGCAGGAGGCTGCGGGAATTTTTTAGAATAAATTGTGAAAGCCAGGATTTGAACTCGAGACCTGGGGCTCTGATACCATGTTAAGCTTCATGCACTAGCCACTTGAACCAAAAGTCCGAACTGATGGAAAGGGCTAGGCAATCTACTTTATACACGTCAACACCCCCTCTCACGTGTGACGGAAAAACGAGAAGACAAGTCAACACGTGTAGAGAAGCAAAGAGGCAGCGGAAGGCCGGATACACACGGCAGGAAAGAGGCAGCGGGAGGCCGGATACACATGGCAGGAGGCTGCGGGGATTTTTTTTATAGAATAAATTGTGAAAGCCAGGATTTGAACTCGAGACCTGGGGCTCTGATACCATGTTAAGTTTCATGCACTAGCCACTTGAACCAAAAGTCCGAACTAATGGAAAGGGCTAGGCAATCTACTTGTACACGTCAACACCCCCTCTCACGTGTGACGGGAGACGAGAAGACAACTTAACACGTGTAGAGAGGCAAAGAGGCAGCGCCGGGACCACACGCCACACGGCAAGAGGCTGCGGGGGAATTTAGAATAAATTGAGAAAGCCAGGATTTGAACTCGAGACCTGGTGACATAGGCATCCCCAATGGGCCTGCCGAAAATGGTATCCGGGGTTTACTGAAGGCCCACGATTCGATGAATATGAAGTTCGGAAGCCCAAGTTAGTACTAAGAAAAGCTAGAGTTGTATTAGGAAATACATACTTGTAATCTTACGGGATGAGGTAGAAACCCTCCCGGACTCTGTAACTTGTGTATTACGAATCCCTCGGCTCCGCCTCCTATATAAGGGGGAGTCGAGGGACAAAGAGAGGATCGATTCATGGTTTCACGCAACCCTAGTTTTCGCATCGTCGAGCACTTTTCGGCTGAAACCTTCGAGATCTACTTGCCCTCTACTTCCGACTAAAACCCTAGTCCAATCTGTAGGCATTGATAAGTTAATCCCTTGTCAATTGGCGCCGTCTGTGGGAATTAGAGGTGTCAAGGAGCTGATCTCGATGGCACGTTCAAGATCGTCGACTTCGTCAACTGCAAGCAACGCGATGGACAGAGGTAAACAGATCGAAACTGGTCTAGTGATTTTGTTCCTCACCCGCCCTCCCGTTTGGATGCATATGCGTATCTGGAGGAGCCCATGGAGATGACGTTCGGAAAGTTCCACTTCCGCGTCGAGAAGGAAGGATCGTATCGTCTCGAAATTCCGATCTTGTCGGGATTATCGACGGTCGATCCAGATTTTTCGAGTTCAACATCGTCAATCGAGTCAGGCGACGAGGAGATTTCGTCGCCACGCTTCATCAGCACTATGGCAAGTGAAAAACTCGCCAAGATCTTTAGCAACATGTCCTTCGAGTCATCTGCGGACTCCGATATAAGCGATGACTCGAGCAACATAGACAGATTTAACTTCATCGACAGATCCACTATTGTTGGAGAGGTCTTCACCAATCTCTATGATGGTGTCACCAAACCCGACAAAGCTCAGAATCCAAAATATCATCAGATCTATGTAATTGGAGAACCAAGCCGCCCACAGGAGGGGACATCAGAGAACTTTGACGATGCGGGAAATCCGTATGTCGATCCTGCGGATCTCATGCGAGGTTTAGGAACAAAATATATCGGACCGGGAACGCGAGAGATGGTGCAATTTCCGCAGGCAGTGTGGGATCGAGTCGCAAGAGCTATTGATGGTACAGAGCCAATGACCATAACAGCGACATCTGAGGAGTTACAAGCGTATCAATACAGACTTGCACGTACCAGGCGGGAGCTCGAGAAACAGAAAATCGAGTTGGACAGGAGGCAGGAAGCAGCTTCTGCGTTAAGCAGGCGAAGAGCTAACCTGAGTCAACATTCTGGCACTTCAGGAGATAGTCACAGAGCAGCTCGAAATAGAGCGAGATCTCAGCTGCAAAATATACCTGAGGCAGATAGAGAAAACCTGGTCCAAAACATCGACATGTCATTTATGTCGATAGACACGAGGGGGAACATTATCCCCAAAACACCAGAAGCTGGGTACATGGCGACACAAGCCTTCATCCTCGCATCCAAGCCACCTCCCGGAGATCCAAGAGAAGCATTGTACAATATGGCTATGGCAGGAGTTGGAGCCATGGGAACGGCGTTCATAAATTCGCCTCCCGAAGGATCAGCAAGGCAAAACAGTCCATGACCTACTGCAGCAGCACCAGGTCCCGAAAGAACAAGTGGAGCAAGAGACACAGCAACTCAAGCACGGGTAGACAGAGCACGACAGAATAGAAGGGAACATCGGCATTCCCCAGAAATAGATGAAGAGGATATGTGCGGGCTACCGTGCTTTACAAGGAGGGTCTGGAAAACTCGAGTTCCTTCAGGGTTTAAATTACCCGATAATTTCAAAAAATTCGATGGCCTGCAAGATCTCGCGGATTGGCTAGTTGACTACCTCAAGACGGTGACGCTGATAGGTGGAACCAGAGCAACAACCATGCAGAGCATTCAAGTACACCTGAGTGGAGCCGCATGATCTTGGATAAAAAAGCTTCCTCCAGGTTCCATCGACAGCTGGGATAGTTTTGAGGATGTATTCGTCAAGAATTTCCGATCTACCTGCAAAAAAACCCGCATCACTAGAAGAGTTGAGGTCGTGTAGACAAAAGCATGATGAATCAATGAGAAAGTATATCCCGAGGTGGAACATCATTAAAAACTCGGCAGAGAACATATCTGACGAGAGAGCAATAGATGCGTTCGTGGCAGGAATTCGACGAGGAGATTTTGTCGAAGACTTGGGAAGAACCAACCCAAGGACAGTATCAGCTTTGATGGAGATAGCAAACAGGTGGGCAGATGGAGAAGATGATGTTCACAATAAGCGACATAGGTCACCAGAGGAGGACCGTAGTCAAAATTTTCAAAATAGACGGCGTTTTTCTCGGCAGTTCTCGAGCTATGATGCTCCTAATATCGGCTGGTTTTCGAGGAAACACTGGAGGAAACAATAGAGATGAATATCAAAGGAGTAATGAGCAGCAAAACGACAATAGAGATGACTCCCGGAATAACAGGCAAAATAGTGGACCAAGGTTCCAGAGACCATATGTATCTCCCGAGGATATGATGAACGGCCGTGTCAGATGCATTTTTATCTCGACAATAATGGAAGAAGGCAGTCAGGTCACTTGCAGAAGGATTGCCGAAATTTTCAAGCAATGTTGAGGTTTGCAGGGCAAGCCAATGCTCAAGCAACAAATAGAAATCCCTAGGGGCCCAGGAGTGAGATCCACCTGCCACCTCCTCCCGCAATTACGGACGAAAATCGGCACCAGCTCAGAATAGCGGCAGCACCACACCCACCTCCATATATCGACCCTAACTCCAACGGCGCGGTCTCGATGATTCAGAAAGCTAGGCCGTCTAACAGGGGTCAGAAAGTAATCTCGCGTCAAGTGTTCATGGCAGAGAAGATGCCTCCACCAACGATTGAGTACCTAAATTGTTCGGGACAGGACATTGGCTTCAGAATAGCGGATCACCCGCAGCAAGTTCCTCGACCAGGGCAGTCAGCACTTATCTTACCAGCAGTGATCGCAGGATTCGAAGTATCTCGAGTATTGATAGATGGAGGCAGCAGTTTAAACCTTATGTATGCAGATACATTAAGGAAGATGAACATATCCCTAGCAAACCTAAAACCAACTGACACACGTTTCCATGGTATCACGCCAGAAAAGCCAAGTTATCCACTGGGGAAGATCAATCTCGACGTTCAGTTTGGAACCCGAGAAAATTACAGGATAGAGAGGCTGGAGTTCGAAGTTGTGGATTTCCCGTCGCAATATCACGCTTTGTTGGGACGTCCAGCATATGCCAGGTTTATGGCGGTACCACACTACACGTACCTGTTGTGGAGGTTACCAGGAACTAAGGGACCAATTACAGTCAAAGGCAGTTTTGCATTATCTGATAAATGCGACAAGGATTTTCATCGACTGTCAGAAACCTTCGGGATGCAAGCAGAATATATGGCGTCGAGGCTAACAACTGATTATGATGTGTTGCCAGATGTAGGAAGGCCACTCAGGGAGCCAACCTTCAACACTACCAAGGATTCCAAAAAGGTGCAGATCCACCCGACAGATCCAAAGAAAACGACGTCCATCGCAACAGACATGGACCTTGCATAGGAAAGCGCGCTCGTCGAGTTCCTCCGTGAGCACTGGAAAATCTTCGCATGGTGTCCAGCTGACATGCCAGGAGTACCCAGGGAACTTGCCGAGCACCACCTAAACTTGGATCCAATAGCGAGACCAATTAAACAACCTTTGCGGCGTTTTTCGGAACCAAACCGCAAAGCCATGTTGTCAGAGATTGATCGACTCAGAGAGGCTGGTTTTATCAAAGAGCTGCATACAAAGACCACATGGGTAGCTAACCCAGTTTTGGTCCCGAAGAAAAACACGAAAGTCATTCGCATGTGTGTCGACTTTACGTGTCTCAATAAACACTGTCCAAAGGATCACTTTCCCCTCCCAATGATCGACCAAATTATCGACTCCACGGTAGGATGCGAACGTCTTTCCTTTCTGGATGCATATTCTGGTTATAACCAGATCAGACTAAAAGAAGATGATAAAGTCAAGACAGCGTTCATAACACCTTATGGTGTGTTTTGCTACAAAACAATGCCTTTTGGTTTGAAAAACGCGGGAGCAACATAACAGCGGATGATGCAGAAGTGCTTAGCAACACAGATTGGAAAAAACGTACAAGTGTACATTGACGACGTCGTCATAACATCAAAAAAGGGGGCAGCATTGATCGAGGATTTAAAGGAAACTTTCGACAACCTTGATACGTCTCAAACGTATCTATAATTTCTTATGCTCCATGCTACGAAAGGCAATGGAAAGCAAGGGTCCCGCTAGCATTGAGGAAGGAAGCGGTGAGACCAGTTCAGCCATAACCTTGAATTTTTATGATGATACTTACATGTTTTATACACACTTTACATCGTTTTGATGCATTTTCCGGAACTAACCTATTGACGAGATGCCGAAGGGCCAGTTGCTGTTTTCTGCTGTTTTTGGTTTCAGAAATCCTAGTAAGGAAATATTCTCGGAATTGGACGAAATCAACGCCCAACATCCTATTTTTCCACGAAGCTTCCGAACACCCGAGAGCCAGCAGAGGGGGGCCACAGGGCCACCAGATGACAGGGTGGCGCGGCCAGGGCCTAGGCCGCGCCCCCCTATTGTGTCACTGCCCCGTCAGCCCTCCGACTCCGCCTCTTCGCCTATTTAAGCCTCCTCGACCTAAAACCTCGATACGGAAAAGCCACGGTACGAGAAACCTTCCAGAGCCGCCGCCATCACGAAGCCAAGATCTGGGGGACAGGAGTCTCTGTTCCGGCACTCCGCCGGGACGGGGAAGTGCCCCCGAAAGGCTCTCCATCGACACCACCGCCATCTCCATCAACGCTGCTGTCTCCCATGAGGAGGGAGTAGTTCTCCATCGAGGCTAGGGGCTGTACCGGTAGCTATGTGGTTAATCTCTCTCCTATGTACTTCAATACAATGATCTCATGAGCTGCCTTACATGATTGAGATTCATATGAGTTTTGTATCACTATTCATCTATGTGTTACTCTAGTGATGTTATTAAAGTACTCTATTCCTCCTCCACGGTGTAATGGTGACGAGTGTGTGCATCGTGTAGTACTTGGCGTAGGTTATGATTGTAATCTCTTGTAGATTATGAAGTTAATTATTGCTATGATAGTATTGATGTGATCTATTCCTCCTTCATAGTGTGATGGTTACAGTGTGCATGCTATGTTAGTACTTGGTGTAATTGCAATGATCTATCATGCACTCTAAGGTTATTTAAATATGAACATTGAATGTTGTGGAGCTTGTTAACTCCGGCATTGAGGTGCTCTTGTAGCCCTACGCAATTAGTGGTGTTCATCATCCAACAAGAGAGTGTAGAGTGGTTTTATTATGTGATCAATGTTGAGAGTGTCCACTAGTGAAAGTATGATCCCTAGGCCTTGTTTCTAAGCATCGAATCTCCGTTTATTTACTGTTCTGTTGCATGTTTACTCGCTGCCATAATTTATTCAGATTGTTATTACCACTCATATACATCCATATTACTTGTATTTCACTATCTCTTCGCTGAACTAGTGCACCTATACATCTGACAAGTGTATTAGGTGTGTTGGGGACACAAGAGACTTCTTGTATCATGATTGCAGGGTTGCTTGAGAGGGATATCTTTGACCTCTTCCTCCCTGAGTTCGATAAACCTTGGGTGATCCACTTAAGGGAAACTTGTCTGCTGTTCTACAAACCTCTGCTCTTGGAGGCCCAACACTGTCTACAAGAATAGAAGCACCCGTAGACATCAAGCACTTTTCTGGCGCCGTTGCCGGGGAGAAAAGGTAAAAGGCACTCATACTCCGGTCCCAGGTAACTAAGTACTTTTCTGGCGCCATTGTGTGAGTGTTCGAAGCTATTTCCTATAGATCCTGCAATTGCATCTTATTGTTTCTTGTTTACGCTAGTTAGGCATAATGGACAACAATGAGCTTCTTATTCTATTTCCTGAGTTAAGACATGGATCGTTCGATGCGAAAATTAAAAAACCTATGGAATATTATTTGCATGCTAGTAGTAATATTAGTATGAACGCTTTGAACACCATTGTTGATAATGATATAGAAAGTTCTAAGCTTGGGGAGGTCGGTTTTGATGAAAATGATCTCTTTAGCCCTCCGGGTATTGAGGAGAAAGTTTATGTTGATTATGATATGCCTCCCATATATGATGATTATAATGATAGTGGTCTTTTGGTGCCGCCTACCGTGGAGGATAAATTTAATTATGATTACAATATGCCTCCTATATTTGATGATAGCTACTTTGTTGAATTTGCTCCCACTACAATTAATAAGAATGACTATGCTTATGTTGGGAGTAGTAATAATTTTATGCATGAGACTCATGATAAGAATGTTTCATTTGATAGTTATATTGTTGAGTTTGCTCATGATGCTACTGGATATTATTATGAGAGAGGAAAATATGGTTGTAGAAATTTTCATGTTACTAAAACACCTCTCTATATGCTGAAATTTTTGAAGTTACACTTGTTTTATCTTCCTATGCTTGTAACGTTGCTCTTCCTGAACTTGTTTATTTACAAGATTCCTTTTCATAGGAAGTGGGTTAGACTTAAATTTGTTTCATACTTGCTTCTTGATGCTCTCTTTTGCTTCAACTACTATTTCTTGCGAGTGCATCATTAAAATTGTTGAGCCCATCTTAATGGCTATAAAGAAAGCACTTCTTGGGAGATAACCCATGTCTTTATTTTACTACAGTACTTTTTTTTTATATTTGTGTCTTGGAAGTTGTTTACTACTGTAGCAACCTCTCCTTATCTTTATTTTATTGCATTGTTGTGCCAAGTAAAGTCTTTGATAGTAAAGTCAATACTAGATTTGGATTACTGCGCAGAAACAGATTTCTTCCTGTCACGAATTTGGGCAGTGTTCTCTGTAGATAACTCAGAAAAATCTGCCAATTTACGTGAATGATCCTCAGATATGTACGCAACTTTCATTAAATTTGAGCATTTTCATCTGAGCAAGTCTGGTGCCTCTTTAAAATTTGTCTTTACGGACTGTTCTGTTTTGACAGATTCTGCTTTTTATTTCGCATTGCCTCTTTTGCTGTGTTGGATGGATTTCTTTGTTCCATTAACTTCCAGTAGCTTTGAGCAATGTCCAGAAGTGTTAAGAATGATTGTGTCACCTCTGAACATGTGAATTTTTAATTATGCACCAACCCTCTAATGAGTTTGTTTTGAGTTTGGTGTGGAGGAAGTTTTCAAGGGTCAAGAGAGGAGGATGATACAATATGATCAAGAAGAGTGAAAAGTCTAAGCTTGGGGATGCCCCCGTGGTTCATCCCTGCATATTTCAAGAAGACTCAAGCATCTAAGCTTGGGGATGCCCAAGGCATCCCCTTCTTCATCGACAAATTATCAGGTTTCTTCTCTTGAAACTATATTTTTATTCGGTCACATCTTATGTACTTTACTTGGAGAGTCTGTGTGCTTTTATTTTCGTTTGTTATCTTAGTTCTCTGAATAAATTCATGCTTGTGTGGGAGAGAGACACGCTCCGCTGTTGCATATGAACACATGTGTTCTTCGCTTTATCTTTAATGTTCATGGCGAAGGTTGAAACTGCTTCGTTAATTGTTATATGGTTGGAAACGAGAAAATGCTGCATGTGGTAATTGGTATAATGTCTTGAATAATTTGATACTTGGCAATTGTCGTGCTCATATAGATCATGTTTAAGCTCTTGCATCATGTACTTTGCACCCATTAATGAAGAACTACATAGAGCTTGTTAAAATTTGGTTGGCATGATTGATCTCTAGAGTGTAGATATTTTCTGGTTAAGGTGTTTGAACAACAAAGAGACAATGTAAAGTCTTATAATAGCTACAATATGTTCATATGTGAGTCTTGCTGCACCGTTTTATGCTTGAGTTTGCTTCAAACAACCTTGCTAGTCTAGCCTTGTATTGAGAGGAATTCTTCTCGTGCATCCAAATCCTTGAGCCAATAACCATGCCATTTGTGTCCACCATACCTACCTACTACATGGTATTTCTCTGCCATTCCAAAGTAAATTACTTCACGTGCTACCTTTAAACAATTCAAAACTTTATTACTTCTTATTTGTGTCAATGTTTTATAGCTCATGAGGAAGTATGTGGTGCTTTATCTTTCAATCTTGTTGGGCAGCTTTCACCAATTGACTAGTGGCTTCATCCGCTTATCCAATAATTTTGCAAAAAGAGCTGGCGCGGGGTTCCCAGCCCCCAATTAATCAACCTTCATTAATAATTCTCTTCACATGTTTTGCTCGATTCATCGGTAAGCAACTTAATTTTGCAAATAGACACTCCTTCATGGTATGTGAATGTTGGAAGGCACCCGAGGATTCGGTTAGCCATGGCTTGTGTAAGCAAAAGGTTGGGAGGAGTGTCAACCATAAATAAAACTAAAATACATGTGTAAACAAAAGAGAAGAGGGATGATCTACCTTCATGGTAGAGATAACGTCCTTCATGGGAGCCGCTCTTTGAAAGTCTGTTTGGCAAGGGGGTTAGAGTGCCCACTACCATTCGTTGACAACAACAAACACCTCTCAAAACTTTACTTTTATGCTCTCTATATGATTTCAAAACTTAAAAAGCTCTAGCACATGACTTAATCCTGCTTCCCTCTGCGAAGGGCCTATCTTTTACTTTATGTTGAGTCGGTTTACCCATTCTTTCTATCTTAGAAGCAAACACTTGTGTCAAGCTGTGTGCATTGATTCTTACATGTTTACCTATTGCACTTGTTATATTGCTTTATGTTGACAATTATCCATGAGATATACATGTTGAAGTTGAAAGCAACCGCTGAAACTTATATCTCCTTTGTGTTGCTTCAATGCTTTTACTAAGAATCTATTGCTTTATGAGTAACTCTTATGCAAGTCTTATTGATGCTTGTCTTAAAGTGCTATTCATGAACAGTCTTTGCTATATGATTCAATTGTTTAGTCATTATCTTTACCATTTCTTTGAATCGCTGCATTCATTACATATGCTTTACAATTGTATTGATCAAGATTATGATAGCATGTCACTTAAGAAATTATCTTTGTTATCGTTTACCTACTCGAGGGCGAGTAGGAACTAAGCTTGGGGATGCTTGATACGTCTCAAACATATCTATAATTTCTTATGTTCCATGCTACTTTTATGATGATACTTACATGTTTTATACACACTTTACATCGTTTTGATGCCTTTTCCGAAACTAACCTATTGAGGAGATGCCGAAGGGCCAGTTGCTGTTTTCTGCTGTTTTTGGTTTCAGAAATCCTAGTAAGGAAATATTCTCGGAATCGGACGAATTCAATGCCCAGCATCTGTGGTGACCCTGCATACCACTGCATGTTGTAGTATGCTAGTCGTTGATATAACATTCACGAAGTACCATTCCGCAAATATTACATCCCTCAGAGTAGTACAACAGAACATAGCAGGGTCCATAACTCATTCACTTATTATTACAAGCATCAAACATATATTGTCTTGGAGCTCCTCTTGGGTCCTCGGAGGATACTCCTGGGTTCGAGGTGAACCCAACTTAGCTTACAATATAAGAGTCTCATTAAACTATACATTTATTGCCTCGAGCAGCTAAATACTAGAGTTCGGGCTGCTCGGTTACTACTACTATCGGATATCTCTAGGCTTGTTCTCCTCACGGAAGCCTCCCCGGATCCGTAGACTATGAGATAGTCTACGCCTTCAACACCTCCTGAGAGGTCTGGTTCATCGTAGCCGATGATCTCGGCTCCTTCATTGTTGTCGTAGTCCTCCTCCAGACGATTCAGACAATCCAAGCATGGGGTTTAAGAGTGGTATGAGTATGAGCGTACTCAACAAGTTCATTATAGATAAGAGGTGTTTAATGCACTATCTACGATATTAGACCAGAAAGTCTAATACCAATGCAAGTTTTGGTAAACATTTTTTCAAGAGATTGCTTTTATTCCAAAAAAAAACTATGTCCGTCAGCCTTCACCGGTTTACTAGAACTTCATGGAGCTCCTTTCCGGCCGCGTTCGCAGTTCCTTATCCCGGAACAGGGAGTGACAGGTCACAGTTCTTTACACTCTGCAGAGGTGTGTTGCTTTACCCATAAGAGATCTTAACCTTGGTGCCAACCAGGGCAGCTTTCCCGTCCACACTTCCTTCGGTGTGAGGCCCGGTATAAGGTCTAGCCAATCATGTTCCTCCGCTACCTCGAACACCCACCCTTTGTTGCATGCCCCGACCACGGGTCCTCGCCGGTCCCATTATTCCCACTCACGGGTGGACCCCGACCACGACGACGGTTTGGGATCGAACCAAACTCCTTCGCCGGTAGCTGCAACCCATCATAGACCGCAATACCGTGGGGACTTAAGGCTTCCCGACCAACCGCTTGCACTTCGAGCGACAAGTGTCTACGGACTATGCCGTGGGGACTTAAGGCTTCCCCGACCAACCGCTTGCCCTGACAGATACAAGTGTCTACGGTAAAGCGCATCCGTTGATGAACGAGAGGTGGAAACACTTTTGACTACTCCGTCCCACTCCGGATCTTATGGTTAACACGGGTATTACGGCACAAGAATCACTGGCGACATTTGTTATTTAATCCTAGATGGATATAAGCCCGTGCAATGGAACCTCCACCATATCAACACAATCCATGGTTCCATTGCCCACCACATAGTCATATTCATAATTATGAAAGTAGTGGTTTTGATTTTTATGCAATAGTGATAACCATAATACTTTGCAAGTAATTTGATAGAAATACTCAAATGACATGAGCAAGCGATGAACTTTCCTGAACACTGCAAAGTTTTGCAGTTGGATGGTGTGGACTGACCCTTGTCCTCTGGTTCTGAAAAATAGCATCATTGTCCGATAAGGACAATGGTTAAAGAAGCAATTATGCATGATTCCATTTTTAGGGTTTGTTCCCCCCTTCCGATGTCGTTATTATTTCATGTAAGAGGTTAATACTAAGAATAATTTGGGGATACTTGATTTAAAGTAAAATACAACCTTGAAATGTTGTCAAGGTGTTTTTGAAGTCCCAATTCATTAATGGACTTATTTTTATTATTGAAAATTTTATGTGTGATTTAAATGATTATTTAAATCATCAAATGAAGACTTATACTTAATTGTCTTCAGAAATTCTCTTTTGTATTTTATTATGATAGAGAATTTTATGCTGATCTATTTTCATATTTTTAATTATTTTTTAGAGCTTTTAAACATTTCTTATGTAATTTCAAAGTTTCTGTTTTAATTCATTTTGTGAAATGACTATAATGCCCCCAGGCCCACTGTCGGGGTGGCCCAGCGGTTAGATCGAACCGACCGGCCCGGTCCGGCTCGACCAGCTCCATTCCCCTCTCTTCCTCACACGCGCGACCAAACCCTATCCCTCTCCCGTCGCTCTGGCGATCCGTGGTCGCCGCCGCCGTCGCCGAATTAATCCGACCAACTCCGGCGGTCGCCGCCGGCGAGATCAAGTGGATCTGAACCGCCTCTCGACGGCGGACACGGTGGTCCGCGTCGATCTGACGCTGGCGTCCTTGTTCGCTCGCCCTCGTCGCCTCTGCTCGCCTGCTGTGGGGATCCATGGCGATCTCCTCGCCGCCGATGCTCCTGGTGCTGTGGCGGTCGCTGGGCGCTCGCGCTCGGCGACGTCAGGCCAGGCGCGGCTTGGCGCTGCCGTGGTGGCCCGTGCCGCCGTGCCGTCGTGGCACGCTGTGGTGCTCCGCTCCAGGTACGTGCGCCGCCATCCTCTTCCTTCTTCCTTCTCTACTGCTAGTTCATCCTCCTCTCCTGTTCTTCTGATCTAGCTCTGGCCACTGCATGCTGTCCCTTGTGCATATACTGTTTACGTGGCTGTGCTCATTGCTGCTGCCTACATGCGCCATGGCTCCTAACTAATGTGCTTGCTCTACTGCTATGCGTATGCTGCTTGCTGTGCTGTTACTGCCATGCTCCTGTGCTTCTTAGCTACTTCTGTTCATGGTGATCTCCTACTGTGGCCCTCCTGTAATTGCTCATGAGCATCCAATGATGCCCATGGTCTACTGGCTTGCTCCTATTATTTTACTTGTCACTTGGACATATTGTGTGTGCATAATCCTGTCCCTGGCTTGATTATATTGTGCAATTTCTTGTAAATTTACAAGAACCAGTGCACATGGATGCTCTTCAGTGTGCTATCATTCATAGTCTTGCTCACTTGAGCATGCATGTGGGCTAAACAACACCATCCCTTGATGATGTGCTTCTGTATACATTTATATAACATGTATTTGATTGTTTGCTAGGCTATTATTCCTTTTCTGTGACCAATTAATTTATAGGGTGCATGTGTTGATGCTAGGCTTGGCTCTAGCATGCTCTGCCAAGCTCTGATGATTTTATAATCATCAGATGCTTGGTGACTGGCTGATGTTTCATGCTTATGTTTAACTGGTGCTCTCCTGGTGTCTGTGGGATGCATACACTTGTGCTAATGAATGGTAATGCTTGCTCAAGCATCATCTGATGCTTGCAGTGATCCTCTGGATCATGTGCATGGTTCTGGTGACTTGGTTACTTGTATAATTCATTTATCTGTAATACCTTGCTTTGTTTGATGGATAAATGAGATGAACTGCTTGCAGTGATGATTCTTGTAATAAACTTGAT
Source organism: Lolium rigidum (assembly GCF_022539505.1). NCBI lineage: Eukaryota > Viridiplantae > Streptophyta > Magnoliopsida > Poales > Poaceae > Lolium > Lolium rigidum. Next base: position 183,406,566 of record NC_061513.1, on the reverse strand, counting down.
TGAGCTAGAGGGATGCCAACAGTGGTTGGGGACCCTAGCTCATCTTTGAACCCAAATCTGGGTGATGATATTTGTGCTTGGCTTGGTGGTTTGGCTGTTTTAGTGGTTGAGGTGACCTCGGCAATATTCATATGCTGCCCTAGGGTAGCTCCCCTCTTGTTGATTTGCTTGTGGCTCACTAACTGCTTTCTGGGTGATCCATTTATTGGATTGCCAGTAGCCTTTGATGTTGAAATCAAATAGACAAGGATTTGTCTATGTCTGATGGCCAATTAGCTATAGGTGCTAAGTGGGTGCAACTAGGCTGACTTGTGCTTTCATCTCTTGCTGGATTTCTTCAGTTATGCAATTATTGTCATATCTGTTGTTCCCTTTTGATGATTGACCAGTGGCCTTTCTGCTCTTACTTGCACCATAGGGTTTAATAACAGATGATGACACAATCTTGGGTATCACACCCTGTTGATCATGTGTGCTTGATGCATATGCTTATATATGAACAAAACCATCTGGTTTGTCCACGATGCTTGGTATACCTCACTCCAGCTCCCAGAAATAGTGTGTTGGTGTAGAGGTTTTGCTTCTGGTGATTTGCTTGACTTGCCCTGCTCCTCCTTGTGGCTTGTGATTCTTAGTTTGGTTCAGTGGTGAGTTTGGACAGGTTGAACAGCACTGGTTGTTCTTCTTGTTCTAGCTGTTCTTGGTGTTCTTGGTGACTTACCCTGTTGCTTGTCGACGGATGAAGCAAATAGCTAGGGTTTTGGCTGTGAAAAGTTTATATATGGCTGGCCTTTGCTTCCCTGCTCGACAGCTTAGCCTGGCATGTGTTGGTGACTCCCCCTGTGTGAGTGTGATGGTGAGCATGCACACATGCAGTGTGAGCTGCTTGTGTGTGTGTGTGTGTCTTCCTGATACTTTGCACTTGGCTGTGAGAGGATCAGCTCGGCAGCTTTGGTCATATCCTCTCAACTTTCATTTTATTTCTAACCTGCCAAGTGGCTATGCCACTTGGCATAACTTTTATTTGTTGTGATTATGTGCAGGAATCAACAATTGAGCAAGATGAATAAGGAGGTCATCAAATCCAAGATCAAGTGAAGATGATCTTGTAGGATTTAGGATAGGATCCATCCTTGTACTTTTCTTTTTATTTTCTTTTCTAATTTTTTTCCAATTCTTGTAAAGTGTTGTATATTCTTTTTCTAATTATGGATATTGTAAATGACAATGTATAATGTGTGATTATCAATAAAGCTCAAAGTTTTCTCTAATGAGCTTTACTTTATTTTAATTGTTCATATTGTTTATTATTTATAATTTACTTAATGAATTTCCTCTCAATTGAATTTATGGGATATTTATTTGATGTTTGAATTTGAAATTCAAATTCAACTTAGGTTAAAATTCAATCATGCAACTTAAGTTGTGATGCAAACTCTCCCCTCTCTTCTCAAAACCCTAGTTTAGTTAGATAAGAGCAAGTTTGTCGCACTCTCGAAACCCTAACCCTGTAAGGTGTCGAGAGAGAAACTTGTCCCCCTTCGATGCAGTTTTTGTTTAAAAGCGCGAAATTTCCCCGTAAATTACAATGCAATGCACATCCCTTTCTAAAATCTACCCCTCGATCGTCTCTAAACCTGGGACATTACAGCATCCTATTTTTCCACGAAGCTTCCAGAACACCCGAGAGCCAGCAGAGGAGGGCCACAGGGCCACCAGATGATAGGGTGGCGCGGCCAGGGCCTGGGCCGCGCCCCCCTATTGTGTCACTGCCCCGTCAGCCCTCCGACTCCGCCTCTTCGCCTATTTAAGCCTCCTCGACCTAAAACCTCGATACGGAAAAGCCACGGTACGATAAACCTTCCAGAGCCGCCGCCATCACAAAGCCAAGATCTGGGGGACAGGAGTCTCTGTTCCGGCACTCCGCCGGGACGGGGAAGTGCCCCCGGAAGGCTCTCCATCGACACCACCGCCATCTCCATCAACGCTGCTGTCTCCCATGAGGAGGGAGTAGTTCTCCATCGAGGCTAAGGGCTGTACCGGTAGCTATGTGGTTAATCTCTCTCCTATGTACTTCAATACAATGATCTCATGAGCTGCCTTACATGATTGAGATTCATATGAGTTTTGTATCACTATTCATCTATGTGTTACTCTAGTGATGTTATTAAAGTACTCTATTCCTCCTCCACGGTGTAATGGTGACAGTGTGTGCATCGTGTAGTACTTGGCGTAGGTTATGATTGTAATATCTTGTAGATTATGAAGTTAATTATTGCTATGATAGTATTGATGTGATCTATTCCTCCTTCATAGTGTGATGGTGACAGTGTGCATGCTATGTTAGTACTTGGTGTAATTGCAATGATCTATCATGCACTCTAAGGTTATTTAAATATGAACATTGAATGTTGTGGAGCTTGTTAACTCCGGCATTGAGGTGCTCTTGTAGCCCTACGCAATTAGTGGTGTTCATCATCCAACAAGTGTCGGGGGGAAGACCCCGGGTAGGGCAATGGACGCGGAGCAGCCGGCTGACCACTGGCCGGCTCGCGGCAAAGGCCGGCTGAGGAGCAGCCGGCTGGCGCCGTGGCCGGCTGGTCCGGAAGTCGGCTGGCTCTAGGTCCTAGTCGGCCTAGCTACGGCCGCCAATGCTTGTAGTTGGGCCGGCTTCTACAAGCCATATCCGGCGGGGGTCTGTACCTCGAGACCGACTCGAGGCTGGCGAGTCTTGCCTTGGAAGGAACCGGGTTGGTGATCCGGGTTCCCAAAGTCCACGCTGACTTCATCTTCCGTAAAGCGCGGGGCACTTGTGGAGCAATAGTGCCACGCGCCGGACAGGCCATCATGGCTTACGACGCGCCGTACGAGGCTACGGTGGGCTGACGGCGACAGAGACACCTCCTCTCCATACCGCTGACACTGGGCAGCCGGATGGGACAGGCCATGACGCCTCAACGGCTCCCGACGTCACCGCCTCGGGAAGGAGCGGAAGCCGAAGCCGGCCAAGCCGGCCGGTAGACTATAGGGTCTTATATGTAAAGTGCCGGTGCCTATATAAGCCGCACTACCCCTCTCGTGCGGGGAGGATCGATCACTTATTGCTTTCACCTACCTACGGCGCTGCACTGTGAGAGAGACCATCGTCTCCCTTAGCCTCTCGGGGCCAGCCGGATACAGCTCTAGGAGCACCATTGTGCTTGTGTGATCACCATATACACTCATAGCAGGAGTAGAGGTTTTACCTCCACGGAGGAGCCTCGAACACGGGTACGTCGCCGTGTCGCTCGTGCCCATACCCGCTTCGGATACCGCCGTGAGATCTCTCGGGAGCCCCTTCGATTAGCCACCCTATGGCATATGCCGTGACGATACCACGACATTTGGCGCCCACCGTGGGGCCTTCGGCATCCTCGGCCGGTGTCTTCATCCGGACGGGCCTCACCATCACCACCGGCGAGCGAGTCGCTTCGAGGCTTGATGCGGAGATTCGGCTCCCTCGGCCGCGTCAGCGACAACGCTGGCTGCTTCGCCGACCGGCCCTTCCCAGCCGGCGGCAGCGTCATCTCCTTCGGCGGCCACGACGTCTACGTCGCCACCGTCGCACCGCCGCGCTACCCGCGGCAGGTGTTGCGCTGCGCTAGCCCTCCTCCGCGAGCCGGCAGCGGCGCTCTCGCCGGCCCCGCCGTCGTGCAAGTCATGATGGGCTGGCGAGAAGTCACCAAGAACCCGCGCACCCGCGGCCCCAACCTGGAGCGCCACGTTGCCCCCACCGCCTCCGGCTCGGGCCCACAGGCGCCCCCACCTCCGTCCCGGCTGGAGCAAGTCCGGGCAAGGCTGAGCACCCCGCTCACCACCGGCGCCGGCACCGACGCCGCCGCCGTCGAGGCAGACACGGAGCGCACCGCGTGCTCCTCCTCAAGCGAGACCGAGGAGCTGGCTGCTGCTAGCGCCAGTGGGACATCACCCGGCGCGAGTACAACCGCGCCCACGGCCTCACCCAGGCGGCGACAACCCCGGCCGAGCCGGCGAGATCCGCCGCAGAGGCCGCGACCTAGGCGCCGAGATCGACCGCGACGGCGCGGACGAGCCGGCTCCATCCATGGAGCTGCCCATCTACAACACCCCGACAAGAACATGCTCGCGGCCGAAGCCGCCGCAGAAGAGCTGCACCGCCTCGAGGGCGAAGAGCTACGCCGCCAGACTGCGCGGGTGGCTGATTTGGTGAAGGCTGCCAACAAGCAGTCGAAAGACCCCAAGTACGCCCGAGACCCTAGAGCTTCTCACGCTCGTGGTGCCGCAGGCAATGCCAGGGACACGGCCGAGTCCGCCTCCCCAGCACCAAGCCGGCGCAGCGACTCCCGCGCCACGCGCGCAACCCCGAGCCGGCCGAGCCACCAGCCGGGCGGCGGCGGCGGCGCGGCCGGGCTCCGCCAAGCCGGAACCAGGAGCAAGACTCCGAGCCGCGACGCCCTCACCGGCCGGCTCCCGAAGCCGAGCGGCGCTCGCCAGCCGGCCCACTCCCGGCTAGGCCCGCGCATCGAGCCCGCCGACGCCAGAGACCGCCTCGACCGGCTGATCGAATCTCGCATTGCGGAAGAGGAGGCACCGGCTTGCCCCAAGTGCTTCGGGCCCCGCATCGCCAACGAGCCCGTGCTCGACGGCTTCCAGCTCCCCGCGACACGCCCAAGTACGACGGCACCGCCAAGCCGGAGGACTGGCTCGCTGGACTACTCCACCGCGATCGGCATCTCTCGGGGCAACAAGCGCCGGGCTGTGCGCTACTCCCCCTCATGCTGCTCGGCTCCGCCCGCACATGGCTCAACAACCTGCCGGCCGGCGGCATAAGCGGCTGGCTGGACTTCGAGGCCGCCTTCATCAGCAACTTCACCGGCACCTATCGCCGGCCGGGTCGCCCTCAACAGCTTGAGATGTGCAAGCAGGGCCCGGATGAGACGGATCGCGCGTACCTAACGCGCTGGTGCGAGATGCGCAACTCTTGCGAGGGCGTGCACGAGATGCAAGCCATCAGCTTCTTCATGGGAGGCTGCCGGCCCAACACCATGTTGTGGCACAAGCTACACCGCAGCGAGCCCAAGACAATGGCCGCCTTGATGGCCATCGCCGACAAGTACGCGCTGGCTGAGGAAGCCGGCAAGGCGCCGGGCGACGTTTCACCGGCCCGGCAAGACGGGACAACCACAAGCCGGCTGAGCACAAGCCGGCCGAAGGCGGCTCGCATGGCAGCCGGCGGGACAACTACCGCGGCAAGCGTCACGGCGACCAGCCGGATCGCCGGTGCGGTTCCGCCCATGTGGCAGCCGTGTCGGACAACGCGGCGGGCGGCGGCCGCCGCCGAGCAAGCAGGACCGGCAATGGAAGCCGAAGTACACCTTCGAGCGGATGCTCGACTCGCCGTGCAAGTATCCACGGCGGCAAGAACCCCTCCAACCACACCACCCGCGGCTGCCACTTCATGAAGCGGGCGACAAGCGGCGAACCCCTCCCCCCTCCACCCCCGCCCCCTCCAGCCGGCGGGCCGGGTGGTCAAGGCGGCGCGAGAACGCCAACCTCGAGCACCACGAGGCTAACCAAGTGCACCATGGCCGATATCGGCCGAAGATGCTACCTACATCATCTTCACCTCCGAGCCGAGGACAAGACGAGCCGGCGAGCCGTTCCCTCGAGGTCAACGCGGTCATACCGCCGGTCCCCCGATACCTAAGCTGGTCGGAGCGAGGCCATCACATTTGATCGCCGCGACACACCGGCTGTCTGCCGAAGCCGGGCAGCTACGCCATGGTCCTCGACCCCACCATCGGCACGACTCGGCGCGGCGTGCGATTTTCGCGCGTCCTCATCGACGGCGGCAGCGGCATCAACATCCTCTATCGCGACACCGCCCGCAAGCTGGGCATCCGGGAGGCCGAGTTGCGCCCCACCCCACCGTCTTCCATGGCATCGTGCCGGGCCAGCTGCTGCCCGGCCGATCGGCCGGATCACGGCCGGAGGTGATGTTCGGGAAGCCGGACCACTTCCGCACGAGAGAATCGAGTTCGAGGTAGTGGACCTCGTGAGTCCCTACCACGCGCTCTGGGCAGGCCGGCCACGACCAAGTTCATGGCGGTGCCCCACTATGGGTACACGAAGATGAAGCTGCACGGCCCAAAGGGGTCATCACCATAGCCGGCGACTATCGCCGCTCCATGGGCTGCGCCACGCGAGCTCCAAGATGGCCCGGACGCTGGTCATCGCCACGCGAGAAGCAGCTCATCCACGACGCCGTTGCCCTCGCCAAGGCCGCGCGGACGGACATGCCGGCTGGAGGCAACCCGGCTGGGACGACTCACTTCCGGCCGGCCGACAGCACCAAGAAGATCCTGCTTGGACCCGGCGCAGCCGAACAAGTACGTCACCATCGGTGCCGGCTTGAGCAAGAAATAGGAAAGCGAGCTCACCCGCTTCCTCCGTGAGAATCGGGACATCTTCGCATGGACTCCAAGAGACATGCCGGGTGTGCCGAGGGAGTTGGCTGAGCACCACCTCCACGTCCGGCCTGACGCCAAGCCGGTGAAGCAGCCTCTCAGGCGCTTCGCCGAAGAACGAAGAAAGGCCATCGGTGAAGAAATCGCCCGGCTCCTAGCTGCCGGCTTCATCATGGAAGTACTACACCCGGACTGGTTGGCGAACCCGGTCCTGGTTTTGAAGAAGAACGGCTCCTGGCGCATGTGTATCGACTACACCAGCCTGAACAAGGCGTGCCCGAAGGACCCCTTCCCCCTGCCGCGCATAGATCAAGTCATAGACTCGACTGCCGGCTGTGAACTGTTGTCTTTTCTAGATGCCTATTCAGGCTACCACCAGATTCCTTTGAATCCGGATGATCAAATAAAGACTTCGTTCATTACCCCGTACGGGGCTTACTGCTACACGACTATGCCATTCGGCTTGAAAAATGCAGGCGCCACCTACCAAAGGTGCATGCAAAAGTGTTTGCGGGATCAAATCGGCAGAAATGTTCACGCATATGTGGATGATGTCGTTGTAAAAACCAAGGAGATGCCTACCCTCCTTGATGACCTGAGAGAAACCTTCACCAATCTGCGAAGATTCCGGATGAAGCTCAACCCGGCCAAGTGCACTTTCGGCGTGCCAGCCGGCTAACTCCTGGGCTACCTCGTCTCTCGGCGAGGAATCGAAGCCAACCCGAGAGAAGATCGGTGCCATTGAGAAGATGGAGCTGCCGCGGTGCCTCAAGGACGTCCGGAAGTTCGGCCGTGCATCGGCTTCCTTGAGCCGCTTCGTCGGCCGAGCTGGGGAGAAGGCACTTGCCCCTATATCGGTTGATGAGGAAGGCGGACAAGTTCGTCCGGTCACCGCGGGCGGATGAAGCCTTCCGTGACTTAAAGCGCGTGCTCTCAACCGCGCCAATCCTCGCAACGCCGGGTTCAATGGAGCCGATCTCTGTTGTACATCGCAGCCACCAACCGAGTGGTTAGCGTTGTCACGGTGGTGGAGCGCAAAGAAGCCGAAAACGAGAAGCAGGCTGGTCCGGCGCCCGGTCTACTACCTCAGCGAAGTGCTCTCCCGATCGAAGCAAAATTACCCCCACTACCAGAAGGTCACCTACGGTGTCTACATGGCAGCCAAGAAGCTCAAGCATTACTTCCAAGAACACCCCATCCGGGTGGTTGCCACGAGCGCCTGCGGCGGAAATCATCGGCAGCAAGGATGCCAACGGCCGGGTCGCCAAGTGGGCCACTGGAGCTAGCCGCCCACACCATCCTCTACGAGCCACGCACGGCCATCAAGTCGCAGATCCTCGCGGACTTCTTCGTCGGCCGAGGCTGAGATGCGGTACACGCCGCTGTGCCGGATTCCACACATTGGAAGATTCACTTCGACGGCTCAAAGATGCGCAACGGCACGGGAGCCGGCATCGTCATCACCTCTCCCAAGGGAGACCGGCCTGGACTACGTCCTGCAGATCCACTTCGCCGCATCCAACAATGTGGCGGAGTATGAAGCGCTCATACATGGGCTGAAGCTGGCCAAGGAGATTGGTGTGCGTCGCATACTTTGCTTCGGCGACTCCGACTTGGTTATACAGCAAGCATCGGCGGCGGGACGCGAAGGACGCCAACATGGCCTCGTACCGCTTCCATGTCCAGCAGCTATCCGGCTTCTTCGACGGCTGCGAGTTCCACCATGTGCCACGAGCAAACAACGAGGCGGCTGACGCCTTGTCCAAGATTGGCTCAACCCGGCAAGCCATTCCGCCGGGTATCGCCTTGGCGGTTATCAAGAAGCCGTCCATCATACCGTCACCGGATTCGGATTCAATATTCGTGCCGGGCTGACCCGAGGGCTGCTCAGCCGAACCCGGGGGCTTCATCGCCCAAGACGGGGGCTAACAAGCCGAACCCGCCGGCTACCATGCCGAACCCGGGGACTTCTCAGTCCAACCCGGGGGCTTCATCGCCACACTCGGGGGCTAGCAAGCCGAACCCGCCGGCTAGCAAGCCGAACCCGGCGACCATGCGATCGAAGCCGGAAGCTCCCACGCGGGAGACCACGGTGGTCGGCGTATTCGAGATAAGATGCGTACCTTCATGGGCACAAGAATTCCTCTCCTACCTCACCGACGGTGTGCTTTGCACGATGACGGAGTCCGAGGCCGGGCAGATTGAGAGAAGGGCCAAGGCCTATACAATCATCAACCACGAGCTGTACAAACGCAGCGTAAGTGGGGTGTTCCGGCGGTGCGTCGAGCCGGCTGAAGGGATTGAACTCCTACGGGAAATCCATCGGGGCGAGTGCGGCCATCACGCCTCCTCCCGAGCCATAGTGGCCAAAGCCTTCCGGCACGGTTTTTGCGGCCGGCTGCGCTCGGAGACGCGGAAGAACTGGTGAAGAAGTGTAACGGCTGCCAACGCTTCGCCAAGCAAAGGAACACGCCGGCTTCCGCCTTGAAGACCATCCCCATTACCTGGCCATTTGCCGTATGGGGCTTGGATATGGTGGGCCCATTCAAAACAGCCCGAGGCGGCATGACTCATCTCTTGGTGATGATTGACAAGTTCACTAAGTGGATCGAGGCCAAGCCAATCAAGAAGCTGGACGGCTCCACAGCCGTCACATTCCTCAAGGAAATAATCGTGAGATATGGCTACCCGCATAGCATCATCACCGACAATGGCAGCAACTTCGCCGAAGGCATCTTCAAACGCTACTGCGGAGAAATGGGGATCCGGATGGACCTATCGTCCGTGGCACACCCGGAAACCAATGGCCAAGTGGAGAAGGCTAACGGCTTGATCCTAGCCGGCATCCGGCCCCGGCTGGTGGAGCCGCTTGAGCGCTCAGCCGGCTGCTGGATTGAAGAGCTGCCCGGCGTCTTTGTGGAGCCTGCGCACGGCGCCAAACCGCTCGGTCGGGTTCACACCCTTCTTCCTCGTATACGGGGCCGAAGCCGTCCTGCCGGCGATATCGAGCACGACGCGCCAAGAATCAAGCTCTACACGAAGGCTGAAGCCAAAGAAGCTCGCGAAGATGGAGTCGACCTGGTTGAAGAGGTCCGGCTGATGGCCGAGTCCGGGTCAACCGTATATCAGCAAAGCCTCCGTCGCTACCACAGCCGGAAGGTCAAGACCTTAGTATTCCGAGAAGGAGACCTAGTGCTCCGGCTGGTCCAACGGACAGCCGGACAGCATAAACTAGCATCCCCATGGGAGGGTCCCTTCATCGTGAGCAAGGCAGTAGGCAATGATTCCTACTATCTCATAGATGCCCAAGAGGCTAAGAAAAACAAGCCGGACAAGGCTGACGAGGAGACTAAACGTCCACTGGAATGTCGAGGTTACTCCGCCCATTTTACACATGAGAACGAGGAATGTATGTATCCCTTGTATCCCTTTTGTAAGTTATGAAAAAGCTTGCGCCAAGAGCGCCGTTTCCGACAAGTTTTTCGCGTACTTTACCTCGTTTCGCCAATTGGCTTGAACCCTCTCACGCGGTCGGATCGGTAACGTGATCCGGTTTCCGAACGGCCGGCTTCCGATCCAGCTACGGACCGCAACCCGGCTGTCCGGCTGGCGGGGGTAAGGCCTAGGGAGCCGGCACGCGAAAACGACTAAGGGAAAGAGTAAAAGCGAATTGACTTGCAAATTTTCATAAAGTGTCGGATTGCCGAATTCAGCTCGTTCGGCGGAAATCTTGTCGGCCTCCCTCAGCGGCCCGCTCTTGATCCGGCGACGGATCGCAAGTCGGACGTACGACCGGCAAGAGCACAGCCAAAGAGTGGGGTGGATGGGAAAAAGCGAACGAGTCGAAAGAAAGCAAGCCGGCACACAAATGATTAACAAACACATTAAAGTGTGCCTTAATAAAAGGATAATTATACTGTCTTACATATGCACCCGGCATCCCGGGGATTTAATAAGTTGTCTTGGCAAAAGCAACAATCAAAAGACAGGTAAACTAAGCGCCGGCTGCAGGAGCATCGGTGGAGCCGGCTGCCGGGTCGTCCTCAGGCACGTCCTCCGCCTCCTCATCGTCCATGTACTCTCCATCGGACAGAGGAGGGTTCGGGTCCGCGACGAAGAGGGTCTTGTCGACGAACTCGGCGATGGCGCTGGCTCGAGCGAGGCGGGCGGCCTTGAGATCGGCTGGGAGCTTGTCCTCCACGGCGGCTCGCCGGAACTCAAGCTGCCCCGAGGTCCACCTCGTTGTACCAAGAGAGGACGAAGGACGGCGCCATGTCGGCACCGGCGCGCGTGGCCGACTCCTTCCCGGTCGAGGAAACGATCCGGCGCCCGCTCCATCGCAGCGATGAGGCCGAGAGATATCTTGCGGCGCCGCCTCTTCAGGCCACAGCATGGGCACCAGCTCTTCGGCCGCCTTCCGAAGCTCCCAGCCGAGCTTGGTGATGGGCTCGACGCGGGCGGCCATGGACGCCAGGTGATCCTCCATGGAGAAATACTCCGAGCTGCCCTCGCCAGTCGCCTGCCTCCGGGACTCGCGCTCAACGCCAACGGCTGCCAAGGCCGCATCCTGCGTCTCTGGGAAGGCCGCTGCGGGAAGAAGCATGTCAGAAACCACCAAAAGCCGAAATAAGCTGAAAAATGCAAATTTTCGAAGTCCTAAAGTAAGCCTGGCGGCAGCCGGCACGAGCCGACTGCCCCCAGCCCGAAGATGGAGATTCCGAAGCTCTAAAGCAAAAGCCTGGCGGCAGCCGGCACGAACCGACTGCCCCCAGCCCGAAGATGGAGATTTCGAAGGAGCAAAGCAAAAGCACGGTGGCGGCCGCACGAGCCGGCTGCCCCGGCCCGAAGATGGAGATAGCGAAAAAGATAAGTTTCAGCTGCCGGCTACCAACCTAAGCCGGCAGCCGACAGCGAAAGCCGGCAAAGGGAAGGAAACATAGAGGCACTCACCCGACAAGCCGCGATCAAGCGCGCCAATCCCCTCCGTCCAGCGCTTGGCGGTGGCCGTCAGCTCCGTGGACTTGGTGGTGACTTCCTCCTGAAGCGCAAGCCGTTGCCTCTCCACCTCGTCCGGCCGCCTGCTCGGCTCCGCCGGCTTCTCCTCCCCGTCCTTCTTAAGGGCAGCAAGCTCCTTAAGGTGGTTAGCCTCAAGCTGGCGCAGCCGCGTCAGCTCCTGATCAGCCAGTTTAAGCTTGCGGGCGGCGGATCGGCCCGCCTCCTCGCTCACGGCGCACTGGTCGCGAGCGGCTCGGAGATCCGACTCCAGCTGCGGGACCTTGGCGGCTTCAACTGCAAGACGGCCAGAAAGAAATGTCAGCCAACCAAGATTAGAAAGAAAACAAGACATCAAGTCGAAAGAAGCATAGAGCTTACCCTTGGCGGCTTCCGGCTCGCGGGCCAAGTCGGCTCGGTCCGGCTTGGCCTTGTGGTAGTGGGTCACGGCGCGGTTGTACGGAGCGGTGCGCCGATCCGCCACGGCCTAAGGAAAAAGGAAAAAGTTAGTCGATCGAGGCGAAACCCGTGCCGGCTCCAAGCAGCCGGCCCATGCCTCGGAGGGCTACCGGGATAATAATCGGATCAAAAACAGTCGAAGCTTACCTTGCTGGCTTCCTCCACCTTGGCGACGTTAGCCGCGGCCTCGGTTGCCACTGGCCTTGAGATTGGCCTGCGAGGCTGGAGAAGAACATCTCCACCGATGCTTGGCCGGGGTTCCCCTCCCGGCTGGTCACCTCGTAGGAGTCGGCGCGGAGCCACGCACCGCTCCATGGTGGCGGCCGAGCCGAGGCTGAGTCGGAGGCGGACGGCACTGAAGAAGAAGTGCGCCCTTGGCCACGTGCGAGGCCTTGCGGTGACGCCGTTGGGGTCCCCGTCCTCACCAGCGCGCGCGAGTCGGCGCCCTCCGTGCGCACCGGCTCGTCTCTTGCCGGCTCTGTCGGGCCGGCTCCTCCGTCGTCGAGCTGCGGTGGTGGCGTCGCTCCGGCGCAGCAGATGGCCCAGCCGGCCCAGTCGCCTCCGGCGCCTGAGGTGCCTCCTCCGGACTTTCGTCCAGCACCACCACGCTCGGCCTGGCTCCGGCTCCGACCGTGGGCGGCGTAGCCCTCCCGGCTCCGTTCCGGTCGCAGGCGGTGCGGAGCTGCCGGCTACGGCCCCGGTCGACGGCGGCATTCCTAGACCGGCCCCAGCAGCTGGGCCCAGAGGACGAGTCCGGCCCGGGAACATGTCGTCCAGCGTCGCCTGGCGAGTCGGCTCAGCCCGCGTGCCGCGATCGGGCGGCCGAGGCCAGCGGCACGGCGAAGGAAGGCGCCCCTGCGGCGGCGGCGGCGGTGTAGATGCGCGCGAGGAAGGCTGCGGCGTCCGCTCCCTCTGGCGGCGGGGAAGCGGCGACACAACGCGCGGAGCTTGCCGGGAGCCGCCGCCACGGGCAAACTTGATAGGGGCCCTAGCCGGATAAACAGAGAGATAATAAGTATAAAAGTAAGGAAAGAAAAGGAATCAAACAAGAAAAAGAGAGAAAGAACTCACCCGGCCTTCTCCGGGACCATCTTCGAGCTGCGGCCGGCGTTGTTTCTTCGCCTTCGCCTCCAAGGCGGCGGTGGAGCCGGCTCGCTTCGTGCCCTTGGGCGCCGAAGTCGCCGTGGTGCTTGGCGGCCTCGTACGCGGAGGCACGGCGGGGATGGGCCCCGTGCCGGACGTCGCCGGCTCCACCTCCTCCTCCTGCTGCTCTGGTGAAGGGGGCGGATTGTGCTCCCCCTGGCCGCCTAGATCAGGCGCCTGCGGCAGGTCGTCGTCGCCGGCATGCTCGCCGGCGTGGTCGGCCGGATCGACGAGATCCGGCGTCCACCTCTTCGTCGCCGGGTCGCCGTCCTCGGCGTTACGGCGCTCAAAAGCTAGAAAGACGAGAAAAAACATGAACATATGACAAGCCGGAAGTCGGCGAGAAGAAAAAGGAAGTCGGCCTCGCAGCCGCAAGGCGGAAAATGGCAGAGACATGAGACTTACCCGCGCCGGCGGATGCTCCCTGTCGCGAGGCACCAGCCCGTAGCTCCGGCTCTCCGTTAGGTTCGCCTTGGTGATGTGGTTCACCCGGCTGGCCACACGGGCTTTGTTGAGCGGCGCCTTGGACGTCCGGTTCGGGTCGAGCCGGCCGGACATGTGCCCGATCTTGTGGGAGCGCATGCTGGAGCGGCAGCACCGGCCGCTCGGCGATGGTGCGAGAGGAGATCCTCGGCGATCAGCCCGCCATCGGTGGCTGTCGCCGGGAAGTCCCACGGCAGGTTCACCTCGGCGTTCGGATCCGTCGAGCGGGCGTTGTGGCTCCAATTGATCCGGCCGGCTGGAGGAGCCGGGTTGAACTCCGGCAAGTTGATCCGGTCAACAAGCGCCCCGTCGTTGCGCACGTAGAAGAATGACATCTGCCAGTTCTTCACCGAATCGACGGTGGGGATTTTGGGGAAAGGCGTACCAGGCCGAGTGTAGATCTCGGCGGCGCCACGAGCCCGCGAGCGGCCTTCGGTGGTTCGGGCCTTCAAGTAGAAGAGCCGGCTCCGGAAGTCAATGTCGGGCCACAAGCCGGCGTAGGCCTCCATGAACGCTACGAAGCAGCTCGGGAGGACGCACGCGTTGGCCGGCGAGGTGGTGCGGGCGAAGGCCGAAATGGTCGAGGAACCGCCGGAAGAATGTTGAAGCCGGCAGGCCCAGCCCGCGGTCGAGGTGCGCGCCGAGCAGACGCGCTCGCCGGGCTCCGGCTTGGGCTCCGCCTCCTTGCCAGGCACCCGCGTGATCACCGACCGCGGGATCCGCCGGAGGCGCACCAGGCGCTCGATGTCGTCCTCGCGCATGTAGGAGCCCCTCCATGATCCGCTGGGGGACGCCATCGACGAGGCCGAGGAAGAAGACGACCAAGAAAGGCGGAACGGCGAGGAAGAACCCTGCGACCGCGGCGGCGACAGCGGCGGCTGAGGACGCTCCGTCGAGACGCGCGGCCCCGTGGCGCCGGATTGATGGAGCGGCGGCGGCGGAACGGTGGAGTTTCGGTCGCCGGAGTTCGCCAGCGGAAGACGTTCGCCGGAGCAGCGAAGAGCTTGGGCGCGCGGAGAGCGACGGAGGCAAGGGCGCGAGGAAGAAGAAGTGTGCAAGTGCCGCCTCGGTACCCTCCCCCGCGGCATTTATAGCCGACCGCGGCGGGCAAGTTGGCCTCCACGTGGCAATCGTGGGCCACGTCTCCGGATTTCCTGCGCCGTAACTCCTCCCACGATCGCTACGGTTATCAGAAACGGCCACACCACGTCGCCCACAACCGCACCGGATCCGGAGGGACATTGATGTGACCAGACGAAGCGACAGCCAGAGCCGGGCGTCGGACCCGGTCAAGTCGGGCGCGGGGCCCGGGCGGCGGAGACCCCGGCGCGCGGCAAGCCGGAGCCGGACAAAAAGCTCCACTCGAACCAAAACTCTTCGGCAAGGCGGAGGCGCCATCAAATCTTGCAAGAAAGCAAAAACTATACAAGTGTAAAAAGCGGCCGGCTAGGAGCAGCCGGCGAGAGCGAGCCGGACGAGGGCGCAGCCGGCTGAATGAAAATGCTCGGTCGGCCCCTCCAAGTGCCGTCAAATATATTCAAGAAGCCGGGAAAACCTGCCTAGGTCCTTCTAAACGCAGGACCTTGCCGGCTTCGGGGGCTAATGTCGGGGGAAGACCCGGGTAGGGCAATGGACGCGGAGCGGCCGGCTGGCCAGCGGCCGGCTCGCGGCAAAGGCCGGGCGAGGAGCAGCCGGGCCGGCGCCGTGGCCGGCTGGTCCGGAAGCCGGCTGGCTCTAGGTCCTAGTCGGCCTAGCTACGGCCGCCAATGCTTGTAGTTGGGCCGGCTTCTACAAGCCATATCCGGCGGGAGTGCATGCCTCGGACCGACTCGAGGCTGGCGAGTCTTGCCTTGGAAGGAACCGGGTTGGTGATCCGGGTTCCCAAAGTCCACGCCGACTTCATCTTCCGTAAAGCGCGGGGCATCGTGGAGCAATAGTGCCACGCGCCGGACGAGGCCATCATGGCTTACGACGCGCCGTACGAGGCTACGGTGGGCTGACGGCGACAGAGACACCTCCTCTCCATACCGCTGACCTGGGCAGCCGGATGGGACAGGCCATGACGCCTCAACGGCTCCTGACGTCACCGCCTCGGGAAGGAGCGGAAGCCGAAGCCGGCCAAGCCGGCCGGTAGACTATAGGGTCTTATATGTAAAGTGCCGGTGCCTATATAAGCCGCACTACCCCTCTCGTGCAGGGACGATCGATCACTTATTGCTTTCACCTACCTACGGCGCTGCCTGTGAGAGAGACCATCGTCTCCCTTAGCCTCTCGGGGCCAGCCGGATACGGCTCTAGGAGCACCATTGTCTTGTGTGATTACCATATACACTCATAGCGAGGAGTAGAGGTTTTACCTCCATCGGAGGGCCTCGAACCTGGGTACGTCGCCGTGTCGCTCGTGCCCATACCCGCTTCCGGATACCGCCGTGAGATCTCTCAGGAGCCCCTTCGATTAGCCACCCTATGGCATATGCCGTGACGATACCACGACAACAAGAGAGTGTAGAGTGGTTTTATTATGTGATCAATGTTGAGAGTGTCCACTAGTGAAAGTATGATACATAGGCCTTGTTTCTAAGCATCGAATCTCCGTTTATTTACTTGATTACTGTTGCATGTTTACTCGCTGCCATAATTTATTCAGATTGTTATTACCACTCATATACATCCATATTACTTGTATTTCACTATCTCTTCGCCGAACTAGTGCACCTATGCATCTGACAAGTGTATTAGGTGTGTTGGGGACCTAAGAGACTTCTTGTATCGTGATTGCGGGGTTGCTTGAGAGGGATATCTTTGACCTCTTCCTCCCTGAGTTCGATAAACCTTGGGTGATCCACTTAAGGGAAACTTGCTGCTGTTCTACAAACCTCTGCTCTTGGAGGCCCAACACTGTCTACAAGAATAGAAGCACCCGTAGACATCAAACCTCGACAAGTTCTGCCTCAAGCTGAACCCAACAAAATGTTCTTTCGGCGTCCCTGCGGGAGAACTTCTCGGTTTCCTAGTCTCAGCAAGAGGAATCGAGGCCAATCCAGAAAAAATTCAAGCTATCGTAACAATGAGAAAGCCAACCAAGTTGAAAGAAATACAATAGCTAACTGGGCGACTCGCAGCAGATTCATTGCCAGACTAGGAGAAAAGGCGTTGCTGTTCTACACTCTGATCCAACAAGGAGAGAAGTTTCAATGGAACGAAGAGGCCGACAGAGCTTTCGAGGATCTCAAGCGCACAATCTCGACACCGCCAATTTTGGTGGCGCCTAAGGAGAAGGAACCCCTCTTGCTATACATTGCAGCCACACCTCAGGTGGTCAGCACAGCACTCGTAGTCGAAAGAGAGGGAGAAGGAAAACTCCATGGAATACAGAGGCCAGTATATTTCATCAGTGAAGTATTATCGCCTTCAAAACAGCGGTATCCGCAGTACCAAAAGCTAGCATATGGAGTGTTTACAACCGCAAGAAAATTGCGACACTATTTTTCGGCGCATCCGATAATAGTGGTCAATGAGGCGCCTTTATCCAATATACTAAACAATCCAGAAGCTACGGGTCGTGTCTCCCTGTGGGGAATAGAGCTTTCCCCTCGGGACATCACGTATGAAAAAAAAGCAATAAAGTCGCAAATTCTACCAGACTTCATCGCAGAGTGGATGGAGCTGCAAAATACAGGACTCCCGGATTTATCGAGAACCTGGACTATGAACTTCGACGGGTACAAAAGATTAGAGGGAGCTGGAGTAGGCGTGATGCTAATATCACCTGAAGACGACAAATTAAAGTATGTCTTACGGATGACGTTTCCAAACGCATCTAATAATGAGGCAGAATACGAAGCTCTTATACAAGGGATGAAGATGGCGAAGGCTTGTGGTGCAACTCGACTAAAAATATTTGGCGACTCACAATTGGTGGCTCAGCAAGTCATGAATAAATGTGATGCAGTCAATGATGGTATGATAGCATACAAGGAAGTTTATAACGAGCTAGAGAGGCTGTTTGATGGATGCGAGGTAAATCACATCAGCAGGCTGAGCAATGATGAAGCTGATGTTCTTGCAAACATTGGGTCGCAGTGTCTCGCGATTCCACCAGGCGTGTTCTGGGAAGAGATAGCCGAGAGATCTACCAAGCCGAAGAAAACACAGAAGAAAAGGAAGGATGAGAAACCCTCGGGGCCTACAAAGGAAGCACTGGAAGAAGAAGAGGAACCGGACCTAGTAATGAAGGTGCAAATTCCATGGATGCAAGCGTATATATCATACATCCTAAGGAAATAAATACCCGACGACCCAGTTGAAGCAAGGCGAGTTATTAGACGATCTAAAGCCTTTATTGTGGTCAAAGGGGAGTTATACAAGCGAAGTATTTCGGGAGTGTTACAAAGGTGTAAGGTTAATTCTGAAGTATGTACACGAAGGAATATGTGGTCATCACGCAAGTAGTCGAGCTATAGCAACCAAGGTTTTCAGAGCATGATTTTATTGGTTGACAGCAATCGAGGATACGAAGGAAATAGTTCGAACTTGCGACGCGTGCCAGAGATTCGCCGCAAAACCTCATTCTCCGGCAGCAGAGTTGATGCCAATACCGTTGTCTTGGCCCTTTGCTCAGTGGGGTCTCGATATGGTGGGAAAATTACACAAAGCTTCGCCAGGAGGATACGAGTACATGCTCGTCGCTGTCGACAAATTCACCAAGTGTATAGAAGCAAAGCCAATAAATTCACCAGATGGAGCGTCTGCAATCAAGTTCGTGAAAAGTATCGTCTTTCGGTTTGGAGTACCTCATAGCATAGTCACGGACAATGGCAGTAATTTCACATCCAAGGAATTCAAGGCATATTGCGCAGAGGTAGGTACCAAACAACACTTCGCATCAGTTGCGCACCCGCAGACCAATGGTCAAGTCGAGAAAGCCAATGGTATCATCTGCAATGGTATCAAAAAGCGCTTGCTAGCACCATTAGAAAAAGCGCGACATACTTGGCCAGAGGAGTTGCCCAGCGTGTTATGGAGTATACGAACAACACCAAATACAGCGACACAGGAAACTCCGTTTTTCCTGGTCCATGGAGCTGAGGCTGTACAGCCGATAGAAATAGAGCATGATTCTCCAAGAGTCACGGAATATGGCGAAGAAGCTTCAAGAAAAGCATTAGAGGATGATGTCGATGCACTTAACGAAGCTCGAGATGAAGTGTTATCACGGGTCACTAAGTACCAGCAAGACCTGAAAAACTACCACAGTCGACGTTTGTGACCAAGATCCTTTCAGGTAGGCGACTTAGTCCTTCGGCTCACGCAAAAAAGCCATGAAAAACTCGAGTCGCCGTGGCTTGGCCCTTACATCGTTACAGAAGTAATCGAAGGAGGAGCGTACAGGATAAAGGACAAGAAGACAGGGGTTGCCGAGCAAAATCCCTGGAACGTGGCGCAGCTAAGGCGTTTTTACGCTTGAAGACGAAATATAGTCCTCCTTGTCAACATACAATGTACTGAAACGCCCGCGAGTTTTCAGACGCACTCTTTTCCTTTCAGGGCACCGAGTGGGGCTGAAAGGTTTTTAATGAGGCGGGCTCGCGGTGCTGCAATATAATAAAAGATATTGGTGATATACATCTTTTTCGTCGACAGGCTCGGGGGCTCATAACCCGTGGTAACAAAATATATATGACCTCTCGCAAAATAAGTAATATCACCATGGCATAAAAAATAGTTCGAGCACCAGCCAAAGGCTCGGGGTCTTTGCAATATAGATTATACTTACAATATACACAACCTCATCATCAAGGAAAAATTGACAAGGAAAAATAAATTTTCAGTTGATACCTAGTATATCATCTATGTTTACACCTTCATTGTTTGCAGTACCAGTTCTATGTTGAGCATAGCTACCTTTTACAAAGAATTATGCGTCCATCCGAAGAAGCTCGTCCATCATCTCTTCTGCTATAGGGGTTACAGTGTCATTGATTTTATCGACATTTCTCTTCCGCTTCGCCTGCTTGGCCAAACACTTGGTGACAATTTGAGTTAGGTCTAACTTCGGGTAGCAGATCTGTATCATAATCATGGCGAATCTTGCCCCAGCAGATAGTTGAGCCCGCACAAATTCATGAATCCGAGGAGCATCTCGAAATTTCTCCATCAGAGCAGGAAGAGTTTCTGGTATTTTGTTGCGTGGAAACATGGTACTATAAACTAGAGATAATGTTCTTGTGCAGAAGTCGAGAAAATCGCGGACCTGAATCGCGCGATCTTGAAATCTGACGATTTGGCGAGTACGCTCAGGAGTAACCCAGAAATTGGAACCATGTTGAAGGGCAAGCTTGAGAAGCACATTGGTTCGGGCTTCAACACGCTGATCTTCGTTAACAGTATCCAAAAAAGAACCTATTTCAGCGGAAGCATCAACAAGGAGTAAAAGACAGTAGGAATAAAATACAGTATGACCAAGTTTGCAAAGCGTACCCGTCATATCCAAGCTGGAGTCGTTCATCAGTTGAAGCATAAAATTTTCTCGGGAAGCAGTTTCAGCAGCCTCAGCAACCGCAGTTTCTTTCAACGCTATGGCTTCTTGAGCTTGTTGAACAACAAGCTTCTCCCTGTCCGCTGATCTTCGAGATTGTTCCATCATCACGAGAGCTTGCTTTTTCATCAACTGCAATTGTTGACGGAGCTCGTCCAAATCTTCATTTTGTGCAGCACTCGAAAAACCTCCAATAAACTCGGTAGCGGAGACTTTTTTCGAGCAAGACGCAGCGGGCAAAGCAGCCGAGGAAGGAGGCACCACCGTATAGTTGTCAAAAATCAACTGGAAAGAAATATTTCGACATCAGTAACTCGGCAACATGGCTTTTCATTAATAAGGTCAGATATTTACATGGCTATTACAAAAGGAGGGTTCTTAGTGAACTAATGGGGCAGTTGTCGCCAAAGTACTACGGCGACATCATCAAAAGAGAAACAAAACAAAAGAGAAGACAAGATGGTCTACTTGACCTCCGGCTTCGATGAACTAGGAGCAGGAGTTGGCTTGCATCCGAGGTAGGCGAGGATTTTCTTTGAGTTTGGCTTGGCAGCCTTAATCAAAGACTGCCACCTCTTCGTTTCCATCTCCTTCACGTCACCAATTCTCGCCCAGACGATATCTTGTTGGCTGTCAGCAACCAAGGCGATAGTGCCTTAAACACCAACTTTCAAACCTTCTTGGCGAAGTTTGAGCCCAAGATCTTCTTTAGAATTGAAGCACTTGGCGAGAGCAGTAAAAGTCGTGGGTTCTTCTTTCTTCGTGAAGAAGTAAGGAAAAAGCCGCGACAGACCTATTCTAGCGTCGGCAAGGCCTTCGCGTGCCTCATCTGCATGGATATCAAGGAGGGAAAGCGCGTCGAGAAGGCGATCACCTTCTGGATTTTCCAGATCATAATCTTGCTGCGTTTTCCCTAAATGAGTAAAAAGAAGCTTGTCAAGAAAAGCGAGCCAGGAAAAATATGATGACCCGAAGAAATAGCAAGGATTTGAGTACTTACTAACAAAACGTCGACTCTGCGACTCTAAGCGAGTGAGGATTTCTTTTTCACGAGAAGACTGTTGCGCTATGTTTTCGCTTAAAGAAGTTTCCGCGTCGTGAAGTCTTTTTCGAAGATCTTCGACAGCGGCAGCATCTGCTTCAGCTTTCTTGCGAGCTTTTTCGCTTTGCTCCAACTTAAGAGCAAGAGCATCAGCGCGTTTGTTGGCTTCCGCAAGATTGGCTGGTAAAACAATCGACAGTAATAAATGTCATGACAAAAAAATGATGGGGAGGTCATTTACCAGAAGAAGCAGCAAAAATAGTACCTTCAAACTTTTTAGCATGGTCACGGTACCCGACGAATTGGGTACCGAGACGGATAAACTCCTTCATCAAAGGCTGCAAAGAAAAATAGAGAAAGAAAATTCAATATAGGAAGCGAAAAAGTTCGACAGCAACAAGCAAAGGAGAAGCAAAAAACAAAGGAGAGTCGAAACCATTGAAATATTCGGGACATAAAAGAAGTGAACAACTTACATCATCCATTGAAGGAGTCGTGGAACTACCAATTAGCAAGGTAGGCTCCTTGGCCGGCTCGACCCTAGCCCTCTTTGGCGAAGGGGCACGGGGGCTTGCAACTGGAGTTAGATGCTCGATGTCTTGCTGAGGAGGCGAGGTTTCATCCCCATTAGGCTGAGCTTCAGAGACAACTAAAGTACGCGACGTACTCGTTCGAGCAGTCGCGTCAATAGGTGGATTTTCATCCTCGTCACCACTACAATAAAAAGGCGACAATATAAGAAACAACATAGACAAAATATCGAGAGCAAACAAAAAAGAGCAGCAAGAACTTACGAGCTGACAAGGGCATCTTCGTAAGGGTTGAAAGTTGTCCTTTCTTCAGTAGGAACAACTTCTTCGGCAGGAGATGCGCCGGCTTTGGAGGTGCCAGAATCGGCAACCTCGTCCCTTTTTCTCTTGTTCCTTGGAGAAACAGTGGAGGGGAGGGAGTATGTCGATGCGGTAGCCTCAGATTCGATTTCTTTTTCAGTGGAAGCCGCGGATTTCTGAGAACCAGCGACTTCACTCTCAGGGCGAGAAGTACCCTGGTTGTCGTCGGTGACAATAGTCCGTTCTTCGACTTATCCACCTTCAGGAAGAGGAGGAAGAGAAGCTAGAACTGGGTGGTTCTACAAAGACAAGGAGTGTCGACAAAAAGTTACGCAAGGGATGCCAGCAAAATAGTAGCCGACAAATATTCAAAAATCGAGAGGACAAAAGACGAGGGAAACATTACCTCGGGGAGGGCGTTGGTGCCACTATATGGCTCCACGCGGCAAGAGGATGGAATAGCATCCTTCTTGCTGAGCGATGAAATTCTTTGGATCAGTTTCTCCAAGTCCTTCACAGGAAGGTCCTTGGAGAGCCTGTCGACATCTTCTTCACCAGCATACATCCAAAGGGGATTTTTGCGAGCTTGTAAAGGCTGCACTCTAATCCTAAGGAAGTAGGCTGTGATCTGGATACCCGACAATTCCTTGCCACGGGTGTTCTGAAGCTCATGGATACGGGACATCAGTGCCTCTGTCGCCGTTTTTTCTTCTTCGGTGGCTTCAGCGTCCCAGGATCGGCGGCGAAGAATCTTGGCACCTCCATCGAAAGGAGCTATGTTGTACTCCACTGAGTCGGAGCTTTCTTCGTGCACATAGAGCCACCTTTTGCGCCACCCTTGGACGGAGTCGGGAAATTTGACGTTGAAATACTCGACGTCAGAGCGAACGCAAATGACAACGCCGCTTATGTTGTAGGCGACGTTGTGGGAGCCATTGCGGCGGAGGCAGAAGATGCGCTTCCACAGAGCCCAATTAGGATGGACTCCGAGGAAGCACTCACAGAGGGTAATGAAAATTGAGACGTGGAGGATGGAATTGGGAGTCAGCTGATACAGTTGTAACCCGTAAACAAAAAGAAGACCGCGGAGGAAATCGTGAATGGGGGCAGAGATGCCGCGGATGAGATGGTCAACAAAACTGACCCGATATTCGATAGGAGGCGATGGATAGCTTTCCTCGCTGGGGAAGCGCAGCGCACCCTCCTTCTTCATTAACCCGAGCTTCTTCATCAGGTTGAGATCTTGGTTGGAGATCTTGGATCTCTCCCACTCTAGATCTTCCGCCGCCATCTTCGACTCGGGGGTGTTGTGCCTAGTGAGTCGTGCGCGCGGTGGCATCAACAATGGCGTAGGCGAAAAATGCGAGTGTGGCTCAAGAAGTGTTGGGCGCAATGGGGGATTTTTGCAGAGGAGAGTAGAGGTGCGGCGCGAGCGAAAGGGCGAACGGAGGAAGAAGATGACCTTAAATAGAGAATCGACGAATCGACGCACCGTTGGATGGAAAAATTGTGAGATGGATGTTGTACACGTGGATAAGGGGTAAAAGCGTATTTTCACTGTGAAGGAAAGGAACAGGCGCTACAGTACGTGCGCCAGGAAAAGTGGAGGACGTGTGTCCCCCACTTGCACGATGTGTCAACTTGATAAGGATTTTGGGCCCGCAAGACAGAGAGAGCAGTACTCGCGTCTTCCCGATACAATAATCGTGGCTATCGTCAGTGATGATGTCACCTTGCCAAGAGAAAATCTCGGCTGAGAAGATTAATAAAAATGGCGGCAGCAGAAGATTATTGATTATTTCGAGAGCCTTTGGTCAAATACAAGTTTTTGATCAAATGCTTGGGGGCTACTCTGGAAAAAAGAAAAACTCGAATATGACAAAATAGAAATGGCGAGAGCCTATGATCAAAAGCAAGCATTTGTTCATAGCCTCGGGGGCTACTCCCATCGGGAGCGCTGATCGCGCACCCGATAGATATGAAAAGCTCGAGAAATAATTACAATATAGCGACATAAGGCGTTATAGTCTTGAGCCTACAACCAAGCACAAGTCCTTGGCTGTAGCCTCGGGGGCTACTCCCATCGGGAACGCTGTTCGCGTGCCCGATGAAATTATAAAAGAAGTGAGCATATTTCGAGTTATACAAATAACTCTACATATACTCCCATCGGGAAGGCAAGATAAGTCATCCGTTGACTCAATAAAATGTGCTATTCCAACAGCCGAAAAAGCACTCGACAATATATTCTCAGAGCGCCAAAAGTTGCGAATAATCTCTGAATGACGCAAAATTATGCGAAGGTAAGACCCCAGATCTGTTCTGAGCGGCGTGACACTGTCTCTGACGTCGGTTTGCAACTTTTTTCCCATATCAACAGATACGAAGAAAAATCCTAACGGACGCGTTAGGTACTCGATAAAACATGACTGGGACTCGACAGATGGTAAGACCTTAAGCGGCACCTGTCGAAGTTAACACCAGTATCCCGAGATCATGTCCAGGGGACGTGATCTTGAAGTAGGTTTTTGCGGATTGCCACTAGAGCAGTTAACTAGTACCTGATCCATCAGACGAACTAGCCCCAACTACCATTATCCCTGTACAATATATAATTGCGTATCTAAAGATATGTGATAAATTCGACAGAGTTATTGAATAATTAAAGTTGGAGATTTTCCTTGATTCTTCGATTCAAGCAAAATCTCGGGGGGCTACTGACATAGGCATCCCCAATGGGCCTGCCGAAAATGGTATCCGGGATTTACTGAAGGCCCACGATTCGATGAATATGAAGTTCGGAAACCCAAGTTAGTACTAAGGAAAGCTAGAGTTGTATTAGGAAATACATACTTCTAATCTTACGAGATGAGGTAGAAACCCTCCCGGACTCTGTAAACTTGTGTATTACGAATCCCTCGGCTCCGCCTCCTATATAAGGGAGAGTCGAGGGACAAAGAGAGGATCGATTCATGGTTTCACGCAACCCTAGTTTTCACATCGTCGAGCACTTTTCGGCTGAAACCTTCGAGATCTACTTGCCCTCTACTTCCGACTAAAATCCTAGTCTACAATCTGTAGGCATTGATAAGTTAATCCCTTGTCACCTGGGGCTCTGATACCATGTTAAGCTTCATGCACTAGCGACTTGAACCAAAAGTCCGAACTTATGGAAAGGGCTAGGCAATCTACTTTATACACGACAACAAAGGTTAGGAATCGCTTTTCTCATACATAGTGCATGGTCTAAGTTGACTATAGATGACATGTCACTTGGCTTATAGCCAGCAACTGACTCTACTATTGAACTTGTCACTCATAACTAAAGCTAGCCATAGTGGGTAATATTCTATAATAGTATCTTCCATATGATACTTATATATAATATTATCTCGATAATGCATGATATCAGAGTAGTAGTATAGTCCTAGTAAATTTATTGATTTGTAGAATCTCAATACAAAATTATATAGAACAATTACTTGACATTAAATTTTCTACTAATGTGCGCTATGCTACAGAATCCACCTATGATACTCTAATCTTTTTCTTAATTAATTAGTTGCTACATAAACATTTTTGTAGGTCTAGGATGCATGATACTAGCAGTAATGTAAGCCTAGGTTTCAATGCACAGAAGGGATATGGTATTTGAATGAAAAAATTCTACATTTTATAGATGAGCCTAGGAAACTGAAAGGGAAGGGATTGTTTACATCATCAGATATATTAGCGGTACATTAAATTCGGCCGCTAAAAAAGAATGCCTAGTATGGTACGAACAAAGAAAGCCTACGAAGCAAATACTTCAAAAGATACCAACAGCAAAACTAGCTAGGTATTCGTTAAAAGAAGTACTATATGCATCACACATTTAGGGATCAATCAATAATACAATAAGATGACTAGAATTCCAAGTTAGCTTTAGAGTGACTCCCATACCTTTTACAACAGCTAAAGATCAATTGTGATTTTCATAATTCAAAGACCATAGTATAATTCATGTAAACTTAAATGTAATTTGAATTTAGTATTGCATATCTTAAGACGAGATTGGTGGTAGAACAATCTTTGAGATATTATTGATACCACGAATTATGTCACGCGTTTCCATCGTCAATTATGTGGACACATAAAGTGAAACACACAATTGTGGATGTGGGTACAAAAACACATATACTTTGGTCAACAATATATACCAAACTAAGGGTATACAATCTTAAAACATATATTTCGCCAATTGCTCGTCAAAATTTAAACCATCCTTATCATAACAATTATTTAAGGACAAAGCAATAGTACACAAATAATTAAAAGTATCAACTGTCTACATTTCTCCAGCAAAATACAGCTAAATTGTTTACCATAACAAAACCTTTAAAGCTTAAATTAACTTTCCTAAATCAAAGGATATAATATGGTTGATGTAAACTCTAATACTGCAGTCTTTTATCAATTTGTTTCGCCCAACATGCTAAACTGCATTAGATTTCTAATTTGTTTTTGAATTTTTATGAAAGAGACTATTGGTATTTTTCCCATCGGATATTAGTGTGACATGACTTCTAAAATACATTAAAATGAAAAAACAGATGATTAAGATGTTACCACCATCGGTCATAAGTGCTGTTAAAATGGCATATTAACATGAATTTCCCTTCAGCAATGTGACAAAATGTTTCTGGGTTGGCTTGTTAAATTTAAGTTTTTTTATCCCTGAACGAAGCAGTTGCTAAAAAAAGTCAGACTTATCAGTCCCAGGTCCTTAATGAACTCAGTTATCATACAGCAGTTGCAGAAACATACATTTTTTCTTCTTTTCAGTCCAGATACTGTTGAACAGTTTAATTATCCTATAAATTAACCCTATGAGCCCATACATATTTGCAGCTGGAGCAGGAGTAATGCTATACGCACTGTACAAATCTGAACTGAACTAGGCCTATTGCAGGGTAAGAAGTGATGAAATCCAGATTCCTAGTGACACAGCCCCTACAGTTGCAACTGCTTGACTTAGCTCCAAGAACACGTTTGGCCTTGGAACGGGCAACTCCTTCCAGTTTGTCCTTCTGCCAGGATAAAAGCTACAAATTAGGAATATAAGTGTAATGGACGACATGATGAACTAGGCATGAAAGACCACAAAGTACAAAATGGGCATAATCCTTTTCTTCCTACAGATGAAGGAAAAAACATCTTCCTGCCTCTGCATCATGAAGCAATTTTTTTCCTGACCAAAATGCACACGATGTAATAACGCGGTCGAAGAACTGGTAAAGGCAGACCTCTGATTAAGGTCCTTTTTTGCAATTATATGAGTGATTCCTAGGACTAACTGCACATTAAAGTTAGGATCGAACCCAAGCTGTCTGGCCCAGCATCTATGCTAAGCCAGTAAGCTCCTAGGTGGTATCGTTTTTTCAATTTTTCCTCCAATTTCTACACCAGGCATATCATTCATGCACAGTAAGCTGCAACACAGTTCATAACAAACTCCAGACCAAAAGTTTGAGAATCAGTACCCCAAGTCAGCTATGACTATGCTAATGTTGTCTTGTGACCGTTGATCCTGCAATCGAAAATAATAGAAAGGAAATTATAACATATTTTATTGTAATAAGGTTTAATGAACACCAAATATAAAGGTGGATAAGAAGATATAAAGGTGGGAAACAACAATACCAGAGCTTTCTCCCCAAGCGCCTCACAGGCCCTCTACACAACCAAATGCGAAATAAGCAAGCATACAAAATGTACTGTAAGAGGAGTGTAAGAGGCACATAGTGAGTGTCATTTATTTAAGCAGATATAGACTGCATACCTGGACATCTCCATGTTGACGGAGTTGATCTCTGACAAAAGCTACTGCTTCAGTGCTGCACAATACAGTTAGCTATAAATGTCACAATGTTGAACAGATAGCTGAAGTGTCAGGCGAGATGGAAAACATGACCAACTTAAGGTTGTACAACTAAAACATGAAGACCAAAAAAATCATGGATTTACCTTTTAATGTAATCCCAAAGGCCATCAGTTGCTACCAAAACAAATTCCACATCCGGTCCAAGCTCCACCAGAGATACATCAGGTGAAGAGATTATTAGATCCCCTTTAAATTTTATTCTGTACATAAGAGATTGGATAATTAAAAAACATGCCTATCATATTATCATGTACCAAAAGTGATGTAACCCACAGTAGTATCATCTTCGGCGACATGACATTTCATGGCAAGACTTACGTTTTGAAACTATAATATTTGTCATCAAACATAGTGTTGTTATCTATCTAATTCTTTTGAAGAATATGAAGTTACACAATTGGGCGTGTCAATTACTTATCATACAAGACATCTCATACTGTACAGCAGCAGCAGTAGCAACTAAAAGACATGCATGGAAATTGGATAAGCATTAAATGCATGGTAATAAGAAGATAATTACTGAGAGTATACAATTTAGGATATTCAAATCCCTGATCTAATATTCTTTTTGCAGAAAATCACTGATCTAATATGTGGTGATCATGAGATGACCATTCCAATTACAACAAGAACTGCAGGTGCAAATAAAATATTTTATCAGATGCAAATAAATATGTTTCAGCATAAAGCTTACTTTCCCTAGTACAACCAATCATTTTTGGTCCGACAAACAATGAACTATTATAAGATCTCAAGCAAGGGTACTTAGCATAATTACCACAAGCAACGGACTGTGAAGAATGAGCCATTACATATTCATGATAGAAGCAAAAAACCAATCTGAGTAAATCACCAAAATAAACATCCACCAGGAAACAATAAAAAGGGAGCACAGTTATAATTGTTAACAGTGTATGAAAAATGGAAGGTCATCGGAAAGTAGCAGTGCTATATAGCTAAGGATTAAACTGCTAATTAACAACCACTAGCAAGCATAGTTCTGAGGTTTTGCACACATATTCTGCTCAAAAGAGTTGTTCGCAGTTAACTGAAGAGGAAAACACACCGAACACAAATGACCTACTAACTTCACAATAAAAAGTCTGCGTGCATCAATCGATGCAGAGGCCAGGGGCATGCCTCCTTTTCAGAAACAAAAGTAACACAAATGACCTTATTTTTTATTTAGAAAAGCCTGACTTGGTTCTTTTGAGAGTTCAGACATATCTTGAGATACAAAAAACAAAGAAGTGAAATCACATGCAGCTATGAAAATAAAATAAAGCACAGATGTATTGGGCGCTTTACCTTGAGATGAATTTTTCAGTCCATCTTCCTTCTTTAACTCCTTTTACCAGCATCCTGCATAACACCATGAGATTTTAAGTATAGTAGAGGATTATAGGGAATAATTACCAAAGGATTCTTTAATGCGTGTAGGGAGCAGGGAGTACAAAGACGAACTCATTCTTCCGTGTCTTAAATCTTATGTCTCCAAAAGCTCGAGATACCGAAATGTCTCCACATATGCGTCCATCGAGAATCTACAAAAGTAATGTTCAAATTGTTAAAACAAGACTCACCACAGGAGTGAGACCAATATGTTCATCAGGCACTGAACAGACAGAGCTCAGGTTATGACACGAAACAAAGTATCCTACATAAACCTAACTATTTTACGGGACGCAAATGAAAAACATGGCGAGTTTCTTACAGAAACAGTGGGACTTAATCAATAATCATTAACTTAGAACGTGAAGGCACTCTGTGCCGTACATACGGAATAGATATAAGGGGCACATTTACAAGAGGGGCCAAATTATATCACTATTTTTGTTGGAATATCAAGGACACGCATAGGCAAGTTGTATCCAATGGAAGAAGTAGAATTTTATAAAAGAAAGCATGCTGTCATACAATGACATGATTTGCCGGTGACCAAACCAGTGGCAACTAGGCTTTGTTAGCCGTGTGGTCCATCTATCGTAGACATAACTTCTTCACAAAGGCTTTTATGGGAAAAAAAAACCCTTCTTGATAAAGTACCTCAAGCTTGTAGTGTACTACCAAACCACAAAATGCAGGAGGTTCCTGATGAGGGACAGTATATAAAATAAAATAAAAATAAAACATAAGTAATATCCAGTACTAGCTTCTACACACTTCCACTATATTCTAGGTAATATGGTCCTCTAGTTATGTGTGTTGTAGTGGTTTCCAGAGTATTCTAGTATAAGTTGTAACTAGGATATTTGTAGTTCTTTCCCTAACTTATGTAGTGTTCTCTAGAACACTCTAGTTGTAAGTAGAGCTAAGTAGTGAAGGCTCATGCAGCCTATAAATAGAGGTCCAACCTCTACCTATGTAACCAGACTATGTACCATCTACCTATCAATAAAAGAACTTTCTGTTCTTCTTTTAAGATCTTGGATTAGATCTTGTGTTGAGAGTTTGGATTGAACTCTTGACAGCCCCCGCCCCTAGAGCGATATCTAGCTTACGCCCCTAGAGCGATATCTAGCGCAGCACGTTGAAGCGGTTCCTTCAACATTTGTGCTGTCCACATTGTAGCAACACGGTGGAGCTGTTCCTCCACAACCTTGTGCTGCTTCAGGTGGTATCAGAGCCTTGCTGATCCGATCCAGCTGTTGGTCTCCTCATTGAGAGCTGCACCAAGCAATGGAGGAATTGGGGAAAAGAGTGGATGTTGTAGATCAACAAATTCAAGCGCTCCGTGAAGACCTTAACCGCAGATTTGATCAGCTAGTTGAGATGGTAAGGGTGTTCCTTCTGTTGCCAATGAAGAATCATCAAAGGAGGCAGATGATAGGCGTCGAAGAATGGGAGGTCGTATTGAAGCAAAAACACCTCATTCACGTGTTGTTGAGCGTACTTCAAGGAGGGCAATGTATGCTGAAGCTTCCGAAGGTGACGAATATGACGAGGGCCTTGAAGAACCTGATCTCCATACATATCCGAGAGTACACAGCTCTACATATGCGAGGGATACATACAAGGTGAGAGCTGAGATCCCCACTTTTAATGGAAATGTTGATATTGAGGGGTGCCTTGATTGGTTGTATGAGGTGGAGACTTTCTTTGAGGTTATGGATATTCCGGAAGATCGTAGAGTTTCTTTGGTTGCATACAAGCTAAAAGGAGGAGCTGGTGCATGGTGGCATCGCCTTCAAGAAGATCGCAGGCTAAGAGGAGAACCTCGTGTGAGATCTTGGCGGCAGATGAAGAATCTTTTGAAAGGGAGATTTTTGCCTGCAGATTACGATCAGATCCTATTTATCCAGTTTCAGAATTGTGCTCAAGGAAATAGGACCGTTTCAGAATACACAGAGGAGTTCCTAAGGCTACAAGTGAGGTGCCACCTTGGTGAAACTGAAGATCAATAAGTTGCAAGGTACATCAATGGTCTCAATGATGCTATCCAGGATCGTTTGATGATGCAGCAAATTTGGTCCCTTGATCAAGCACAAGCTCTAGCATTAAAGGCAGAGATTGGTAAAGGCAAGAAAGGCAAGTAAGGCTCCATATTCTCATATGGAAGACTCATCTCGGAGTCACTCCCACAGAATGGAAGAAGTGACCACTCAACCCGATGCAAAAGAAACTGTCCCAAAGCAAGCCGGAGGTAAGAGTAGGGCAAAGCCTGTGATAAAATGCTATAAATGTGGTGAAGAGGGACATGTATCTAGCAATTGCGCATTGAGGAAATTTGTCAACACAACAATCCATGATGGCAAAGGTGGCGAAGGATATGAATCTGAAGATGTAGAAGGACAAGATATTTGTGAAGAAGAGGGAGAAGAGGTGGTATGCGTGATTCAGCGGCCCTTGTGCTTCACACCGCAGCCCGACAACACACAACAAAAGAAAATATTTGAGAGCAAATGCACGGTGAATGGCAAGGTATGCAAATTAGTGATTGATAGTTGCAGTTGTGAAAATCTTATCTCTCAGAATTTGGTGAACCATTTAAAGCTTGAGACATATGATCATCCAAACCCCTACACTATTGGGTGGATCAAGAAAGGAGTGAATATGAGGGTCACCAAACAATGCAACTTGCCACTCTCTTTGGGCAAGCACTATCACGCAAATGTGTTATGTGATGTTGTTGATATGGATGCCATCCATGTTCTTCTTGGGAGACCTTGGCAATATGATGTGAATACAACACACAAAGGGAAGGAAAATTCTTACTCTTTCACTTGGAACAAGCGGAAGATCATCATTCTACCAAATCAATCAAATCGTAATAGCTCCAAGGAGAATGAGAAAAGTGACCGCAAACGGAGGCTAAAATCATTCCGGGTTGGTGATAAGGTGATGGTATACCTCCGGAAAGAAGGACCGCCATTAGACATCAAAGAGAAACTTAGATGGTGGAAATACGGACCCTTCTCTGTTCTAAGGAAGATAAATGATAATGCCTACATGATAGATCTTCCAGCTGAGATGGGAATATCCAACATATTCAACGTGGCAGACTTGGCTCTTTATCATCCAGAACAAGCACTCTATAAAGATAACTCGAGGACGAGTTCTAAACAACCAGGGGAGAATGATGAGGGACAGTATATAAAATAAAATAAAAATAAAACATAAGTAATATCCAGTACTAGCTTCTACACACTTCCACTATATTCTAGGTAATATGGTCCTCTAGTTATGTGCGTTGTAGTGGTTTCCAGAGTATTCTAGTATAAGTTGTAACTAGGATATTTGTAGTTCTCTCCCTAACTTATGTAGTGTTCTCTAGAACACTCTAGTTGTAAGTAGAGCTAAGTAGTGAAGGCTCATGCTGCCTATAAATAGAGGTCCAACCTCTACCTATGTAACCAGACTATGTACCATCTACCTATCAATAAAAGAACTTTCTGTTCTTCTTTTAAGATCTTGGATTAGATCTTGTGTTGAGAGTTTGGATTGAACTCTTGACAGCCCCCGCCCCTAGAGCGATATCTAGCTTACGCCCCTAGAGCGATATCTAGCGCAGCACGTTGAAGCGGTTCCTTCAACATTTGTGCTGTCCACATTGTAGCAACACGGTGGAGCTGTTCCTCCACAACCTTGTGCTGCTTCAGTTCCTAGATGTGCTAGATCTTCCGTATGACATCTGTGTTGATTGTTACCCATATTTGGAAAACAGATCGCACTTTATATGAAAAAATAAACATGTTTATTTGCATATGAGAGCAAAGATCTAAGAAATGTCATGGTAAGTGGCCCATATTAACAGAACATTGTGGTACTTCTGAAGATACAAAAACAGTAGTTCAACAGAGGATGGGAGACTTGAGCTTCCACTATGTAACAATAAAAACAGTAGTCCAAGTGAGGAAATTCAGCGGAATCATGGAAGAGAAAACACACCCATCCACCTGCTGCTCTAATCCGCTTGACCTCTTCAAGGGATGTTTTGTTGTTCCCATACGGACGGTGAAAGTTTGTCAGAGATTGAGGTCTTCCGCCACAGGATACGACCTGCTAATCAATATCATCGACCATCTTATCATCACCAAGAAAAAATCCACACACTTAACCATCAATCTAGAGTTCAGTTTCAATGTCACGGCGCTAAACCTGATAACAAGATGATAAATATGTAGAGGGAGGAGGAAGTGCTACTACCAAGCAGGAGTCACCAATGTGTGAGACAACAAGGACATCGTTCCTCAGAAACAAGGCCGTGGCTGTGGCCCCAGAGTCGTCTTCCTTGTCCATTTGCTCAAGCCTGCGAAGAAGCAATAACACAGCACGGAAGCTGTCAAAACTCAAAGCATCCATAGCTAGTATAAGCAGTGAGTAAGAAATGAGAGAAATCCCTACATGCCACTGATAAGTAGCTCAATACCCTCTATACCACAGACAAATAGCGTATTCCCTACATGCCACTGGTTAACGGCTTTGAATCCCTTCAATGTCATTGTGTTAACCTCTCGATAGAAAACCTCCGTTAAGAAACATAAAATATGTCTCTTTTCCCGATAATATAGAAAAATACATCCGACGAAAAATCATTGCTCAAAGAATGAAAAAAAATCCGGTACGAACAAACATGGCATAGCATGTGCAAGTCCAAGTGGCGTATAGAGAATTAGTGTATACCGCATTATAATGTGCAATACAGGAGCAAAATGATCTTCTCATACATAATAGAGCCTGCACTGACATGCAATTTATAGAATGGCATGAAGGAGACTCAAAACATTTTTTACGCATAGGGCTAGAGTATTATCCAGTGGTATCTAGGCAATAAGCCTATTTTTGTCATACTCCTACTTGGTAATATAGTGAATTGAGCATGTAGCATGCTGGGAAGTGGGATTCTCTAAAAGTCTCGGTATAGTGGACTGGTCAAAAATGATCTTTTCATACATAATGGAAGAAATTCATGGGATGGCATGAAGGGAACTCGAAACATTTTTTAAAGCATAGAACTATTATCGAGTGGTATGTACTTAGGCAATAATTAAGCCTCTTTGAATGAGCATGTGGCATGCTGGGAAATTGGGATTCTCTCAATTAAATGGGGTAAACGAAATCCTATCCTGACCAGGTGGAGAGGTTGGCGTCCACAGTGGCAAAGGCACGCCTGATCGATTCCGTGATGACTTCAAGATTCTTGGTATTAAGCACCGCGCCACCATCCAACGCGGCCGCGCATTCCTTGTACAACTCGTCCCTGCAGCACCAAGAAAAATCCGGGTCAAGTGGCCGTGAAGCCTGAGAAATTGCAGCGCAAAGAAGGAGGTGATGGGCGCGTGCTTGCCTGAGGAACTGGACGGTGGAGAAACCGGCGTGGCCGTCGAGGACCGCGGCGAAGGAGAAGCCGTGGAGGAGGGATTCGGGACGGAGGACGACCTCGTCCTCCATCTCCTCGCGGGCGCCCTGCAGCTTGGCGCTTCCCCACCGGATGGCATCCAGCCCCGACGAGGACTGAGAGCCCGCCGCGACGCTGCCCGCCGCTGTCGCTTGGCACCGCGCAGCGGACGCGGCAGCCCGGCCACAGCACCGGAGAGCGCCGGCGGAGTGGGAGGCGAGCGGCAGCCGCGGCACACGCGGGCTCAGCAACGCCATACTAGTGGTGTGATTTTTTCTCTTTCTCGGGATATTTATTCGATAATTCCTCGCGTTTGATTTTCTCTCTTGGAGTTTGGAGGGATAAGAGGCGAGTGTTCCACTAGTGGTTCCACTTCCACTGGAATATATACCAGGTCACGTCGCTCGCTGCTAAATCTTTTCTTTCTATAAAGCTCCACGACAATATAAACAAACAAATTAATAGATAAAACTTGTAGTAATCAGACTTTTTTTTTAACAAAGGGTGGTGTCGGACGCCAAATTTCATTCAGCTCACTTTCAGTTTACAAGCAGTTTACAGCATCAATTGTAATCCCTTGTAGATCAAGTCTGTGAAAGGCTAAAGCAAAGGGACAAGTTCCTATCGAACGAGTTGAAAAATAAAGACAGGCAAAGATTGAGATAGTGTAATTGCCTGTTGTGCATAGTTATGGGCTACACCATTTATCTCCCTCTTAACATGGAATATGCATGATTGTATGCTTTTTGATGCTCTTTTGTGTGAGAATGACCGGAGGGTTAGATGGTTAGCTCAAGTTGGTGACTACCCTGCAATCCGGGTTCGAATCCTTTTGAGTAGATGCACCTCTCGCAAGTGTAAGATTGTCCGTCCGAAAAG
The DNA here is from genome assembly GCF_022539505.1 of Lolium rigidum. NCBI lineage: Eukaryota > Viridiplantae > Streptophyta > Magnoliopsida > Poales > Poaceae > Lolium > Lolium rigidum. The sequence goes on along the minus strand of NC_061513.1, from coordinate 183,370,954 downwards.
TGAACTGTTGGATGAAGCTTCTCTGCCAATTGAGGTGCAAGCCGAAAAGCACATGCTTCTGCATGTAATGGTGAAGGAGCAATGGTTGCCGAAGCTTGGATTAGGGTTGTTGCATTGTTGTTGTTCTGATTGATTTGGCAGTAGACTTCGAGACTGTGAGGGTTCTTCCTTTGGATCTTGGAACTTTTTTTTGTCTTCAGGCAGCATCAGAGAAAATCTTGCTACCTTGGATCAGGAAATCAGATTTGATTGTTTCCCCCTGACTGTGAAAAATTGGCTGCACCAGACTATCATTTTGTGTTTGTACTTGATTTGCCAAATTCTCTTTGCTCTTGTCATCTTGTTCTCTTCTTTGAGAATTGTCCCCGTTCTTCGATTCCTGCAAAACATTTAGAAGTTCCATATTGTTGTGAATAGCATTTGCCTTATCATATATCTGTTTGAGATTGGTGTATTTTCTATTAAAGAGGTAATCATTCCACGTCTTCCATAGACACCACATAAAGGTGAGGACATTCTCAATAGAAGCATAGGGGAGTCATACTCAAGATGTGTGATAGAATATGAGTCCCTTATGGTTTGCTACAATTTGATCAATTTTTATATATCATGGATGGCTGAACCAAGCAGCTCTTGCAAAAGCACAGACAAAGAACAAGTGTGTACCATCTTCTTGTAACCCGCATCTACAGCAAACTTTGGAAATGTGCTTGCTATCCTTACCTGCCCGAGCTCCCGTTGGCATATGTTTCCTTATGAGACGCCAACTGAAAGTCTGCACTCTCGGAGTTACCTTCTTGTTCTTCCCAATTTGATTTAAGAGCTGAATTATTGTAGGGGTTACTTGCCTTGGTGTTGGTTCTCCATGCTCCTGCAAAACATTTAGGCAAGCCTTGTAGGCACTTTTGGAGTTACATTTACCTGAAGGTGTTAGTCTCCAACATAGAATATCATTGTCTTGTGAGCAAATAATGGGAGTTCTTTTAATATTGTCAACAAGAGGATTTTGAAAAAACTTGATCGATTAATTGGGAATTCCAAGCTTGATGTCCTGGCATCCATAGATCCTTGACTTGGGTTGGATAAGTGAAATTGTTAGATTGAATAATCAAAGATTCATAAATTTGAGCCGAGCCATCACACTAGTGTGTGTTCCAGACTAAAAGGCAGCCCACAGAAATTTGATAGAAATAATGTGCCTTAAGGATGGGGAGAATCTTCAGAATGGTGGCCCAAAAGGCAGATTTTGGAGCATTCAAATTTGAGCGCCAAATCGATGAACCAGGAAAGTACTCGGATTTTAAGATTGCATGAAGAAAATTGTCAGGTTGGTCACCAATTCTCCAAGCTGACATAAGGATTATACCTTGATTTTATAGCTTGCAAGTTCCTTATACCTAGTTCTCCTTCTTTTTTTTGGAGCACATATGTCTTTCTAGGCTCGAAGGCACAAGCTTTTCGAGTTGGAATCCTTATACCTCCAGAAATTCCTAATGATAACAATAAAAGAATTTGTGACCGGTATGTTGGACATGTAATAAAAAGGGATGGAAGAGAAAATTGATTTTATTAGTTCAAGCCTAACCGCATGAGAGAGCTTATCGGCTTTATAAGTAGAGTGTTTAGATCTAAATTTGTCGATCACAAAATTGTAGGCAGTCGATTTCCATTTTCCAGGAATAATCAGCGGGTGTCCAAGATGAATAAAATTATTATCAATGTCAGGGACAGAGAAAAATTTCTTTATCAATTTAATCATGCTTGAACACACATGCTTACTAAAAAATGATACCAGATTTTGCCTAGTTTGGAATTTGCCTTGATCTGCCACAAAAACCCTGAATGATTTCCTTCATTCTGCTTGCCTCTTGCTCTGTGGCTTGTCCGCACACTAAGAGATCATCTACAAAAAGAAGAGAGTGGATCGGAGGACTGTCTGGCCCTAGCATGATCCCTGCAAAAACAGTTAGTGGACATGGCTTCTTGGAAAGCTGTCGACAATTCATTTATCGCCAAAACAAAAAAAATTAAGGGAACAGAGGACATCCTTGCCGAATACCTTTGTTTCCTTGGAATCTCGCAAACGGTTGGCCATTTACGATGATAGAGAAAGTCGGAGAGGAAACACAAGCATGGATAAGGTTGATGAAATGACCATGTATCCATATACGTGCGAGAGCCTGAATAATAAAATTCCACTCTACTCGATCAAAAGCTTTGGCTAAATCTATCTTAAGCATGAAAGCACTTTGTTTCCAGGAGTTTAAAGCAAAAGAGTGGGTTATTTCTTGAGCAATAATAATAATATTACTTATACATCTTCCTCTGATGAAAGATTGTTTAGAAGGGTGAATTTAGTCTGGAAAATGAGGTTTTAGTCTATTGGTGATACATTTAGCAATGATTTTATAGATGACATTGCATGGACTAATTAGTCTATAATCCGTTGGAATTAAAGGAACAAGCTTTTTGGTAATTAAAGAGATATGAGTATTGTCGACATGATTTGGCATAATACCTGTAATGCATCCATACCTATCCAATCCTTGGTAGCAATATAGAAGTCCACGTTAAAGCCATCTGGTTCTAGGGAAGCATTCCTCTTCATTTATTTTAGGGTATCTAACACTTCCTTTTCATCCGGTAGTGAGTAAGTATAATCACCTGCATTCTCTCGTAGTTGGGTGTTCAAGTAAGGCTTGCCATTATGACGGGGAGATGGCCCCGGTAGGCCAAGAGTATGGCAAGTTCGCCATATTTTGGTGATGGCAAACCGGATCACAAAGTGATCCGGAATCTAAAGTTAAGTTCAGCTAACAGGTGTTGGTACAAACCGGTATTCCCAGAGGGGTATACCGAAGTACTGGCTCTAAGAGGCTGTGTGGCTAAGTGCGAAGGTACCGGAACCAGAGGTAAAGGTACCGGCAAACCGGAATCAGGGATCACTGTAGCCTGTCGGCACATTGGTCAAAGATTCCATCAAGGACTAGAGGACAAGGATGGGTGAAGCACAACAGCTTTAAACGAAGCCCTGGCGCCAAAGTAGATGATGACATTAAAGATACCGGTGGAGGTCACCACTCCCTGTTTAAAGTCATAACCGGTGCCAGCTGGGCCAAAATAGCTTTATAAAGTAGCTTAGCTCATCCTAGATTCCATTAGGGGTTCTTGCCTTGTAATCCACCCTCTCCCCTATATAAGGAGAGGGGGCACACCCCTGCGCGGGAGGTTTCATTAGGAGATTAACTGTTTAGAGATCGTGTACTATACATCTTCTACCTCTGGCCAAGGGCCAAGTTAAGGAATACATACCGGTTTCTTTCCACCCCTTTTCCCTGTTAACCAAACGCTCACCCGGATCCTCTAGCACACATTCGGCCCCAACTTAAGCCATCCTATGGCATATGTTGTTACACCACGACGACAGTTGGCGCCCACCGTGGGGCCAGCAGCTGCGCTTGTTGGAGTTCATATCCGGGCGGGCCTTCTCACCATCTCCGGCGAGTGCGTGGTCTCTGGCCTCGTCTACCGCCTCGGCTCGCTGGACTTCATCGACGATAACGCGGGTTGCTTCGCCAACGGCGGCCGCTACCCGCAGAACGGCCGCATCATCGAGTTCGGCAGCCACCGCGTCTACCTCGGCACCGTGAAGGAGCGCCAGTACCCCTCGCCGGTGCTGGTGGCCCCAGATCCGCCAAGGTCTTCACCACTCGCGGGCCGCGCTCCGACCGCGCCGCTGGCAGCGTGGAGGTGCTGATGGCTAGCGCGGGGGGCGCCGGCAAAGAAGCTGCTGTGGAGGGCGCTGGGCAGACCAAGTCCACGCGCACGGCAAAACCGCTGACCGAGCGCGACGAGGTCGTCGCCGGAACATCTACCGCGCCACCGGAGACACCTCTCCAAGCGGCCATGAGCGTGCTAGCTACGCCCATCGCGCAGAATATCGACCCCGCCGCAGCTCAAGCCGAACTGGAGGCGCATCGGCAGAAGCTGCTCTCCGGCGCGGCAAACATCGTCAAGGCCCAGCAAGAGCTCAACCTAACCCTACGTGAGTATAACGCTGCCCATGGCTTTGCTTCTGTTAGCGCGAACCATGCTAGACTAGCGGGAAACCGGCTTAAAGGTCGCAACCTAGAGCAGGATCTGCGCCGGGAAGTTCTTTCCGATAAGAGTGTGTCGGTATCTTGGAGCATGGTAGAAAAACCTAAGTACAGCAGTCCGGATAAAACGATAAAAGCTGCTAGGGCTGCAGTAGAGATGTGTGACTCACTTTCAGGTGAGGCTTTGGCAAAACAGCAAGATCGAGTAAGAGAGTTGCTTGATATGATTGAGGCACAAAACACTTAGCTGGCTCGCATGAACAAAGTGGCTCTAGCGTCAAAATCGGTTTGCTCGGCAAGAAATGTCGGAAGCAAGTCACATGGGCAGGCATCGTCCCCCCATCCTGACAGAAGAGAAAATGATGCGAATGCACAGCAGATGACTGTGTACGATCCGGTTCTAGCTGGAAAACAACAAGCCGGGCAACACGATGCTGGTAGAAAAAGGCAAGGGGCAGGTGATACGTCCCAAACGTATCTATAATTTCTTATGTTCCATGCTACTTTTATGATGATACTCACATGTTTTATACACATTCTATGTCATTATTATGCATTTTCCGGCACTAACCTATTGACGAGATGCCGAAGAGCCAGTTGATGTTTTCTGCTGTTTTTGGTTTCAGAAATCCTAGTAAGGAAATATTCTCGGAATTGGACGAAATCAACGCCCAGGGGCCTATTTTTCCACGAAGCTTCCAGAAGTCCGAAGAGGAAACGAAGTGGGGCCACGAGGTGGCGCCACAATAGGGCGGCGCGGCCCAATCCCTGGCCGTGCCGGCCTGTTGTGTGGGGCCCTCGTGACGCCCCTTGACCTGCCCTTCCGCCTACTTAAAGTCTTCGACGCGAAACCCCCAGTACCGAGAGCCACGATACGGAAAACCTTCCAGAGACGCTGCTGCCGCCAATCCCATCTCAGGGGATTCAGGAGATCGCCTCCGGCACCCTGCCGGAGAGGGTAATCATCTCCCGGAGGTCTCTTCATCGCCATGATCGCCTCCGGATCGATGTGTGAGTAGTCCACCCCTGGACTATGGGTCCATAGCAGTAGCTAGATGGTTGTCTTCTCCTCATTGTGCTATCATGTTAGATCTTGTGAGCTGCCTATCATGATCAAGATCATCTATTTGTAATGCTACATGTTGTGTTTGTTGGGATCCGATGAATATTGAATACTATGTCAAGTTGATTATCAATCTATCATATATGTTATTTATGTTCTTGCATGCTCTCCGTTGCTAGTAGAGGCTCGGCCAAGTTGATACTTGTGACTCCAAGAGGGAGTATTTATGCTCGATAGTGGGTTCATGCCTCCATTAAATCTGGGACGAGTGACAGAAAGTTCTAAGGTTGTGGATGTGTTGTTGCCACTAGGGATAAAACATCGATGCTTTGTCTAAGGATATTTGTGTTGATTACATTACGCACCATACTTAATGCAATTGTCTGTTGTTTGCAACTTAATACCGGAAGGGGTTCGGATGATAACCTCGAAGGTGGACTTTTTAGGCATAGATGCATGCTCGGATAGCGGTCTATGTACTTTGTCGTAATGCCCTGATTAAATCTCATAGTACTCATCATGATATATGTATGTGCATTTTTATGCCTTCTTTATTTGTCAATTGCCCAACTGTAATTTGTTCACCCAACATCTGTTTATCTTATGGGAGAGACAACACTAGTGAAGTGTGGACCCCGGTCCTATTCTTTACATCTGAAATACAATCTACTGCAATTGTTCTTTATCGTTCTTCGCAAACAATCATCATCTTCCACACTATACATCTAATCCTTTGTTTACAGCAAGCCGGTGAGATTGACAACCTCACTGTTACGTTGGGGCAAAGTACTTTGATTGTGTTGTGCAGGTTCCACATTGGCGTCGGAATCCCTGGTGTTGCGCCGCACTACACTCCGCTGCCATCAACCTTCAACGTGCTTCTTGGCTCCTACTGGTTCGATAAACCTTGGTTTCTTTCTGAGGGAAAACTTGCTATCGTACGCATCACACCTTCCTCTTGGGGTTCCCAACGGACGTGTGTTAACCGCACGCATCAAGCATATTTTCCGGCGCCGTTGTCGGGGAGATCAAGACACGCCGCAAGGGGAGTCTCCCACATCCAATCTCTTTACTTTGTTTTTGTCTTGCTTTGTTTTACTTTATTTACTGCTTTGTTTGCTCTCTATATCAAAAACACAAAAAAATTAGTTGCTAGTTTTACTTTATTTACTGTCTTGTTCTCTATATTGAAAACACAAAAAAATTAGTTACTTGCATTTTACTTTTGTTACCATGTCTAGCTCTGCACCTGCTACTTCTTCACCTGAGCAATTAGTCTTCACTTTTAAACAAGGGGATGAGGAGAGTTTTAAAGATGCTTGGTCTAGAATTTTTGATTCTTATCGTAAAGCTGAACCTCAAATGACTCTAAGTTTGCTCCTTAGTAACTTTTATTTTGGGCTTATGATTCGCTATAGATATGCCTTGGATGCTGTAGTGGGAGGAGATTTCCTTCATTGCAATGGGGATCAAGCTTTTAATGCCATAAAAAAATTGGTTGCATCACATAGTTCAGCTAATAACTTTGATTCAGCTCTTATTAGCATTTATAATAGATTAAACACTCTTGAGACAAGTGCATCTTGCTTGGAAAAAAATTATTGTTATGTTCGTAACCGTCTTGATCAAGTTTTGGTGAACTCTGAACCTTCAATATGGGACCCTACTATTAAAGTTGTTATAGGTGGTGAAACTTTTCATGCCAATTGTGATATTATGTTTGAATTTTGCCTTATGCCTAAGAGTATTTATGAATCTTTGACACTTTGGGGACTCGTTGAAGGGGGGGAAGGAATAACTCTTATTGATAACTCTGTTATAATTCCTAAGGGAATAGCCGAGGGTGTGCATACAACCATTCTTGGAAGAACAAGTATCCACCGATTATCTTGTTATTGAATGTGTAGGAACAGGACAAATCACACTCGGAAGATCCCTGCTGAAACTATTGGGAGCAGTCATAGATGTGGGAGAAGGCACCCTAAAATTCACCTCTACACCTGGAGGTAGACATGTATTCCCTAAATCAAAGAGTAAGAAAAAGAATAAGAAGGGTAGGCGTAAAGCCCGAGGTAATGCTGATGCTTCGTCTCTTGGCAATACTTGATACACACTTTCTGCGCCTAGCTGAAAGGCGTTAAAGAAAAGCACTTATGGGAGACAACCCATTATTTTACTTCTGCATTTTATTTTATATTTGAGTCTTGGAAGTTGTTACTACTGTAGCAACCTCTCCTTATCTTTATTTTATTGCATTGTTGTGCCAAGTAAAGTCTTTGATAGTAAAGCCAATACTAGATTTGGATTGCTTCGCAGAACAGTATTTCTTGTCGTAAAGAATTTGAGCGAGTAGTCTCCGTAGAAAATTTATAAAAATCTGCCAATTTACGTGCGTGATCCTCGGATATGTATGCAACTTTCATTCAACTTGGGCATTTTCATCTAAGCAAGTCCGGTGCCTCTTAAAAATTCGTCTTTACGGATCGTTCTGTTTTGACAGATTCTGCCTTTTATTTCGCATTGCCTCGTTTTGCTATGTTTTATGGATTTCTTTGTTCCATTAACTTTCGTAGCTTTGTGCAATGTCCGAAGTGTTAAGAATGATTATGTCACCTCTGAATATATGAATTATGCACTCGACCCTCTAATGAGTTTGTTTTGAGTTTGGTGTGGAGGAAGTTTTCAAGGGTCAAGAGAGGAGGATGATACAATATGATCAAGAAGAGTGAAAGGTCAAAGCTTGGGGATGCCCCCGTGGTTCATCCCTGCATATTTTAAGAAGACCCAAGCGTCTAAGCTTGGGGATGCCCAAGGCATCCCTTCTTCATCGACAACATTATCAGGTTCCTCTAGTGAAACTATATTTTTATTCCGTCACATCTTATGTGCTTTACTTGGAGCGTCTGTTTGTTTTTATTTTTGTTTTGTTTGAATAAAATCGGATCCTATCATTCTTTGTTTGGGAGAGAGACACGCTCCGCTGTTTCGTATGAACACATGTGTTCTTAGCTTTATCTTCAATGTTCATTGCGAAAATTGAACTACTTCATTCATTGTTATATGGTTGGAAACGGAAAATGCCGCATGTGGTAAATGGTAAAATGTCTTGAATAATTTGATACTTGGCAATTGTTGTGCTCATATAGATCATGCTTAAGCTCTTGCATCATGTACCTTGTACCCATTAATGAATAACTACATAGAGCTTGTTAAAATTTGGTTTGCATGATTGATCTCTAGAGTCTAGATATTTTCTGGTTGAGGTGTTTGAACAACAAGGAGACAATATAAAGTCTTATAATAGTTACAATATGTTCATATGTGAGCTTTGCTGCACCTTTTATACTTGAGTTTGCTTCAAACAACCTTGCTAGCCTAGCCTTGTATTGAGAGGAATTCTTCTCGTGCATCCAAATCCTTGAGCCAATAACCATGCCATTTGTGTCCACCATACCTACCTACCACATGGTATTTCTCCGCCATTCCAAAGTAAATTGCTTGAGTGCTACCTTTAAAATTTATATTCTTTGTCTTTGCAATATATAGCTCATGAGAAAAATAGCCTTAAAAACTATTGTGGTGAAGAATATGTACTTATGTGTCTTATTTCTTAATAAGTTGCTTGTTGAGCGGTAACCATGTTTCTGGGGACGCCATCAACTTTTACCTTTGTTGAATATCATGTGAGTTGCTATGCATGTTCGTCTTTTCTAAAGTAAGGGAGATTTTCATGATCAAATGGTCTGAGTATGCATACTGTTAGAGAAGAACATTGGGCCGCTAACTAAAGCCATGATTCATGGTGGAAGTTTCAGTTTGGACAATTAATCCTCAATCTCTTATGAGAATATTAACTCGTTGTTGAATGCTTATGCATTAAAGAGGAGTCCATTATCTGTTGTCTATGTTGTCCCGGTATGGATGTCTAAGTTGAGAATAATCAAAAGCGAGAAATCCAATGCGAGCTTTCTCCTTAGACCTTTGTACAGGCGGCATAGAGGTACCCCTTTGTGACACTTGGTTGAAACATATGCTATGGAATGATAATCCGTGTTAATCCAAGCTAATTAGGACAAGGTGCGAGCACTATTGGTATACTATGCATGAGGCTTGCAACTTATAGGATGTCTTATACATAACACATATGCTTTATTACTACCGTTGACAAAATTGTTTCTTGTTTTCAAAATGAAAAGCTCTAGCACAAATATAGTAATCAATGCTTCCCTCCGCGAAGGGCCATTCTTCTACTTTATTGTTGAGTCAGTTTGCCTATTCTTTCTATCCCAGAAGCAAACACTTGTATCAACTGTGTGCATTGATTCTTACATGTTTACCTATTGCACTTGTTATATTACTTTGTGTTGACAATTATCCATGAGATATACATGTTGAAGTTGAAAGCAACCGCTGAAACTTATATCTTCCTTTGTGTTGCTTCAATGCTTTTACTTTGAATTTATTGCTTTATGAGTAACTCTTATGCAAGTCTTATTGATGCTTGTCTTGAAAGTATTATTCATGAAAAGTCTTTGCTATATGATTCATTTGTTTACTCATTATCTTCATCATTGCTTCGAATCGCTGCATTCATCTCATATGCTTTACAATAGTATGATCAAGATTATGATAGCATGTCACTTCATAAATTATCTTTGTTATCGTTTACCTACTCGAGGGCGAGTAGGAACTAAGCTTGGGGATGCTTGATACGTCCCAAACGTATCTATAATTTCTTATGTTCCATGCTACTTTTATGATGATACTCACATGTTTTATACACATTATATGTCATTATTATGCATTTTCCGGCACTAACCTATTGACGAGATGCCGAAGAGCCAGTTGTTGTTTTCTGCTGTTTTTGGTTTCAGAAATCCTAGGAAGGAAATATTCTCGGAATTGGACGAAAACAACGCCCAGGGGCCTATTTTTCCACGAAGCTTCCAGAAGTCCGAAGAGGAAACGAAGTGGGGCCACGAGGTGGCGCCACATAGGGCGGCGCGGCCCAAGCCCTGGCCGCGCCGGCCTATTGTGTGGGGCCCTCATGACGCCCCTTGACCTGCCCTTCCGCCTACTTAAAGTCTTCGTCGCGAAACCCCTAGTACCGAGAGCCACGATACGGAAAACCTTCCAGAGACGCCGCCGCCGCCAATCCCATCTCGGGGGATTCAGGAGATCGCCTCCGGCATCCTGCCGGAGAGGGTAATTCATCTCCCGGAGGTCTCTTCATCGCCATGATCGCCTCCGGATCGATGTGTGAGTAGTCCACCCCTGGACTATGGGTCCATAGCAGTAGCTAGATGGTTGTCTTCTCCTCATTGTGCTATCATGTTAGATCTTGTGAGCTGCCTATCATGATCAAGATCATCTATTTGTAATGCTACATGTTGTGTTTGTTGGGATCCGATGAATATTGAATACTATGTCAAGTTGATTATCAATATATCATATATGTTATTTATGTTCTTGCATGCTCTCCGTTGCTAGTAGAGGCTCTGGCCAAGTTGATACTTGTGACTCCAAGAGGGAGTATTTATGCTCGATAGTGGGTTCATGCCTCCATTAAACTGCGGACAAGTGACGGAAAGTTCTAAGGTTGTGGATGTGTTGTTGCCACTAGGGATAAAACATCGATGCTTTGTCTAAGGATATTTGTGTTGATTACATTACGCACCATACTTAATGCAATTGTCCGTTGTTTGCAACTTAATACTGGAAGGGGTTCGGATGATAACTCGAAGGTGGACTTTTTAGGCATAGATGCATGCTGGATAGCGGTCTATGTACTTTGTCGTAATGCCTCGATTAAATCTCATAGTACTCATCATGATATATGTATGTGCATTGTTATGCCTTCTTTATTTGTCAATTGCCCAACCGTAATTTGTTCACCCAACATCTCGTTTATCTTATGGGAGAGACACCACTAGTGAACTGTGGACCCCGGTCCTATTCTTTACATCTGAAATACAATATACCGCAATTGTTCTTTACTCGTTCTTCGCAAACAATCATCATCTTCCACACTATACATCTAATCCTTTGTTTACAGACAAGCTCCGGTGAGATTGACAACCTCACTGTTATGTTGGGGCAAAGTACTTTGATTGTGTTGTGCAGGTTCCACGTTGGCGCCAGAATCCCTGGTGTTGCGCCGCACTACACTCCGCCGCCATCAACCTTCAACGTGCTTCTTGGCTCCTACTGGTTCGATAAACCTTGGTTTCTTTCTGAGGGAAAACTTGCTACTGTACGCATCACACCTTCCTCTTGGGGTTCCCAACGGACGTGTGTTAACTGCACGCATCAGCAGGTCGTGGCTATGCCGGAAATGGCTACGCCGGAAATGCTTATGCCGGTAAAGGAGAAACCGGGCAAAATTATCGGGCGGCAAGAGCAGCTTATGCTGAGGAAGAAATGCCACCACCAAGGTACCAGCAAGGAAAAGCCGCGGTACCGGAATGTTACGATGAAGCCGATTCCGGAATGGGAAGAGTTTACCGGAGCCCATTGGGAGAACGTGTTGGAGAAAGGTGCCTGCCAGACCGGGATGCGAGGCACAGGCTGGATAGAGTACATCTTTCCGAAATGATCGAGGCTGAGGGTCCTCCGGGTCCAAAATGCTTTGGCCCGCGGATCATGAGGGAAGAACCGCCAGTGCGCAACTTGCAGTTGCCACATGACACAAAAACATACGATGGCACCACGAAGCCGGAAGATTGGCTCGCGGACTATGTGACAGCAGTATACGTCGCTGGAGGCAGAGGAACCGCAGCTGGCGGAGGAAACCGGCGCTGGGCCGTGAGAATCATACCGTCCTTCCTGGTAGGACCGTCGCGCATTTGTCTTAACAACTTGCCAAAGGGGAGCATAAATGGCTGGCTTGACTTTGAGGAAGCTTTCGTGAGCAACTTCAGCAGCACGTACCGGAGACCAAACAGACCGTAGCAGCTCGCCTTGTGCCAGCAGCGCGAGAATGAAACAGACCGGGATTATCTAACCAGGTGGAACTCTACGAGGAACTCCTGCGAAGGAGTGATAGAAGCACGGGCTATTGCTTGGTTCTGCAATGGATGCCGGAGAGGTTCACCATTGTGGCAAAAGCTACAGAGAAACATGCCGACCACTTTGGCTGAGATGATTCGGGTGGTAGATAGCTACGCGTTGGGAGATCCGATGCAGCCGACACTCCAAGCTGAACCGGTGCAAAGGAGTCAACCGCGCCAAGATCAGTACCAGAACAACCATCACAACAAAAGAAGGGAAGAATTTCCGGATCGGAGGTACGGAATGCAGCAAGTGACCGCAGTGTAGGACAATTCCGGCACTGGCGGAAGCCAGAGACAGAAAACTGGATCGCAGCCGTGGGCGGTTCCGAAGAAACAATGGGTTGAGAAAAAACCGTGGCAAGATCAGGAAAAATACACCATGGAGTCCGCTATGGACCAACCGTGCGGTTGGCACACGCCGAATCCGGCAAGGCCGGCGAACCATTTAACGAAAGATTGCTCCAGGACCAAGAGGTTGATGGAGAGAGGCATGATGAAAGATGCCAGAGACCAAGGTTTCAAAAATCTGCCGCCACCACCACCGCTCACCGGGGCAAACGCGCAACCGGTTTACGCTCAGCCAAACCGGCCGCAGCAGCAAGAAGTTCATCAGGTAGCACAAGGTAATAACCAAGCTCCACCGCCGGCACCTTTGGGCCGGAATGTTTACCATGATCCGGATCTGTGTTGTGTTGTGTTCGTAACAGAGTCGATGGACCGGCAAAGTGTGCATCACCGTTCCATGGAAGTGAACGCGGTGATACCGGCAGTACCAAAATACATGCCATGGTCAGATCAGGAACTGACTTGGTCGTTCAAAGATCATCCAAAAGTGATGCCTAATCCGGGTGGATATGCTCTGGTGGTGGACCCAATCATGCATGGGCCATCGTCGCGAGTCCGGTTCAGCAAGGTGTTGGTGGACAATGGGAGCAGCATAAACATCATGTACCGGCACACCATGCAAACGCTTGGCATAACACCAAACATGCTGGAGCCAACACACACCACTTTCCATGGCATCGTTCCGGGACTATCCTGATCGCCAATGGGCAAGGTCCGGGTGGATGTGCTTTCGGAGGGCGTGACAATTTTCGTGTTGAAAACATTCTCTTCGAGGTGGTTGCCCTTGACAGCCCCTATAATGCACTGCTTGGGAGACCGGTGATGGCGCGTGATGCACACGTCCGTTGGGAACCCCAAGAGGAAGGTGTGATGCGCACAGCAGTAAGTTTTCCCTCAGAAAGAAACCAAGGTTATCGAACCATTAGGAGATGAAGGCCACGTGAAGGTTGTTGGTGGAGGAGTGTAGTGTGGCGCAACACCAGGGATTCCGGCGCCAACGTGGAACCTGCACAACACAACCAAAATACTTTGCCCCAACTTAACAGTGAGGTTGTCAATCTCACCGGCTTGCTGTAAACAAAGGATTAAACGTATGGTGTGGAGAATGATGTTTGCTTGTGAAGAACAACAGAGAACAGAGTTTGCAGTTGATTGTATTTCAGATGTAAAAGAATGGACCGGGGTCCACAGTTCACTAGTGGTGTCTCTCCAATAAGATAAATAGCATGTTGGGTGAACAAATTACAGTTGGGCAATTGACAAATAGAGAGGGCATAACAATGCACATACATATCATGATGACTACTATGAGATTTACTTAGGGCATTACGACAAAGTACATAGACCGCTATCCAAAGCATGCATCTATGCCTAAAAAGTCCACCTTCGGGTTAGCATCCGCACCCCTTCCAGTATTAGGTTGCAAACAACAGACAATTGCATTAAGTATGGTGCGTAATGTAATCAACACAAATATCCTTAGACAAAGCATCGATGTTTTATCCCTAGTGGCAACATCACATCCACAACCTTAGAACTTTCTGTCACTGTCCCATATTCAATGGAGGCATGAACCCACTATCGAGCATAAATACTCCCTCTTGGAGTCACAAGTATCAACTTGGCCGAGCCTCTACTAGCAACGGAGAGCATGCAAGATCATAAACAACACATATATGATAGATCAATAATCAACTTGACATAGTATTCCATATTCATCGGATCCCAACAAACACAACATGTAGCATTACAAATAGACGATCTTGATCATGATAGGCAGCTCAGAAGATCTAAACATGATAGCACAAGAGGAGAAGACAACCATCTAGCTACTGCTATGGACCCATAGTCCAAGGATGAACTACTCACGCATCAATCCGGAGGCGGGCATGATGATGTAGAGCCCTCCGGTGATGATTCCCCTCTCCGGCGGGGTGCCGGAGGCGATCTCCTGAATCCCCCGAGATGGGATTGGCGGCGACGGCGTCTCTGGAACTTTTCTCGTATCGTGGCTCTCGGTACTAGGGTTTTCGCGACGGAGAGTTTAAGTAGGCGGAAGGGCAGAGTCGGGGGGCTCACGAGGGGCCCACACTATAGGGCGGCGCGGGCCCCTCCTTGGTCGCGCCGCCAGGTGGTGTCGCCACCTCGTGGCCCCATTTCGTATCTCCTTCGGTCTTCTGGAAAGCTCAGTGGAAAATAAGACCGTGGGCTTTTGTTTCGTCCAATTCCGAGAATATTTCCTGTGTAAGATTTCTGAAACCAAAAACAGCAGAAAACAGGAACTGGCGCTTCGGCATCTTGTTAATAGGTTAGTGCCGGAAAATGCATCAAAATGATATAAAGTGTATGTAAAACATGTGAGTATTGTCATAAAACTAGCATGGAACATAAGAAATTATAGATACGTTTGAGACGTATCAAGCATCGCCAAGCTTAGTTCCTACTCGCCCTCGAGTAGGTAAACGATAACAAGGATAATTTCTGAAGTGACATGGCTATCATAATCTTGATCAATACTATTGTAAAGCATATGAGATGAATGAAGTGATTCAAAGCAATGGTAAAGACAATGACTTAAACAACTGAATCATATAGCAAAGACTTTTCATGAATAGTACTTTCAAGACAAGCATCAATAAGTCTTGCATAGGAGTTAACTCATAAAGCAATAAATTCTTAGTAGAAGGTTTTGAAGCAACACAAAGGAAGATATAAGTTTTAGCAGTTGCTTTCAACTTCAACATGTATATCTCATGGATAATTGTCAACACAAAGTAATATGATGAATGCAAATAAGCAAGTATGTAAGAATCAATCACTCAGTTGTCTCAAGTGTTTGCTTATAAGATAGAAATAAGTAGGTAAACTGACTCAACATAAAGTAAAAGAAAGGCCCCTTCGCAGAGGGAAGCAGGGATTACTCTTGTGCTAGAGCTTTTTATTTTGGAAACATAGAAACAATTTTGTCAATGGTAGTAATAATTCATATGTGTTATGCATAAGACATCCTATAAGTTGCAAGCCTCATGCATCGAATACCAATAGTGCTCGCACCTTGTCCTAATTAGCTTGGATTTCCATGGATTCTCATTGCATTACATATGTTTCAACCAAGTATCACAAAGGGGTACCTCTATGTCACCCGTACAAAGGTCCAAGGAGATAGATCGCATTTGATTTCTCGTTTTTGATAGATCTCAACTTGAGGACATCCGTACCCGGAAAACATAGAAAACGAGATAATGGACTCCTCTTTAATGCTTAAGCATTCAACAACGAGATAATATTCTCATAAGAGATTTGAGGATTAATGTCCAAACCGAAACTTCCACCATGATACATGGCTTTAGTTGGCGGCCCAATGTTCTTCTCTAACAATATGCATACTCAAACCATTTAATCATGATAAATCACCCTTACTTCGGACAAGACGAACATGCATAGCAACGCACATGATATTCAACAAAGGTGTAATAGTTGATGGCGTCCCCGAAACATGGTTACCGCTCAACAAGCAACTTATAAGAAATAAGATACATAAGCAACATATTCAATACCACAATAGTTTTTTAAGCTATTTTCCCATGAGCTATGTATTGCAAAGACAAGGAATGGAATTTTAAAGGTAGCACGCAAGCAATTTACTTGGAATGGCAGCGAAATACCATGTAGTAGGTAGTTATGGTGGACACAAATGGCATAGGTTTTGGCTCAAGGTTTTGGATGCACGAGAAGCATTCCCTCTCCGTACAAGGCTTTTGGCTAGCAAGGTTGTTAGAAGCAAACTCAAGTATGAACCGGTACAGCAAAACTTACATAAGAACATATTGCAAGCATTATAAGACTCTACATTGTCTCCTTGTTGTTCAAACACCTTTACCAGAAAATATCTAGACTTTTAGAGAGACCAATCATGCAAACCAAATTTCAACAAGCTCTATGGTAGTTCTCCACTACTAGGTTCAACACTACATGATGCAAGAGCTTAAACATGATCTAATTGAGAGCTCAAAACAATTGCCAAGTATCAAATTATTCAAGACAATATACCAATTACCACATGGAGCATTTTCTGTTTCCAACCAAATAGCAATGAACGAAGCGAGTTTTCAACCTTCGCCATGAACATTAAAAGTAAAGCTAAGAACACCAGTGTTCATATGAAACAGCGGAGCGTGTCTTTCTCCCACACAAAGAATGCTAGGATCCGAGTTTATTCAAACAAAAACAAAAATAAAAGCATACAAACGCTCCAAGTAAAGCACATAAGATGTGACGGAATAAAAATATAGTTTCACTAGAGGTGACCTGATAAGTTGTCGATGAAGAAGGGGATGCCTTGGGCATCCCCAAGCTTAGATGCTTGAGTCTTCTTGAAATATGCGGGGATGAACCACGGGGGCATCCCCAAGCTTAGACTTTTCACTCTTCTTGATCATATTGTATCATCCTCCTCTCTTGATCCTTGAAAACTTCCTCCACACCAAACTCAAAACAAACTCATTAGAGGGTTAGTGCATAATCAAAAATTCACATGTTCGAGAGAGGACACAATCATTCCTAACACTTCTGGACATCACCCAAAGCTACCGAAAGTTAATGGAACAAAGAAATCCATCCAACACGATAAAAGAGGCAATGTGAAATAAAAGGCAGAATCTGTCAAAACAGAACAGTCCGTAAAGACGAATTTTTTAGAGGCACTTAACGTGCTCAGATGAAGAATCTCAAATTGAATGAAAGTTGCGTACATATCTGAGGATTACTCATGATTTTTCGCATATTTTTCTGAGTTACCTATAGAGAGATCTACTCAAATTCGTGACAGCAAGAAATCTGTTTCTGCGCTGAAATCCAAATCTAGTATCAACCTTACTATCAAAGACTTTACTTGGCACAACAATGCAATAAAGTAAAGATAAGGAGAGATTGCTAGCAATACATGAAAAGAAAGAAAAGC
>NC_061513.1:183148882-183353337 GCF_022539505.1 Lolium rigidum | reverse complement strand
AAAGCATATGAGATGAATGAAGTGATTCAAAGCAATGGTAAAGACAATGACTTAAACAAGCGAATCATATAGCAAAGACTTTTCATGAATAGTACTTTCAAGACAAGCATCAATAAGTCTTGCATAGGAGTTAACTCATAAAGCAATAAATTCTTAGTAGAAGGTTTTGAAGCAACACAAAGGAAGATATAAGTTTTAGCGAGTTGCTTTCAACTTCAACATGTATATCTCATGGATAATTGTCAACACAAAGTAATATGATGAATGCAAATAAGCAAGTATGTAAGAATCAATGCACTCGAGTTGTCTCAAGTGTTTGCTTATAAGATAGAAATAAGTAGGTAAGCTGACTCAACATAAAGTAAAAGAAAGGCCCCTTCGCGAGAGGAAGCGGAGATTACTCTTGTGCTAGAGCTTTTATTTTGGAAACATAGAAACAATTTTGTCAATGGTAGTAATAATTCATATGTGTTATGCAAAAGACATCCTATAAGTTGCAAGCCTCATGCATCGAATACCAATAGTGCTCGCACCTTGTCCTAATTAGCTTGGATTTCCATGGATTCTCATTGCATTACATATGTTTCAACCAAGTATCACAAAGGGGTACCTCTATGTCACCCGTACAAAGGTCCAAGGAGATAGATCGCATTTGATTTCTCGTTTTTGATAGATCTCAACTTGAGGACATCCGTACCCGGAAAACATAGACAACAGATAATGGGCTCCTCTTTAATGCTTAAGCATTCAACAACAAATAATATTCTCATAAGAGATTTGAGGATTAATGTCCAAACTAAAACTTCCACCATGATAAATGGCTTTAGTTGGCGGCCCAATGTTCTTCTCTAACAATATGCATACTCAAACCATTTAATCATGATAAATCACCCTTACTTCGAGACAAGACGAACATGCATAGCAACGCACATGATATTCAACAAAGGTGTAATAGTTGATGGCGTCCCCAGAAACGTGGTTACCGCTCAACAAGCAACTTATAAGAAATAAGATACATAAGCAACATATTCAATACCACAATAGTTTTTTAAGCTATTTTCCCATGAGCTATGTATTGCAAAGACAAGGAATGGAATTTTAAAGGTAGCACGCAAGCAATTTACTTGGAATGGCAGAGAAATACCATGTAGTAGGTAGTTATGGTGGACACAAATGGCATAGGTTTTGGCTCAAGGTTTTGGATGCACGAGAAGCATTCCCTCTCAGTACAAGGCTTTTGGCTAGCAAGGTTGTTTGAAGCAAACTCAAGTATGAACCGGTACAGCAAAACTTACATAAGAACATATTGCAAGCATTATAAGACTCTACATTGTCTCCTTGTTGTTCAAACACCTTTACCAGAAAATATCTAGACTTTTAGAGAGACCAATCATACAAACCAAATTTCAACAAGCTCTATGGTAGTTCTCCACTACTAGGTTCAACACTACATGATGCAAGAGCTTAAACATGATCTAATTGAGAGCTCAAAACAATTGCCAAGTATCAAATTATTCAAGACAATATACCAATTACCACATGGAGCATTTTCTGTTTCCAACCAAATAGCAATGAACGAAGCAGTTTTCAACCTTCGCCATGAACATTAAAAGTAAAGCTAAGAACACCAGTGTTCATATGAAAAAGCGGAGCATGTCTTTCTCCCACAAAGAATGCTAGGATCCGAGTTTATTCAAACAAAAACAAAAATAAAAGCATACAAACGCTCCAAGTAAAGCACATAAGATGTGACGGAATAAAAATATAGTTTCACTAGAGGTGACCTGATAAGTTGTCGATGAAGAAGGGGATGCCTTGGGCATCCCCAAGCTTAGATGCTTGAGTCTTCTTGAAATATGCAGGGATGAACCACGGGGGCATCCCGAGCTTAGACTTTTCACTCTTCTTGATCATATTGTATCATCCTCCTCTCTTGATCCTTGAAAACTTCCTCCACACCAAACTCAAAACAAACTCATTAGAGGGTTAGTGCATAATCAAAAATTCACATGTTCGAGAGAGGACACAATCATTCCTAACACTTCTGGACGTCACCCAAAGCTACTGAAAGTTAATGGAACAAAGAAATCCATCCAACACAGTAAAAGAGGCAATGTGAAATAAAAGGCAGAATCTGTCAAAACAGAACAGTCCGTAAAGACGAATTTTTTAGAGGCACTTAACGTGCTCAGATTAAGAATCTCAAATTGAATGAAAGTTGCGTACATATCTGAGGATTACTCATGATTTTTCGCATATTTTTCTGAGTTACCTATAGAGAGATCTACTCAAATTCGTGACAGCAAGAAATCTGTTTTACGCATGAAATCCAAATCTAGTATCAACCTTACTATCAAAGACTTTACTTGGCACAACAATGCAATAAAGTAAAGATAAGGAGAGATTGCTACAGTAGTAACAACTTCCAAGACACAAATATAAAACAAAAATTGCAGAAATAAAATGATGGGTTGTCTCCATAAGCGCTTTTCTTTAACGCCTTTCAGCTAGACGCAGAAAGTGTAACTCAAGTATTATCAAGAGATGAAGCATCAACATCATAATTTGTTCTAATAATAGAATCAAAAGGTAACCTCATTCTCTTTCTAGGGAAGTGTTCCATACCTTTCTTGAGCGGGAATTGATATTTAATATTTCCTTCCTTCATATCAATAATAGTACCAACAGTTCGAAGAAAGGGTCTTCCCAAAATAATGGGACAAGATGCATTGCATTCAATATCCAAGACAACAAAATCAACGGGGACAAGGTTATTGTTAACCGTAATGTGAACATTATTAATCCTCCCCAAAGGTTTCTTTATAGAATTATCAGCGAGATTAACTTCCAAATAACAATTTTTCAATGGTGGCAAGTCAAGCATATCATAGAGTTTCTTAGGCATAACGAAATACTTGCACCAAGATCACATAAAGCATTACAATCAAAATCATTGACCCTCATTTTAATGATGGGCTCCCAACCATCTTCTAACTTCCTAGGAATAGACGTTTCAAGTTTTAATTTCTCTTCTCTAGCTTTAATGAGAGCATTTGTAATATGTTTTGTAAAGGCCAAATTTATAGCAATAGCATTAGGACTTCTAGCAAGTTTTTGCAAGAACTTAATAACTTCATAGATATGACAATTATCAAAATCTAAACCATTATGATCTAAAGCAATGGGATCGATGTCCCCAATATTCTGAAAAATTTCAGCACTTTTATCACAAACAGTTTTAGCAGTTTCAGGCAATTTTGCACGCTTTGTACTAGGAGTAGAAACATTGCCAACACTAATTATTTTACCATTTATAGTAGGAGGTTTAGCAACATGTGAAGCATCAACACTACTAGTGGTGGTAATAGTCCAAACTTTAGCTACATTATTCTCTTTAGCTAGTTTTTCTTCTCTTTCCCACCTAGCATGCAATTCAGCCATCAATCTAATATTGTCATTAATTCGAACTTGTATGGCGTTTGCTGTAGAAAATGACTTAATATCTTTATCTTCATTAGGCATAACTTTCAATTTTAAAAGATCAACATCAGCAGCAAGACTATCAACCTTAGAAGCAAGAATATCAATTTTACTAAGCTTTTCCTCAACAGATTTGTTAAAAGCAGTTTGTGTACTAATGAATTCTTTAAGCATGACTTCAAGACCAGAGGGTACACTCCTACTATTGTTGTAAAAATTACCATAAGAATTACCATAACCATTACTATTATTAGAAGGAAATGGCCTATAGTTGTTACCAGAATTATTCCTATAAGCATTGTTGTTGAATTACTATTTTTAATGAAGTTCACATCAACATGCTCTTCTTGAGCAACCAATGAAGCTAAAGGAACATTATTAGGATCAACATTAGATCTACCATTAACAAGCATAGACATAATTACATCAATCTTATCACTCAAGGAGGAGGTTTCTTCAACAGAATTTACCTTCTTAACTTGCGGAGTCCTTTCAGTGTGCCATTCAGAGTAGTTGATCATCATATTATCAAGAAGGTTTGTTGCCGCCCCCAAAGTAATGGACATAAAAGTACCTCCAGCAGCTGAATCCAATAGGTTCCGTGAAAAAAAATTCAATCCTCCATAGAAGGTTTGGATGATCATCCAAATAGTTAGTCCATGGGTAGGGCAATTCTTTACCAAAGATTTCATTCTTTCCCATGCTTGAGCAACATGTTCATTATCCAATTGCTTAAAATTCATTATGCTACTTCTCAAAGATATGATTTTAGCAGGAGGATAATATCTACCAATGAAAGCATCTTTACATTTAGTCCATGAATCAATACTATTCTTAGGAAAAGATAGCAACCAATCTTTAGCTCTTCCTCTTAAGGAGAAAGGAAACAATTTAAGTTTTATAATGTCTCCATCTACATCCTTATACTTTTGCATTTCACAAAGTTCAACAAAATTATTAAGGTGGGCAGCAGCATCATCAGAACTAACACCAAAAAAATGCTCTCTCATAACAAGATTTAGTAAAGCAGGTTTAATTTCATAGAATTCCGTAGTAGCAGGTGGAGCAATAGGAGTGCATATAAAATCATTATTATTGGTGCTAGTGAAATCACACAACTTAGTGTTCTCAGGAGTATTCATTTTAACAGTAATAAAAATAAACTAAGCAGAACAGAATAAAGTAAAACTAGTAACTAATTTTTTTTGTGTTTTTGATATAAAGAAAGAAAACTAAACAGGAAATAAAATAAAGTAAAGAAAGTAACTAATTTTTGTGTGTTTTTGATATAAGGAAAGCAAACAAGACAGAAAATAAAATAAAGTAAAGCAAGACAATAAACAAAGTAAAGAGATTGGATGTGAGAGACTCCCCTTGCAGCGTGTCTTGATCTCCTCGGCAACAGCGCCAGAAAACAGTTGCTGGAGTGCAGTTGACGTGGGAGTTAGAAATCTCCATGGTGTAACTTTTCTTCAGGTCCCCGGCAACGGCGCCAGAAAACAGTCTTGATGGCGCGTGATGCACACGTCCGTTGGGAACCCAGAGAGGAAGGTGTGATGCGCACAGTAGTAAGTTTTCCCTCAGAAAGAAACCAAGGTTATCGAACCAGTAGGAGATGAAGGCCACGTGAAGGTTGTTGGTGGAGGAGTGTAGTGCGGCGCAACACCAGGGATTCCGGCGCCAACGTGGAACCTGCACAACACAACCAAAATACTTTGCCCCAACTTAACGAGTGAGGTTGTCAATCTCACCGGCTTGCTGTAAACAAAGGATTAAACGTATGGTGTGCGGTGGCTTGTGAAGAACAACGAGAGAACGAAGTTAGCGATTGATTGTATTTCGGATGTAAAAGAATGGACCGGGGTCCACAGTTCACTAGTGGTGTCTCTCCAATAAGATAAATAGCATGTTGGGTGAACAAATTACAGTTGGGCAATTGACAAATACGAGAGGGCATAACAATGCACATACATATCATGATGACTACTATGAGATTTACTTAGGGCATTACGACAAAGTACATAGACCGCTATCCAGCATGCATCTATGCCTAAAAAGTCCACCTTCGGGTTAGCATCCGCACCCCTTCCAGTATTAAGTTGCAAACAACAAACAATTGCATTAAGTATGGTGCGTAATGTAATCAACACAAATATCCTTAGACAAAGCATCGATGTTTTATCCCTAGTGGCAACATCACATCCACAACCTTAGAACTTTCTGTCACTGTCCCATATTCAATGGAGGCATGAACCCACTATCGAGCATAAATACTCCCTCTTGGAGTCACAAGTATCAACTTGGCCAGAGCCTCTACTAGCAACGGAGAGCATTGATACGTCCCAAACGTATCTATAATTTCTTATGTTCCATGCTACTTTTATGATGATACTCACATGTTTTATACACATTATATGTCATTATTATGCATTTTCCGACACTAACCTATTGACGAGATTCCGAAGAGCCAGTTGATGTTTTCTGCTGTTTTGGTTTCAGAAATCCTAGTAAGGAAATATTCTCGGAATTGGACGAAATCAACGCCCAGGGGCCTATTTTTCCACGAAGCTTCCAGAAGACCGAGGGAGAAACGAAGTGGGGCCACGGGGCGCCGCCACACTAGGGCGACGCGGCCTAAGGGGGGCCCGCGCGGCCCTAGCGTGTGGGGCCCCCGTGACGCCTCCTGACCTGCCCTTCCGCCTACTTAAAGCCTTCGTCGCGAAACCCCCGATGCGAGAGCCACGATACGGAAAACCTTCAAGAGACGCCGCCGCCGCCAATCCCATCTCGGGGGATTCGGGAGATCACCTCCGGCACCCTGCCGGGAGAGGGGAATCATCTCCCGAAGGTCTCTTCATCGCCATGATCGCCTCCGGATCGATGTGTGAGTAGTCCACCCCTGGACTATGGGTCCATAGCAGTAGCTAAATGGTTGTCTTCTCCTCATTGTGCTATCATGTTAGATCTTGTGAGCTGCCTATCATGATCAAGATCATCTATTTATAATCCTACATGTTGTGTTTGTTGGGATCCGATGAATATTGAATACTATGTCAAGTTGATTATCAATCTATCATATATGTTGTTTATGTTCATGCATGCTCTCCGTTGCTAGTAGAGGCTCTGGCCAAGTTGATACTTGTGACTCCAAGAGGGAGTATTTATGCTCGATAGTGGGTTCATGTCTCCATTAAATCTGGGATAGTGACAGAAAGTTCTAAGGTTGTGGATGTGTTGTTGCCACTAGGGATAAAACATCGATGCTTTGTCTAAGGATATTTGTGTTGATTACATTACGCACCATACTTAATGAAATTGTCTGTTGTTTGCAACTTAATACTGGAAGGGGTTTGGATGATAACTTCGAAGGTGGACTTTTTAGGCATAGATGCATGCTTGGATAGCGGTCTATGTACTTTGTCGTAATGCCACTGATTAAATCTCATAGTACTCATCATGATATATGTATGTGCATTGTTATGCCTTCTTTATTTGTCAATTGCCCAAGCTGTAATTTGTTCACCCAACATCTGTTTATCTTATGGGAGAGACACCACTAGTGAAGCTGTGGACCCCGGTCCAATTCTTTACATACGAAATACAATCTCTTGCAATTGTTCTTTACTGTTCTTCGCAAACAATCATCATCTTCCACACAATACGTTTAATCCTTTGTTTACAGCAAGCCGGTGAGACTGACAACCTCACTGTTACGTTGGGCCAAAGTACTTTGATTGTGTTGTGCAGGTTCCACGTTGGTGCCGGAATCCCTGGTGTTGCGCCGCACTACACTCCGCCACCAACAACCTTCACGTGCTTCTTTGACTCCTACTGGTTCGATAACCTTGGTTTCTTACTGAGGGAAAACTTGCTACTGTACGCATCACACCTTCCTCTTGGGGTTCCCAACGGACGTGTGTCAACTGCACGCATCAAGCATGCAAGATCATAAACAACACATATATGATAGATCAATAATCAACTTGACATAGTATTCCATATTCATCGAATCCCAACAAACACAACATGTAGCATTACAAATAGACGATCTTGATCATGATAGGCAGCTCACAAGATCTAAACATGATAGCACAAGAGGAGAAGACAACCATCTAGCTACTGCTATGGACCCATAGTCCAAGGATGAACTACTCACGCATCAATCCGGAGGCGGGCATGATGATGTAGAGCCCTGCGGTGATGATTCCCCTCTCCGGCGGGGTGCCGGAGGCGATCTCCTGAATCCCCCGAGATGGGATTGGCGGCGACGGCGTCTCTGGAACTTTTCTCGTATCGTGGCTCTCGGTACTAGGGTTTTCGCGACGGAGAGTTTAAGTAGGCGGAAGGGCAGAGTCGGGGGGCTCACGAGGGGCCCACACCATAGAGCGGCGCGGGCCCCTCCTTGTCCGCGCCGCCAGGTGGTGTCGCCACCTCGTGTCCCCAGTTCGTATCTCCTTCGGTCTTCTGGAAAGCTCCGTGGAAAATAAGACCATGGGCTTTTGTTTCGTCCAATTCTGAGAATATTTCCTGTGTAAGATTTCTGAAACCAAAAACAGCAAAAAACAGGAACTGGCGCTTCGGCATCTTGTTAATAGGTTAGTGCCGGAAAATGCATCAAAATGATATAAAGTGTATGTAAAACATGTGAGTATTGTCATAAAACTAGCATGGAACATAAGAAATTATAGATACGTTTGAGACGTATCAACCGGCACTGGCAAAATTCATGGCCTCAACTCATACCGCATACCTCAAGATGAAGATGCCGGCACCCACTGGACCCTTAACTGTGGTTGGAAACTACAAAGTGTCGCTCGAAACCGCGTCCGCTGGATCAAATCTGGCCGAATCGCTGGTGATAGCGGAGGAAAAGAAAAGAATTCAAACCGTTGTTGCACTGGCTCAATCCTCCCAACTAAACTTAGCAGCAATGATCGGCCAGCTTGGCGCACCAGCTTTCAAACCGACAAAAGAAACAAAGGACATCGTGCTGGATCCGGCTTACCCAGAGCGCATCGTTCGTATCGGTGCCGGTCTGAGTGAGGCATAGGAAAGTTCGCTCGTCAACTTTTTTCCGTGAGAATCGGAACATCTTCGCCTGGTCTACTGATGACTTCGTGGGTGTGCCGAGGGAGTTGGCTGAGCACTCTCTAAATGTCCGGAAGGATGCGAAGCCGGTGAGACAACCTTTGCGCCGGTTTGCTGAAGATAGGAGGAAAATCATTGGTGAAGAGGTAACAAAGTTGTCGGTTTCCGGTTTCATCGTGGAAGTGCTACACACTGAATGGCTGGCCAATCCGGTGCTGGCCGAGAAGAAGAAAGATGAAGACCCCAAGGCCCCGAAAGCATGGCGCATGTGCATCGACTACACCAACCTGAACAAGGTCTGTCCTAAAGATCCATTCCCGCTACCCCAGATTGATCAAGTGATCGATTCCACTGCCGGTTGTGAACTGTTGTGTTTCCTGGATGCTTATTCCGGTTTCCACCAAATCCCCTTGAAAAAGGAAGAACAAATAAAGACTGCGTTCATTAACCCGCACGGGGCTTATTGATATGTCACTATGCCTTTTGGTTTGCGAAACGCTGGCGCAACATACCAGCGCTGCATGAAAAAATGCCTTCATGATCAAATCGGTAAAAATGTGCAAGTCTATGTGGACGATGTTGTGATAAAAACGAAGGTAAAAGATACCTTAATCGATGACTTGCGGCAAACATTTGACAACTTGCGAAGGTTCCGGATGAAACTTAATCCGGCAAAATGCACCTTCCGCGTTCCCGCCGGAAAGCTACTCGGTTTCCTAGTGTCAAGCCGCGGTATCGAAGTGAATGCGGTAAAAATCCGGGCCATCGAAAGAATGACGGTACCTCAAGATCTTTAGGACGTACAGAAGTTTACCGGAAGCTTGGCGTCGCTAAGCCGGTTCATAAGCCGGTTGGGAGAAAAGGCTTTGCCGCTCTATGCCTTAATGAAAAAATCCAACACTTTCATCTGGACCCCTCAGGCAGACGTAGCATTCAAAGAGCGAAAGAAAATGCTAGCCACAACACCGGTATTGGCTTCACCTTTGGAAAGGGAAGCTGATGTCTACGGGTGCTTCTATTCTTGTAGACAGTGTTGGGCCTCCAAGAGCAGAGGTTTGTAGAACAGCAGCAAGTTTCCCTTAAGTGGATCACCCAAGGTTTATCGAACTCGGGGAGGAAGAGGTCAAAGATATCCCTCTCATGCAACCACTGCAACCACAAAGCAAGAAGTCTCTTGTGTCCCCAACACACCTAATAGGTGCACTAGTTCGGCGAAGAGATAGTGAAATACAAGTGGTATGAATGAATATGAGCAGTAGTAACGGCGCCAGAAAAGTGCTTGTCTGGCGTGCGATTGATGGTATTAATATTGCAGGAAGTAAAGATGCGATAAAATAGTAAACAAGCAGCGATAGCAGATATTTAGGAACAAGGCCTAGGGATCATACTTTCACTAGTGGACACTCTCAACTTTGATCACATAACGAGAATAAATAAATAGATGCTAGACTCTACACTCTCTTGTTGGATGATGAACACCACTAAGCTGTGTAGGATTACACGAACCCTCAATGCCGGAGTTAACAAGCTCCACAATATTTGATGTTCATGTTTAAATAACCTTAGAGTGCATGACAGATCAACATAACCAAACCAAGTACTAACATAGCATGCACACCTGTCACCTTCACACTACGAAAGGAGGAATAGATCACATCAATACCATCATAGCAATAGTTAACTTCATAATCTACAAGAGATCACAATCATAGCCTATGCCAAGTACTACACGATGCACACATCTTGTCACCATTACACCGTGCGAGGTGGAATAAACTACTTTAATAACATCACTAGAGTAGCACACAGATAAATTGTGATACAAAACACATTGCAATCATAAAAAGATATAAATAAGCACTTCACTATGCCATTCATAACGGTGAATAAGTATTACTGTGAAATATAGCCTAAGAGACCCACACGGTGCACACACTCGTCACCTTTACACACGTGGGACAAGGAGTCTCCTGGAGATCACATAAGTAAAACCCACTTGACTAGCATAATGACATCTAAATTACAAGCATCATCATATGAATCTCAATCATGTAAGGCAGCTCATGAGATTATTGTATTGAAGTACATAGGAGAGAGATGAACCACATAGCTACCGGTACAGCCCCGAGCCTCGATGGAGAACTACTCCCTCCTCATGGGAGACAGTAGCGGTGATGAAGATGGCGGTGGTGTCGATGGAGGAGCCTTCCGGGGCACTTCCCCGTCCCGGCGGCGTGCCGGAACAGAGACTCCTGTCCCCCAGATCTTGGCTTCGCGATGGCGGCGGCTCTGGAAGGTTTCTCGTACCGTGGCTTTTCCGTCCCGAAGATTTAGGTCAGGGACCTTTAAATAGGCGAAGAGGCGGAGTCGGAGGGGCGACGAGGCGGTGACACACTAGGGGGGCGCGGCCCCCCTCTGGCCGCGCCGGGCTATCGTCTGGGGCCCACAGGGCCCTCCTCCGGCGGCTCTCGGGTGTTCTGGAAGCTTCGTGGAAAAATAGGATGCTGGGCGTTGATTTCGTCCGATTCCGAGAATATTTCCTTACTAGGATTTCTGGAACCAAAAACAGCGGAAAACAACAACTGGCCCTTCGGCATCTCGTCAATAGGTTAGTTCCGGAAAACGCATAAATATGACATAAAGTATGTATAAAACATGTAGATATCATCAATAATGTGGCATGGAACATAAGAAATTATCGATACGTCGGAGACGTATCAGCATCCCCAAGCTTAGTTCCTGCTCGTCCCGAGCAGGTAAACGATAACAAAGATAATTTCTGGAGTGACATGCCATCATAACCTTGATCATACTATTGTAAACACATGTAATGAATGCAGAAACAATGGTAATGACATGAGTAAACAACTGAATCATAAAGCAAAGACTTTTCATGAATAGTACTTTCAAGACAAGCATCAATAAGTCTTGCATAAGAGTTAACTCATAAAGCAATAAATTCATAGTAAAGGTATTGAAACAACACAATGGAAGATTAAGTTTCAGCGGTTGCTTTCAACTTGTAACATGTATATCTCAATGATAGTTTGTCAATGCAAAGCAATATAACGAGTGCAATATGCAAGTATGTAGCAATCAATGCACAGTTCACACAAGTGTTTGCTTCTTGAGGTGGAGAGAGATAGGTGAACTGACTCAACATAAAAGTAAAAGAAAGGCCCTTCGCAGAGGGAAGCATTGATTGCTATATTTGTGCTAGAGCTTTGGTTTTGAAAACAAGAAACAATTTTGTCAACGGTAGTAATAAAGCATATGTATCATGTAAATTATATCTTACAAGTTGCAAGCCTCATGCATAGTATACTAATAGTGCCCGCACCTTGTCCTAATTAGCTCGGATTACCGGGATTATCGCAATACACATGTTTTAACCAAGTGTCACAAAGGGGTACCTCTATGCCGCCTGTACAAAGGTCTAAGGAGAAAGCTCGCATTGGATTTCTCGCTTTTGGTTATTCTCAACTTAGACATCCATACCGGGACAACATAGACAACAGATAATGGACTCCTCTTTAATGCATAAGCATGTAGCAACAATTAATGTTCTCATATGAGATTGAGGATATATGTCCAAAACTGAAACTTCCACCATGATTCATGGCTTTAGTTAGCGGCCCAATGTTCTTCTCTAACAATATGCATGCTCTAACCATTAAATGAGTGGTAAATCTCCCTTACTTCGAGACAAGACGGACATGCATAGCAACTCACATGATATTCAACAAAGAGTAGTTGATGGCGTCCCCAGGAACATGGTTATCGCACAACAAGCAACTTAATAAGAGATAAAGTGCATAAGTACATATTCAATACCACAATAGTTTTTAAGCTATTTGTCCCATGAGCTATATATTGCAAAGGTAAAGAATAGAAATTTTAAAGGTAGCACTCAAGCAATTTACTTTGGAATGGCGAGAGAAATACCATGTAGTAGGTAGGTATGGTGGACACAAATGGCATAGTGGTTGGCTCAAGGATTTTGGATGCATGAGAAGTATTCCCTCTCGATACAAGGCTTAGGCTAGCAAGGTTATTTGAAACAAACACAAGGATGAACCGGTGCAGCAAAACTCACATAAAAGACATATTGTAAACATTATAAGACTCTACACCGTCTTCCTTGTTGTTCAAACTCTTTACTAGAAATTATCTAGACCTTAGAGAGACCAATTATGCAAACCAAATTTTAGCAAGCTCTATGTATTTCTTCATTAATGGGTGCAAAGTATATGATGCAAGAGCTTAAACATGAGCACAACAATTGCCAAGTATCAAATTATTCAAGACATTTTAGAATTACTACATGTAGCATTTCCCGATTCCAACCATATAACAATTAACAAAGCAGTTCAACCTTCGCCATGAACATTATGAGCTAAGAACACATGTGTTCATATGAACCAGCGGAGCGTGTCTCTCTCCCACACAAGCATTTATTCAAACAAAAACAAAAACAAAAGCACACAGACGCTCCAAGTAAAGTACATAAGATGTGACCGAATAAAAATATAGTTTCAAGAGAAGTGACCTGATAAGTTGTCGATGAAGAAGGGGATGCCTTGGGCATCCCCAAGCTTAAATGCATGAGTCTTCTTGAAATATGCAGGGATGAACCACCGGGGCATCCCCAAGCTTAGACTTTTCACTCTTCTTGATCATAGTATATCATCCTCCTCTCTTGACCCTTGAAAACTTCCTCCACACCAAACTCGAAACAAACTCATTAGAGGGTTAGTGCATAATCAAAATTCACATGTTCAGAGGTAACACAATCATTCTTAACACTTCTGGACATTGCCCAAAGCTACTCGGAAGTCAATGGAACAAAGAAATCCATCCAACATAGCAAAAGAAGCAATGCGAAATAAAAGGCAGAATCTGTCAAAAAGAACAGTCCGTAAAGACGAATTTTATTGAGGCACCAGACTTTCTCAAATGAAAATGCTCAAATTGAATGAAAGTTGCGTACATATCTGAGGATCACTCACGTAAATTGGCATAATTTTCTGAGTTACCTACAGAGAATTTTGCCCAGATTCGTGAAAGCAAAGAAATCTGTTTCTGCGCAGTAATCCAAATCTAGTATGAACCTTACTATCAACGACTTTACTTGGCACAACAATTCAACAAAACTAAGATAAGGAGAGGTTGCTACAGTAGTAACAACTTCCAAGACTCAAATACAAATAAAAGTACTGTAGCAAAATAAACACATGGGTTATCTCCCAAGAAGTTCTTTCTTTATAGCCATTAAGATGGGCCCAGCAGTTTTAATGATGCACTCGCAAGAAATAGTATTTGAAGCAAAAGAGAGCATCAAGAAGAAAATTCAAAACAAATTTAAGCCTAACATGCTTCCTATGAAAAGGAATCTTGTAAATAAACAAGTTCAAGAAGCATAATGCAACAAGCATAGAAAGATAAAACAAGTGCAGCTTCAAGATTTTTAGCATATAGAGAGGTGTTTTAGTAACATGAAAATTTGTACAACCATATTTTCCTCTCTCATAAAGATTTTCAGTAGCATCATGAGCAAACTCAACAATATAAGTATCACATAAATCATTCTTATCATGAGTCTCATGCATAAAATTATTACTCTCCACATAAACATAATAAATTTTATTAGTAATAGTGGGAGCAAATTCAACAAAGTAGCTATCATTATTATTATCATCATCAAGTGTAGGAGGCATAGTATAATCATAACAAAATGTACTCTCCATAGTAGGTGGTAACAAAAGACTACTATCATTATAATCATCATAAATAGGAGGCAAAGTATCATCAAAGTAAATTTTCTCCTCAATGCTTGGGGGACTAAAAAGATCATGCTCATCAAAACCAGCTTCCCCAAGCTTAGAATTTTCCATATCATTAGCAACAATGGTATTCAAAGTGTTCATACTAACATGTTCCATGGGTTTTTTAATTTTTGCATCAAACCATCCATGTCTTAAATCAGGAAATAGAATAAGAAGCTCATTGTTGTCCATTATGCCAAACTAGTGTAAACAAGAAACAAAAAGATGCAATTGCAGGATCTAAAGGAAATAGCTTCGAGCACTTACACAACGGCAACAGAAAAGTACTTTTACCTGGGACCGGAGTATGAGTGCCTTTTACCTTTCCTCCCCGGCAACGGCGCCAGAAAATAGCTTGATGTCTACGGGAGCTTCTATTCTTGTAGACAGTGTTGGGCCTCCAAGAGCGAGAGGTTTGTAGAACAGACAACAAATTTCCCTTAAGTGGATCACCCAAGGTTTATCGAACTCGGGGAGGAAGAGGTCAAAGATATCCCTCTCATGCAACCCCGCAACCACAAAGCAAGAAGTCTCTTGTGTCCCCAACACACCTAATAGGTGCACTAGTTCGGCGAAGAGATAGTGAAATACAAGTGGTATGAATGAATATGAGCAATGAGTAACGGCGCCGTAAAAGTGCTTGCTAGCGTGCAGTTGATGGTATTAATATTGCAGGAAGTAAAGATGCAGTAAAAACAGTAAACAAGAAGCGATAGCAGTATTTAGGAACAAGGCCTAGGGATCATACTTTCACTAGTGGACACTCTCAACTTTGATCACATAACAGAATAAATAAATATATGCTAGACTCTACACTCTCTTGTTGGATGATGAACACCACTAACTGTGTAGGATTACACGAACCCTCAATGCCGAGTTAACAAGCTCCACAATATTCGATGTTCATGTTTAAATAACCTTAGAGTGCATGACAGATCAACATAACCAAACCAAGTACTAACATAGCATGCACACTCGTCACCTTCACACTACGAAAGGAGGAATAGATCACATCAATACCATCATAGCAATAGTTAACTTCATAATCTACAAGAGATCACAATCATAGCCTACGCCAAGTACTACACGATGCACACACTGTCACCATTACACCGTGCAGGAGGAATAAACTACTTTAATAACATCACTAGAGTAGCACACAGATAAATTGTGACCAAGTTGGGCTCGTCCAGGCAAGAAATTCCTTCGGGAATAGCCTTGGCTCACCTAAGGGTACCATCAATCAAACCGAGTCCGGAATCCGAGTCAATTTTTGTACTAGAGTCACACATTGTGCCGATGGACATCGATGGGGGAGACCCGGGGACTGCTTCATCTAACCCGGGGACTTCAGGATCGAAACCGGAGGAAACCATGGTGGTGGACTACATGGAAATTGACGCGCCAATTTTTCTGGTTCGGGAAGCACCAACTTGGGTAAAACCTATTAAGGAATTCCTGATCAACGGTGGCTTACCGGTAGACGAAGTAGAATCGAGGAGGATTCACAGAAGATCCAAGGCCTATACCATCATCAATGGGGAGATGTACAAACGAAGCGTTACCGGTGTCCTCCAACGATGTGTGGAACCAGAAGAAGGGAAAGAGATGCTCCTGGAGATTCACCAAGGGGAATGTGGGCATCATGCTTGATCCAGAGCGTTGGTGGTAAAAGTGTTCCGGCATGGGTTCTACTGGCCCACTGTCTTGGAAGATGCTGAGGACTTAGTCCGGAAATGCAACTGGTGCCAGTGGTACGCCAAGCAAAATCATACCCCAACATCCGGTTTAAAAACAATACCGATAACTTGGCCATTCGTTGTTTGGTGCTTGGACATGGTTGGCCCATTCAAAACGGCAAGAGGAAGCATGACTCACATCCTGGTGATGGTGGATAAGTTTACCAAATGGCTGGAAGTTAAGCCAATTGCAAAGTGCGATGGGCACACTGCTGTGAAATTCTTGAAGTACGTGATTCTGCGGTATGGATATCCGCACAGTATCATAACTAACAACGGAACGAACTTTGCTCAAGGAGAGTTTAAGTGGTTCTGTGATGACAACAATATCCGGTTGGATGTGTTCTCAGTGGCGCACCCACAGGGCAATGGCCAAGTAGAAAGAACAAATGCTCTCGTACTTTCTGGTATCAAACCGAGGCTTATCGAGCCCTTGAGAAAACGCCAGGATGTTGGCTTGATGAACTACCATCAGTGATGTGGAGCAAAAGAACCACACCAAACCGGTCTACCGGATACACACCATTCTTCATGGTATATGTAGCAAAAGCGGTCATACCAACCGACATCATCCATGACTCACCACGAGTCCAACTCTATACCGAAGAAGAGGTAAAAGAGGCCCAAGAAAATGATGTGGACTTGCTCGAGGAACAAAGAGAGTTGGCTTTGGCAAGATCGGCCATATACCAGCAGAACCTCAGACGCTATCATAGCCGAAGTTAACCCAAGAGTGTTCCGGGAAGGGGACCTGGACGCCTAGTGCACCGCACTGAAGGGCAGCACAAACTCTCACCTCCGTGCGAAGGACCTTTCATTGTGATTAAGGCTCTGCACAATGATGCCTATTACTTAATTGACGCACATGAATACAAGAAAGGCAAGAAGGACAGGTCAGGAGAAGAAACCAAGCGCCCGTGGAACATAGCGTTGCTTCGTCCTTTCTATTCCTGAAGATGTGATGTAAGGCGTTCCTTTTTGTACCTTATTTGCTATGAATAAAGATGCCGGCACCTCGAATGAATCTCGGAGACTGCCTCTACCGGAATCGCATGCAATGTGTTTATTTTTTCTGTATACCGGTTTGATTGTTGGAAGCTTTTCTTTCCGGTTTAGTAACGTGCTAAACCTAAAGGAGTCTTCAACTTAGCTGATGTCCGAAACTCGGCTTCATGGCAAGCAAGATAAACCGGAAGATTCTAAGCACGTGAAAAACGAGAAAGAAACCGAAAACAAACAAACTGAGGAAAATCTAACTAACCCCGGTTATACCGGTTTTTTGTGAAACATTTCGAATCTTTTCTAAGTTCGAGAAAATGCTTGCTTGGCAAAAGAACTTTGAGCTCATACGTCAAAACACCCAAGAGAGGTAGACGGAGCCAAAGCAAAAGAACCAAGTGTGCATCGGATTGAATTCGGGAATGAATCCGGAATCTTCACCGTGCAAGATCAAAGCGGAACAAAACAAGCAAGTTTAAACCACATAATACCGGATTGCATATATGCTTAAAAGGTTTAGCATGCAAACCTAAGGACTACTCAGTCTTCCAAACCAAATGGACTTAGTATTTTTACACTCCCACCCTGGCATACCGGGGGCAAATTTAACGAACATTGTTTCATGTGAAGCAAGATAGGATCACGTGGTCTGGTAGAGCGGAGCTGAATCTTCCTAGGCTTGTTGGGGGTTCACAGGGGCTTGAGCAGGTGCTTCTGGGGCAGTAGGAGCTGGCTTTGGGGTACTGGCAGCAGGTTATTCACGTGCTTCCGCCTCAGCTTCAGCGTCGTCCTCTCCGGCTTCTTCGTCTTCCTCCTCCTCTTCATCATCGGTAAAGGCCTCCTTGAGGTTAGCCGGAGAAGGGATGAAGATGTTGGTGGTGGCGTAGCTGGTGATCTCGTAGGCCCTCGCATGGCGCGCGGCACCCTTCTTTGGATCTGTATTGGTGGGGGCGTCGTCGCGCATACTGTGCAGCGCATCCAGATCCAGGCCCTCGTACCAGGAGCACACAAAGAGAAGTGCAATGTCAGCTCCGGCACGGGCAGAAGAATGGCGCCACTCTCTTAGCCGCCGGCTTGTTTCATGAAGGAGGCGCTCAGCAACGAGGTCGGTGCTTTCCGGAACAGCTTCACCGGGCCAGAGGCATTTGAAGACAGTAGTGGCAGCACTCGGCAGCAAGCCAAGGGTCCGATCGACCGCGCGTGTGGGTAATCCTGCAGAATAGCGCGGTGAGGTAGCCCTTGGTGGTCCAGGGGAGATTTGCATCCACCACCTCCTCGACCCGAAGCTTGTTGACGGTGGCCTCGGCGCGTATCTGCGATTCCGGAAAGAGCCCTAGACAAAGGTTTAAAAAGATAAGTGTAAGAACAAACCGGTAAGAACAAGCCGGTGAAAACTCGAAAGCTTATCGGTGAAAACTCAAAAGCTTATAAGCAAGAGAACAACAAACTTACTGATAGCCTTGGCGTCAGTGTCCTTCACCATATCCTCGATACCGGTCAGGTAAACCTGAACGGCCTCGAGATGCTCCTTCTCGTCCTGCAGCTGCTTCTGCGCCTCCTCCAGCTCGCGGCGTAGTTGCCCCTTAGTCTCGACAAGCTGCTTCCAGGTTTCTTCAACCTGGGCGTTGCCAGTGCTGATGGCTTCCTTCAAGGCCCTGGCGTGCTCAGACCCAGCCTGGATCAGCTGATACTTGAGCTTGGCGGTTTCTTCCCACTGGGCCTGGAGCTCGCGCTAGTGCTGGGTGGCAAGCTCATCCCAAGCAGCTACAATCCGGGAAGCATGAGTTTAGTAAAAAATATTACAAGTAAAAAACAAACTGGTCAGCGCGGCTTACCCTTAAGCGCAGCGACTTGGGCGGCGAGGTCCTCCGCGGGGGCTTCCGGTAGGGCAGCTGCACAAAGAAACTAGTTTTTGAAATTTGATAAAGATAGATACCGGTACAAAAGAAGCCGGTGGTTCAGGCGAACCTTGGCACTGGCTGTGCTCGAGCTTGAGGGCGGAGAACGCCTCGTTGAGGCCCTGGTGCTCCCACAACAGCTCCTCAAAGATCTGCTTGCGGCTGTCCAACACGCTCTGCAGAAATGGAAACAGTATAAGCTATGCCGGTTTCTTTCAGTTTCGCGCTAAGTACCTTGTGCTTAACCCGAAACTCGGGGACTAGCTATGCCGGTTTCTTTCAGTTTCGCGCTAAGTACTTTGTTCTTAACCCGAAACTCGGGGACTAGCTATGCCGGTTTCTTTCAGTTTCGCGCTAAGTACCTTGTGCTTAACCCGAAACTCGGGGACTAGCTATGCCGGTTTCTTTCAGTTTCGCGCTAAGTACTTTGAGCTTAACCCGAAACTCGGGGACTAGCTATGCCGGTTTTTTGAGAAAAGTTTGCAAGTTTTCTAAGGAAGTTTCGCGCCAAGTACCGCGTGCTTAACCCGAAACTCGGGGATTGAGGATATACCTACGGGTTCTGAAAGATAAAAGGTTTCGGTATAAAGAAAAAATGCAAATTCCAGAAAGGTATCTTACCACCATGTTTCCATTGGCATCGTGCCAAGCGTTGTCAAACTCCTTCACCGCGGCTTTAAGCCGGCTGAAGTGCTGCACTGTGGTGCGGGGGCCGCGCGCGTCGAGCCTCGGCTTGCCGTCCTTGCCAACACCAAGGGTGGCGTCGGTAAGATCAGCAAGGTTCCATCGCTCCACCAGCTGTTGCAGCGCGCCCAAGGAAGCGCCGCCGCGGGTCAGCTCCACAACCCGGCCAAGCTGAGAGGCAGCCTTCTCACCGGAGGCCACGACGGCACGCCCGGTATGAAGGACCAAGCTTTGGGCCTGAGGCTGGGCCTGAGAGCCGGAGGCAGGCGCGGTCACTGCCTTGACCGCCGCAGTAAGCTGCTCAGCAGTCACCATGGTGCCCTCTGGCGGGCTCTAGAGCGGCGCAGCAGGAGCTTTGCCGGTAGCCGCCAGCGTCGGAGCCGCTGCACTTTTGGCCCGCGGAGGAGTGGCTGCGGAAGCCTTGGAAAGGGAAGCAGTGGTCTTCTTCTTCTTTTCTTGGACGGGCGGAACCAGAGGTTCCGACCGCCCGGCAACATCTGAACCGGCGCCCATGTCGCTGGCGTCGGTGTCCTGATAGTCTGGAGGGGACAAAAATTTCTCCTCCGCGCGGGAATTAGTCGGTTTGGGGGCCGCACGCCCCGAACTTGTGTGGCCTCCCCAAAGGGAGCATGGAGATTTGCCGGCACCAAAAGGTACCGGACTTCGAGGAGGAGGAGGAGGAGTGGCTCTCCCGACATCAGCGGGGGTCTTCGGCCTCATTCTGGGCGCGCTCTTGGTAAGTTCCAGGGCGGCTCTGAAAAAGAAAAGGAAAAAAGTTAGCCGCAAGGACGGAAATATACAAAGTCGAAATCTAAGAAAAAGTTGAGCTGGTTTTTACCCGGAGGAAGTCGGGATCTTGCTCTTGCGCTTCCTCTCGAGGGGTCCGAGGCTGGACTTCTTCACCCTCTTGGTAGGGGGAGCCCCGCTGGGACCGGCATCTGCCGCCGGCTCCGGCGCCTTCCGGACTCAGGAAGCCTAGGCCTGGGCCTTGCTCACCCACTCAGGACCTACCTCGGCCTCTATGGGAATCACATGCTCCTGGACCTGAGGGTTCCGATCAGCTGCATCTGACCTCACAGAGAAAAATTATAAGTCCAAAGAAGCGAATGGAATACCTCTAGGACAACAACGTCATCGTCACTGTCGGAAGCATTGCCCATGTTTGGGACAGAGGAGTTACCGGGGCGCGGGGTGTGCGTCCGACCCATTTTGTGCTTGTTCGCAACAACGTAAGGGTCCGGGTCCTCGTCGTCCGAGAACTGGCGCGAGGGTTCGAAAGATTCCGGGACCTCGGCCGCGATGCGGGGTAAGCGCTATTGTACCTGAGAAAGACCAATTCAGTTTACAGTTCAAAAGTATACCGGAAGTATCATCCCGGATTCCCAAGTTCTTACTTCGGCAGAAGGGGGGTGATTGCGGCTAAGAGGTTGGAGGCCCCACTCCCAGTTCGGCTGCAGCTCAGTCCTGCAAATCTGTCGGGCCTTGAGGACCACATCAGATTTGCGTATGCCGAAGGTGCTGATCCTTGTCGGATCCATCCGGCCTCGCATCTGGCCTATCTTGTGAGCATGTCGTTGGAGGGGCAGCACCCGGCGCGAGATGAATGCGCACACGATATCGTCAGAACTAACAGCAGTGTCCCTGTTGAGTTCCCCCATCAACCGGATAATCCGGTTAGTTTCAACATGGGTGCTCTTGGCTTTGAACCTCCAGTTGGCGCGGGACGGGATGCCGGGAACGTAAGCCGGAAGATTTATGAAATCGACGGGGCTGAGGTTCCTGACATAGAAGAAGGTTTGATGCCATGACCGGCATGACTCCAAACCGAAGAATTTGTAGAAGGGGCTCCCCTGGCGGGGCATAAGAATGCAAGCCCCGCACTGGACAACGGGCTTGGGGTTCGGAAGGTTTTTACCTTGGACCGAGTTGATCCGAAGGTTGTAAAAACGGGCAAAAGTATCTATAGTGGGAAGGAGGCCAATGAAGGCCTTCGTGAAAGAAACGTAGGAGGAGAGGTAGAAGACGACATTGCCGGGAAGGTGGTGAGGCTGAAGCTCGTAGAAGTTTAAGAACTGGCGGAAGAAATTGGACGCCGACAGGCCAAAGCCGCGCTCAAAATGGGCGGCAAATACCACAACTTCTCCCCGCCTAGGCGCGGGCTCCAGCTCGTCGCCAGGGATCCGGTACATCACCTGCTCTGGTATCCTCCTGGACCGGTATAGCCAGTCAATCTCGGCTTGATTGACGTCGGAGCCTTTCCAGGCCCCGCGGGTGTAGCCCTGCGGGTTCGTACCGGAAGCTGGGCCAGAGCTGCTGGCTTCCTTGCCTTGACCGGTATCTTGATCCGGCACGATGTATTCTTCTTCCATCCGTGCGAGCTCTTCTTCAAGCCCGTAGGATTCCTGCTCGACGGATTATTGTTCCCCCAAGGAGATCTCGGGAGATTCACTAAGTTGGGTGCCGCCGGAAAGCTGCCCCTCGCTTTCTTCGGAAGACATGTTCTCGCTAAGTGTTGGATTGACTAAAAACAAATTTCCCGAAAACTACTTCTTCCCGAAGATCTACGAGAGAAAGAAAAACAAAAAGAAAGGAAGGATAAATACCCTACTGCGCCAAGGATGAATAGCATGAGGAAGAGAATGTGGGATATACGAGGCTGACCTGAGGGCGGCGGCGGAAGCCTTGAGGATCGACGGAGCGAAGGTTTCGCCGTAGTTCGGCGAGAAGGCGGTCGATGGAGGCGAACGGGGAGAAAGGGGCAGATACGGAGGTGCGTCTCAAGACCAAACGAGGACGCCGCAGCGCAATCTTGGCCAAGAAGGATAACGCGCTCCGCGATGCGCTCCTGCGGACGTTCGCCGGAGAACTTAGGCGCGACGATGAACGGCGGCGGGGAGAGCTCGAGCGGCGGAGTGCGCAGAGAGGAGTTGGAAGATGAAGTGAGAGCGTGGGGGCGACAAGGAACCGTCGCACCCTTAAATAGCGAAGGGGATCTTGGGCCGAAAACTGCGAGGCCCGTAGCGCTTCGCTTCATGGGCCGCCACTTGGCCCGATGGTACACGCACCGCGGGAGGGTGCCACACGGAGGACCACAGGGATCAGGAATGGCACATTAATTGCGCGCGGGAGTCGAAAGATTTGAGGCCTGACACTGGCACGTCAGGCACAGTGCACATGTCTCTGACAGGCACAGACTACGGGATATTCTCGACTTCGTCGAGGTGAGCTTTAAAGGCAAAGAAACCTGCGAAAAGAAGCCGGAGGTGTTCGATGGAGGTTGTTTGGATAAGTGAGTTCGGCAAGATGCCGGATGTGTTAAATGGAAACCGGAAGGATTAATCCGGTGCGTTTGAACTGGGAACCTGGTATGGCCCGTCGGATAGAATCCGTCGGACTATACCAGCTTCGGGGACTAATGTCGGGGGGATGGCCCCCGGTAGGCCAAGAGTATGGCAAGTTCGCCATATTTTGGTGATGGCAAACCGGATCACAGAGTGATCCGGAATCTAAAGTTAAGTTCAGCTAACAGGTGTTGGTACAAACCGGTATCCCCAGAGGGGTATACCGAAGTACAGGCTCTGAGAGGCTGTGTGGCTAAGTGGGAAGGTACCGGAACCAGAGGTAAAGGTACCGGCAAACCGGAATCAGGGGTCACTGTAGCGTGTCGGCACATTGGTCAAAGATTCCATCAAGGACTACATGACAAGGATGAGCGAAGCACATCAGCTTTAAACGAAGCCCTGGCGCCAAAGCAGATGATGACGTTAAAGATACCGGCGGAGGTCACCACTCCCTGTTTAAAGTCATAACCGGTGCCAGCTGGGCCAAAGTAGCTTATAAAGTAGCTTAGCTCATCCTAGATTCCATTAGGGTTTCTTGCCTTGTAAGCCACCCTCTCCCCTATATAAGGAGAGGGGGCACACCCCTGCGCGGGAGGTTCCATTAGGAGATTAACTGTTTAGAGATCGTGTACTGTACATCTTCTACCTCTGGCCAAGGGCCAAGTTAAGTAATACATACCGGTTTCTTTCCACCCCTTTTCCCTGTTAACCAAACCCTCACCCGGATCCTCTAGCGCACATTTGGCCCCAACTTAATCCATCATATGGCATCTGTTGTTACACCACGACGACACATTATTAATTTGAGTAGAAGCAAAAAATGGACCGAAAATAGTTAACAAAGGTATTGCTAATTTTGTCACGCATTTAATGCAGAACATTATTTTCATCTCTCATAGAGAGAATGGTAGTGATATGTATTGGCGCGGCCACTGTGTTGCAATAAAC
This sequence comes from Lolium rigidum, assembly GCF_022539505.1. NCBI lineage: Eukaryota > Viridiplantae > Streptophyta > Magnoliopsida > Poales > Poaceae > Lolium > Lolium rigidum. Next base: position 183,329,335 of record NC_061513.1, on the reverse strand, counting down.
GGTCATAGAGCCATGACCGAACCAATAGTAGGTGAACACTGTCATAGGAACCACATCAAAATCAATGGAATCTTTGTATGGTCATATCTCAAAGTCAACACGCACCATGTGGTTTACCTTCATCTCACCATTGTCGCTCAACCACTGAATATAGTACGGATGCGGGTGTGTGATATGTCTCCGACGTATCGATAATTTCTTATGTTCTATGCCATATTATTGATGATACCTACATGTTTTATGCACACTTTATGTCATATTCGTGCATTTTCTGGAACTAACCTATTAACAAGATGCCGAAGTGCCAGTTCCTGTTTTCTGCCGTTTTTGGTTTCCCAAATCCTAGTAACGAAATATTCTCGAATTGGACGAAACAAAGACCCAGGGGCCTATTTCGCCACGAACCTTCCGGAAGACCGAAGAGCATACGAAGTGGGGCCACGAGGTGGCGACACCACATGGCGGCGCGGCCAAGGGGGGCCCGCGCCGCCCGTGGTGTGGGCCCCTCGTCAGGCCCCCGACTCGCCCTTCCGCCTACTTAAAGCCTCCGTCGCGAAACCCCCGAGGCGAAAAACCACGATACGGAAAACCTTGCGAGACGCCGCCGCCGCCGATCCCATCTCGGGGGATTCAGGAGATCTCCTCCGGCACCCTGCCGGAGAGGGGATTCATCTCCCGGAGGACTCTACACCTCCATGGTCGCCTCCGGAGTGATGAGTGAGTAGTTCACCCCTGGACTATGGGTCCATAGCAGTAGCTAGATGGTTGTCTTCTCCTCATTGTGCTTCATTGTTGGGTCTTGTGAGCTGCCTAACATGATCAAGATCATCTATCTGTAATTCTATATGTTGTGTTTGTCGGGATCCGATGGATAGGGAATACCATGTCATGTTAATTATCAAGTTATTACATATGTGTTGTTTATGATCTTGCATGCTCTCCGTTACTAGTAGAGGCTCTGGCCAAGTTTTTGCTTTTAACTCCAAGAGGAAGTATTTATGCTCGATAGTGGGTTCATGCCTGCATTGACACCTGGGACAGTGACGTAAAGTTCTAAGGTTGTGTTGTGCTCGTTGCCACTAGGGATAAAACATTGGCGCTATGTCCGAGGATGTAGTTGTTGATTACATTACGCACCATACTTAATGCAATTGTCTGTTGCTTTGCAACTTAATATCGGAAGGGGTTCGGACGATAACCCGAAGGTGGACTTTTTAGGCATAGATGCGGTTGGATGGCGGTCTATGTACTTTGTCGTAATGCCCAATTAAATCTCACTATACTTATCATGTCATGTATGTGCATTGTTATGCCCTCTCTATTTGTCAATTGCCCGATCTGTAATTTGTTCACCCAACATGCTTTTATCTTATGGGAGAGACACCTCTAGTGAACTGTGGACCCCGGTCCATTCTTTAATACTCGAAATACAAATCTGCTGCAATACTTGTTTTTACTATTTTCTCTGCAAACAATCATCTTCCACACAATACGGTTAATCCTTTGTTACAGCAAGCCGGTGAGATTGACAACCTCACTCGTTTCGTTGGGGCAAAGTACTTTGGTTGTGTTGTGCAGGTTCCACGTTGGCGCCGGAATCCCCGGTGTTGCGCCGCACTACATCCCGCCGCCATCAACCTTCAACGTGCTTCTTGGCTCCTCCTGGTTCGATAAACCTTGGTTTCTTTCTGAGGGAAAACTTGCTGCTGTGTGCATCATACCTTCCTCTTGGGGTTTCCCAACGAACGTGTGAAATACACGCCATCAAGCTCTTTTTCTGGCGCCGTTGCCGGGGAGATCAAGACACGCTGCAAGGGGAGTCTCCACTTCCCAATCTCTTTACTTTGTTTTTGTCTTGCTTTATTTTATTTACTACTTTGTTTGCTGCATTATATCAAAACACAAAAAAATTAGTTGCTAGTTTTACTTTATTTACTGTCTTGTTTCCTATATCGAAAACACAAAAAAATTAGTTTACTTGCATTTACTTTATCTAGTTTGCTTTATTTACTACTGCTAAAATGGCCAACCCTGAAAATACTAAGTTGTGTGACTTCACTAGCACAAATAATAATGATTTCCTATGCACACCTATTGCTCCACCCGCTACTACAGCAGAATTCTTTGAAATTAAACCTGCTTTACTTAATCTTGTTATGCGAGAGCAATTTTCTGGTGTTAGTTCTGATGATGCTGCTGCCCATCTCAATAATTTTGTTGAACTATGTGAAATGCAAAAGTATAAAGATGTAGATGGTGATATTATAAAATTAAAATTTGTTTCCTTTCTCATTAAGAGGAAGAGCTAAAGATTGGTTGCTATCTCTGCCTAAGAATAGTATTGATTCATGGACTAAATGCAAGGATGCTTTTATTGGTAGATATTATCCCCCTGCTAAAATTATATCTTTGAGGAGTAGCATAATGAATTTTAAACAATTGGATAATGAACATGTTGCTCAAGCTTGGGAAAGAATGAAATCTCTGGTTAAAAATTGCCCAACCCATGGACTCGACTACTTGGATGATCATCCAAACCTTCTATGCAGGACTAAATTTTTCTTCGCGGAATTTATTGGATTCAGCTGCTGGAGGTACCTTTATGTCCATCACTCTTGGTGAAGCAACAAAGCTTCTTGATAATATGATGGTTAATTACTCTGAATGGCACACGGAAAGAGCTCCACAAGGTAAGAAGGTAAATTCCGTTGAAGAATCCTCTTCCTTGAATGATAAGGTTGATGCTATTATGTCTATGCTTGCAAATGATAGGACTAATGTTGATCCTAATAATGTTCCATTAGCTTCATTGGTTGCTCAAGAAGAACATGTTGATGTAAACTTCATTAAAAATAATAATTTCAACAACAATGCTTATCGGAACAATTCTAGTAATAACTATAGGCCATATCCTTATAATAATGGTAACGGTTATGCAAATTCTTATGGGAATTCTTACAACAATAATAGGAATACACCCCCTGGACTTGAAGCCATGCTTAAAGAATTTATTAGTACACAAACTGCCTTTAACAAATCTGTTGAGGAAAAGCTCAATAAAATTGATATTCTTGTTTCTAGAGTTGATAGTATTGCCTCTGATGTTGATCTTTTGAAATAGAAAGTTATGCCTAATAGGGATATTGAAAATAAAATTGTTACTACAGCAAATGCCATCCAAGTTAGAATTAATGAGAATATAAGATTAATGGCTGAACTGCGTGCTAGGTGGGATAGAGAAGAAAATGAAAAACTAGCTAAAAAGGAAAATGTAGCTAAAGTTTGGACTATTACCACCACTAGCAATGCTAATTCTTCACATGTTGCTGCACCTCCTACTATCAATGGTAAAATAATTGGTGTTGGCAATGCTTCTACTCCTAGTGCAAAGCGCGCAAAATTACCTGAAGCTGCTAAAACTGCTGAAACTGCCTGTGATAAAACTGCTGAAATTTTTTCCAACCTTGGGGATGATAATCCCATTGCTTTGGATTGTAATGATTTAGACTTTGATGATTGCCACATCTCTGAAGTTATAAAGTTCTTACAAAAACTTGCTAAGAGTCCCAATGCTAGCGCTATAAACTTGGCTTTCACAAAACATATTACAAATGCTCTCATAAAAGCTAGAGAAGAGAAACTAAAACTTGAAACTTCTCTTCCTAGAAAGCTAGAGGATGGTTGGGAGCCCATCATTAAAATGAGAGTCAAAGATTTTGATTGTAATGCTTTATGTGATCTTGGTGCAAGTATTTCTGTTATGCCTAAAAAAGTCTATGATATGCTTGACTTGCCACCATTGAAAAACTGTTATTTGGATGTTAATCTCGCTGATAATGCTAAAAAGAAACCTTTGGGGAAAGTTGATAATGTTCATATTATGGTTAACAATAACCTTTTCCCCGTTGATTTTGTTGTCTTGGATATTGAATGCAATGCATCTTGCCCCATTATATTGGGAAGACCTTTTCTTCGAACCGTTGGTGCCACTATTGATATGAAGGAAGGTAATATTAAATATCAATTTCCTCTCAAGAAAGGTATGGAACACTTCCCTAGAAAGAGAATGAAGTTACCTTATGATTCTATCATTAGAACAAATTATGATGTTGATGCTTCGTCTCTTGATGTTACTTGAGATGCACTTTCTGCGCCTAGCTGAAAGGCGTTAAAGAAAAGCGCTTATGGGAGACAACCCATGTTTTTACTCCAGTATTTTTGTTTTATATTTGTGTCTTGGAAGTTGTTTACTACTGTAGCAACCTCTCCTTATCTTAGTTTTATGTTTTGTTGTGCCAAGTAAAGTCTTTGATAGAAAAGTAAGTACTAGATTTGGATTACTGCGCAGTTCCAGATTTCTTTGCTGTCACGAATCTGGGCCTACCTCCCTGTAGGTAGCTCAGAAAATTAAGCCAATTTACGAGCATGATCCTCAGATATGTACGCAACTTTCATTCAATTTGAGCATTTTCGTTTGAGCAAGTCTGGTGGCCTAATAAAATCCATCTTTACGGACTGTTCTGTTTTGACAGATTCTGCCTTTTATTTTGCATTGCCTCTTTTGCTATGTTGGATGAATTTCTTTGATCCATTAATGTCCAGTAGCTTTATGCAATGTCCAGAAGTGTTAAGAATGATTGTGTCACCTCTGAACATGTGAATTTTTATTATGCACTAACCCTCTAATGAGTTGTTTCGAGTTGGGTGTGGAGGAAGTTTTCAAGGATCAAGAGAGGAGTATGATGCAATATGATCAAGGAGAGTGAAAGCTCTAAGCTTGGGGATGCCCCGGTGGTTCACCCCTGCATATTCTAAAAAGACTCAAGCGTCTAAGCTTGGGGATGCCCAAGGCATCCCCTTCTTCATCGACAACATTATCAGGTTCCTCCCCTGAAACTATATTTTTATTCCGTCACATCTTATGCACTTTGCTTGGAGCGTCGGTTTGTTTTTGTTTTTTGTTTTGTTTGAATAAAATGGATCCTAGCATTCACTTTGTGGGAGAGAGACACGCTCCGCTGTAGCATATGGACAAATATGTCCTTAGGCTCTACTCATAGTATTCATGGCGAAGTTTCTTCTTCGTTAATTTGTTATATGGTTGGAATTGGAAAATGCTACATGTAGTAACTCTAAAATGTCTTGGATAATTTGATACTTGGCAATTGTTGTGCTCATGTTTAAGCTCTTGCATCATATACTTTGCACCCATTAATGAAGAAACACTTAGAGCTTGCTAATTTGGTTTGCATATTTGGTTTCTCTAGAGTCTAGATAATATCTAGTATTGAGTTTTGAACAACAAGGAAGACGGTGTAGAGTCTTATAATGTTTACAATATGTCTTTTATGTGAGTTTTGCTGCACCGTTCATCCTTGTGTTTGTTTCAAATAACCTTGCTAGCCTAAACCTTGTATCGAGAGGGAATACTTCTCATGCATCCAAAATACTTGAGCCAACCACTATGCCATTTGTGTCCACCATACCTACCTACTACATGGTATTTCTCCGCCATTCCAAAGTAAATTGCTTGAGTGCTACCTTTAAAATTCCATCATTCACCTTTGCAATATATAGCTCATGGGACAAATAACTTAAAAACTATTGTGGTATTGAATATGTACTTATGCACTTTATCTCTTATTAAGTTGCTTGTTGTGCGATAACCATGCTTCTGGGACGCCATCAACTATTCTTTGTTGAATATCATGTGAGTTGCTATGCATGTCCGTCTTGTCTGAAGTAAGAGAGATCTACCACCTTTATGGTTGGAGCATGCATATTGTTAGAGAATAACATTGGGCCGCTAACTAAAGCCATGAATCATGGTGGAAGTTTCAGTTTTGGACATATATCCTAAATCTCATATGAGAATAATAATTGTTGCCACATGCTTATGCATTAAAGAGGAGTCCATTATCTGTTGTCCATGTTGTCCCGGTATGGATGTCTAAGTTGAGAATAATCAAAAGCGAGAAATCCAAAATGCGAGCTTTCTCCTTAGACCTTTGTACAGTGCGGCATGGAGGTACCCCATTGTGACACTTGGTTAAAACATGTGCATTGCAAAGATCCAGTAGTCCAAGCTAATTAGGACAAGGTGCGGGCACTATTAGTATACTATGCATGAGACTTGCAACTTGTAAGATATAATGTACATAACTCATATGCTTTATTACTACCGTTGACAAAATTGTTTCATGTTTTCAAAATAAAAGCTCTAGCACAAATATAGCAATCGATGCTTTCCTCTTTGAAGGACCATTCTCTTTTACTTTTATGTTGAGTCGGCTCACCTATCTCTCTCCACCTCAAGAAGCAAACACTTGTGTGAACTGTGCATTGATTCCTACATACTTGCATATTGTACTTGTTATATTACTCTATGTTGACAATTATCCATGAGATATACATGTTACAAGTTGAAAGCAACCGCTGAAACTTAATCTTCCTTTGTGTTGCTTCAATACCTTTACTTTGATTTATTGCTTTATGAGTTAACTCTTATGCAAGACTTATTAATACTTGTCTTGAAGTACTATTCATGAAAAGTCTTTGCTTTATGATTCACTTGTTTACTCATGACATTACCATTGTTTTGATCGCTGCATTCACTACATATGCTTACAAATAGTATGATCAATGTTATGATGGCATATCACTTCGAAATTATCTTTGTTATCGTTTTACTCGCTCGGGACGAGCAGAACTAAGCTTGGGGATGCTTGATACGTCTCCGACGTATCGATAATTTCTTATGTTCTATGTCATATTATTGATGATACCTACATGTTTTATGCACACTTTATGTCATATTCGTGCATTTTCTGGAACTAACCTATTAACAAGATGCCGAAGTGCCGGTCTCGTTTTCTGCTGTTTTTGGTTTCAGAAATCCTAGTAACGAAATATTCTCGGAATTGGACGAAACAAAGACCCAGGGGCCTATTTCGCCACGAACCTTCCAGAAGACCGAAGAGCATACGAAGTGGGGCCACGAGGTGGCGACACCACATGGCGGCGCGGCCAAGGGGGGCCCGGCCGCCTCGTGGTGTGGGCCCTCGTCGGGCCCCCGACTCGCCCTTCCGCCTACTTAAAGCCTCCGTCGCGAAACCCCCGAGGCGAAAAACCACGATACGGAAAACCTTACCGAGACGCCGCCGCCGCCGATCCCATCTCGGGGATTCAGAGATCTCCTCCGGCACCCTGCCGGAGAGGGGATTCATCTCCCGGAGGACTCTACACCTCCATGGTCGCCTCCGGAGTGATGAGTGAGTAGTTCACCCCCGGACTATGGGTCCATAGCAGTAGCTAGATGGTTGTCTTCTCCTCATTGTGCTTCATTGTTGGATCTTGTGAGCTGCCTAACATGATCAAGATCATCTATCTATAATTCTATATGTTGTGTTTGTCGGGATCCGATGGATAGAGAATACCATGTCATGTTAATTATCAAGTTATTACATATGTGTTGTTTATGATCTTGCATGCTCTCCGTTACTAGTAGAGGCTCGGCCAAGTTTTTGCTTTTAACTCCAAGAGGGAGTATTTATGCTCGATAGTGGGTTCATGCCCGCATTGACACTCGGGACAGTGACGTAAAGTTCTAAGGTTGTGTTGTGTCTGTTGCCACTAGGGATAAAACATTGGCGCTATGTCCGAGGATGTAGTTGTTGATTACATTACGCACCATACTTAATGCAATTGTCTGTTGCTTTGCAACTTAATACCGGAAGGGGTTCGGACGATAACCTCGAAGGTGGACTTTTAGGCATAGATGCAGTTGGATGGCGGTCTATGTACTTTGTCGTAATGCCCAATTAAATCTCACTATACTTATCATGTCATGTATGTGCATTGTTATGCCCTCTCTATTTGTCAATTGCCCGACCGTAATTTGTTCACCCAACATGCTTTTATCTTATGGGAGAGACACCTCTAGTGAACTCGTGGACCCCGGTCCATTCTTTAATACCGAAATACAAATCTGCTGCAATACTTGTTTTTACTATTTTCTCTGCAAACAATCATCTTCCACACAATACGGTTAATCCTTTGTTACAGACAAGCTCGGTGAGATTGACAACCTCACCGTTTCGTTGGGGCAAAGTACTTTGGTTGTGTTGTGCAGGTTCCACGTTGGCGCCGGAATCCCCGGTGTTGCGCCGCACTACATCCCGCCGCCATCAACCTTCAACGTGCTTCTTGGCTCCTCCTGGTTCGATAAACCTTGGTTTCTTTCTGAGGGAAAACTTGCTGCTGTGCGCATCATACCTTCCTCTTGGGGTTGCCCAACGAACGTGTGAAATACACGCCATCAGTGTGGTAAATACTTCAACTTCAGCTTGGCACATAACTCCTTGCTTGCTAGATCGCGACAACTCTCGCCATCAATAATGACCTTGCAAGCCTTATCGGGACCAACTAGTGCCTTTGTTTGGAACAAATTGCAGCGTTGTGTAGATGCACTCGGCTGCACATTAAGAGGACATTGTGACACAACAATAGTGCGAGCTTTAGAAGGAAAAACATGTACAACATCACTGTCATAATCATCATCTTCTGGAGCATCCGGATCAGCATCATCTCCAGTCTCATACTCATTGTCCTCATTAACAATCATCACTTTACGGTTAGGACAATCTCTCTTGAAGTGACCCTTGCCACCACATGTATGACAAGCCATATCGCGGTTGCGCGCCATAGACATGTTAGAACTAGATCCACTTGCTGCAGGTGCGGGCTTCTTTGTGTTAGACGCATTGGAGACCGGCTTGCTAGACGAAGTAGAAACATCAGCGGAGCGCGAAGATGGCCCGTAGAGGGCGACGCCCTAGGCGTGTAGCGCCCAGCGCCCGTAGCACGGCCCCTCATTTGCGCTTCTTCAGCCAACTGTGATTCAGCTTCTCTTGCATGATGTAGTAGCTCATTCATAGTATCATAACGGTGATGACGAACAATACACTTGATGGTATATTTCAAACCATGGAGGAAACATTGCATAGTCATCTCAATAGATCCACGAACATGGACACGCTGCAAAAGCATCTCCATCTCCATATAATAAGCATCAACTGTCATAGCACCTTGTTTCAATTGGGTCAACTTATCATAAACTGAGCGTAAATAATTAGTGGGAACAAAACAAGCTCGCATAACCTCCTTCATGGTGCTCCATGTAATAATGGGCAACTCTCCATCTTCTTCGCGGGCACGAGTAATTCCATCCCACCAACACAATGCATAGCCATCAAATTCTGAGGAAGCAAGCTTGATCTTCCTATCTTCAGTATAATCATGTAGTCGCCACAGTTTCTCAATCTTGAGCTCCCATCAGAGACATTCTTCAACATCAGTACCTCCTTCAAAGCGGGGAATTGAGAATTTTGGCTTACCCAAACCATCGTCTTGCCGTTGTGGAGGAACACGGCGGGCTCCGATGGGGACAAAACCACGACCACGGATACCATGTCCAAGACCACGCCCACCACCACACTCATGGGCAGCAGGAGCATCCTCAAAATCAGCATGTACGTCGTCCTCTTCTTCAGGTTGTGGTTGTTGTGGTGGTTGTACAAAGTATGTATCTCAGCGACAACTTGAGTTAATGTATGTATGGATGCTTGAAGGTCCGTCACTTGAGTTTGGACTGTATTAATTGTTGCGGTAGATTCATCGACCTTCAAGTTAACACTCTGAATATCCTCGTCAAACGCTTCAGTAGCGCCAGTGATTTCACGCTGTCGAGGGTACTCCTCGGCAATGCCCTCCGATTGGGGCTTAGGGTTGATGGAATCCTGCAAGCTGACACGAGACATCAGTTCACAGACAAGCGGGGAGTGCGATTTACCCAGGTTCGGGGCCCTCGATGAGGTAAAACCCTTACGTTCTGCCTGTCTGATCTTGATTATGAAGATATTGGATTACAATGGGGTGCCGAAGAGTTCGGCTGTGTTTTCGTCGAGATAAGCGCTATGATGACCTAGCTCTAGACTTTTGGTGGCTAAGATTGCTAAGATTGTTCGTGTCCCTCGGCAGCCCCTCTCCTGGCCTTTATATAGGTGGCCAGGTCACAAGAGGTCTCATCGAGTACGACTAGGTTTACAATAGTTCTAGCTCTAAACTTCCCTTGTTCGGCTCCTTCCTTGTCTTGCCCGCCAAGGAATCTTCCGCTGCGACATCCAAGTGGCCCATCTTGCCATCGAATACCTTCATGGGCCTCCAGTTAGATCGTATAGGGTAGGGCAATGTCGGTTACCCGAAGGGTAATGCCCACGTCAGTAGACCCCGAGTGTCTAGCCGAAAATTGTTCGGGTAGATACTGAAGCATGCCTCCTCTTAATGTTCTTCTCCTTAATTGTTCTTGTTTATCTTGAATCAGCATCATCTTCTTTTGTCGGGTGCGCGTCAGCGCTCCCGATGGGAGTAGCCCCCGAGTCTAGGTATGGATACTTGCAATCCGTGCGTAGACTCAAGTTGTACCACTCGAACGTTTTGCTCTGCCGAAGTTTTTCTGCAAGTCTTCATAGGTCATCCGATATATTCGCCGCACACAAGGGATAACGAGCAACGTGCCCAACTTTTGCTGGTTAACTACCGATGGCAAAACAACGTTACCCTACACAGAATCAAGTCCCCGGGCATGATCATGGAGTGCAAAAAAGTTCTGTCGGGTGCGCATGCAGCGCTCCTGATGGGAGTAGCCCCCTAGTCTGGGCACGGGTGCTCGCAACCGGGTGCAGACTCGAGCTGAGCAATCATCTTTTCCTTCATTCTTTTTCTTCGAGTCCTCATTCTGTCGGGTGCGCGTCCAGCGCTCCCGATGGGAGTAGCCCCCGAGTTTAGCTACGGACGCTTGCAATCTGTGCATAGACTCAAGTTCACCATCTGATATCCTTTTTATCCCTTCGAATGCTTCGAGCATTCCTCACGACATCATTGATGACGTTTACTGACACCTTGATTTTGATTGACAAGACGCGACTGTTGCCTACCAAAACCCACCGGCGAGCAGCGACGGGCAACACGGAGAGCCGGGAGGCTCCCAGGACTGCTGGTGGATCCTGGTCCCTCGGGCAACGGCCCGCAATGCTCTGGCACACGTCCCGGCTGATGCAAGGGCGTGCCACCTGACCTATACCTGGTCGTGAAGGTGATGGATTGCTTCGATTAGTTTCCTGCATGGCAAACACGTAAACATTAAATACGAGCCCCGATCGGCTCTTAGGTTGCCCTGTGGATCGGCTCAAAGAGACGATTACCCCATGGTTCACGTTGGATTTACGATAACATGGGGATCTTACTTGATCAACATGAAGTTAAACCAATCTACGATAGTCTAGGGTTTTCACCGCATAACCGGAACATCCTACGCGTAGTTGAGCCTAGCAGATGCGTAAGATAATGGAAAACCAGCCCTAGAGAGGCCTAAAAACCAACACGAAGTTGATCCCCGGAACAATCCCTCTAGAACTAACAAACCATACCTTACGCACTACCGGATCGTTCAACCCGTTTGCAAGGCCTAACCATGCGGATATCAAACCAATCCTTGGAGAACAAGGAACAATTATAACGGATCAGATCTACTAAATAAAGAACAAGCAACATGCTGCCCTTACACCTAAGATAGGTGTAAGGGCAGCTAGATATTGAGGGGGAGCTTAGCTAAGCAAGCATATCATGAAAATATCAACGTCAGCCCCAAAACATCTACGATAAGGGTGTTGCTCTCCATCAAAAAGGCTTCAGCACGAGCAACACCAGTAACGAATAAACTGATACTGCCTAGATCGCAAGGCAGCATGTTGCTTACCCGGGAGAAACCCTCGAAACAAGGGGTGGCGATGCGCCTAGATTGGTTTTGTTGTGAACGTGATCGTCCTCCTTTCTCAATAACCCTAGGTACATATTTATAGTCCGTAGACTTTCTATCTTGGGCATAAACCCAGCTGTGTACGACTAAACTCTATCTCTTAATTCTAAACATAAAACGTACTCTACCATAAAATACAGATACACGGGCAATCTAGCCCAAACTTCTCGCACAAGGCCGACACTTTATGCATGTCCTCCAAGCCCATCTTCGATCACGGCCCATCTCCTCCTCTGGCTAAATTCTGGTGATAACAGCGACCCGCTGGGCCCATTCTTTCTCTGTCTGGCCCTATTTTTAAGCAATATCCGTCCTTCTCGTACAGTTACCAAGGCGCCTCCTCGATTTCCGCAATCATCAATGGAAGAAGGCCCCCTTGATGAACTGGCAGTAATGACGCGTTCCCACGCAATCCTCAAGTACTCCCATTCTTAAAACCTTTATAAAGGACAAAATCTTTTTGGTTTCCTCTCATATTCACCATAGCATCTTCCTGTCCTTCTTCTTCCTCTCTATTCCGCAACCGCTGCGCCGCCACCACCACTTTTTCAGATCTTCCCCAGATCTCGCAATGGTGAAGAAGAAGAACCTCGCTGCCACCGCCAGTTCCACGAGCGGTGGCGCCGCCGCCAAAGCCTCCTTGAATCTCCCGAAGAGGAGCACTTCAGATGCTCCTCCCCCAGCTCCGACGCCGCCAGCACCGCCAAGCTCGATAGCCAAACCTCGAGATTGGTTAGCGTCCTCCATCACGAAGCGTGATGAGAAGAGGGCCCGAAGCCTCGGGTTAATCTCCTACGATGAGGGGAATGTTATTCTTCCAGGTGCGATTTCTCGGCCCAATCCCCCTGCTGGTTTTACCGTGATGTTCCTGTCATTCTTGTATCGGGGTCTCTCGCTTCCTGCCCACGTATTCCTTCATCGTCTTCTGCGGACTTACGAAATCCAACTGTGGCAACTCACCCCTAACTCAATCCTTCACGTTGCTGTGTTCATCACCCTCTGCGAGGCGTTTTTGGGCATTGAGCCTCACTTTGGGTTGTGGAAAAAGATCTTCTTCGTAAAAAGATACATCAGTAGTAATGGATCTTTTGTCATCGGAGGAGTGGGGTTTGTCGTCCGTTCAGAGGTTAACTATTTCAGTTTCCCAATGAGAGAATCTGTGCAAGGATGGAGACCGAAATGGTTTTATGTCAAGGATTCCTCAACAACCGAGTCCCAGCCTTCCTTGTTTTGCCGACGTCCTTGAAGCCAAGCCTAGGCATTCTTGGAAGAACATTCTTTCTCCCGACGAAAGGACAAGCAATCGACGAGTTATTTGCCAAATTCCTTCGGATCAAAGAAGCCGATGGTCAAACTATGATTGGCACAGAGGTGGCAGCGGTGTTCTTGAAACGTCGAATCCAACCAGTCATGGCCAGAGTTCGTCCGATGTGGTTGTATTCGGGTCCAAAGGATGAAACCATGATAAATATTGCTGAACTATCGGAAAAGGGGCTGCTTGATGAAGTTCGTCGCCTTACTCTCTTTAGTCAAGAAGATTCGATCCCATTGATATCTTCTTATTCTCCTCTTGATGCTGATCATCCACCGTCAGAGGTAATTTTCCTTCTCATACTCTCATTACTCTGTTCCACTCAGTCGACATAATTACTATTGTTCTTCTTTTCGACAGATCCCCATAGTTTCCGGAAACCTGCATGATTCGCCAAACGATACTTCTGAGGGAAGAGGCTCCTCAGTCCCTGTTGATTTTCATACTGCCGAGTATAGAGGCCTAGAGAGCGAACACGATGATCCGATAGATTCTAAAGCCGCCCACACCGATCTTGCTTCCTCAGCCAATGATGCTTGCGACACAGAGGGATCAGTGCGTGATGATGACGCTGATCGTGATACCTTTGTTAATGCAGCTGTGGAGGAGACCAGAGCTTCGCCCGTGAAGAGATCGACCGGCGGCTTTGCCGATGAAGACGATCTCTTCGATATGTAAGCACCTTTTTCTCTGAATTCATATTTTGCCTTTTATTACTCGCATTCTGATGGCGTGTATTTCACACGTTCGTTGGGCAACCCCAAGAGGAAGGTATGATGAGCACAGCAGCAAGTTTTCCCTCAGAAAGAAACCAAGGTTTATCGAACCAGGAGGAGCCAAGAAGCACGTTGAAGGTTGATGGCGGCGGGATGTAGTGCGGCGCAACACCGAGATTCCGGCGCCAACGTGGAACCCGCACAACACAACCAAAGTACTTTGCCCCAACGAAACAGATGAGGTTGTCAATCTCACCGGCTTGCTGTAACAAAGGATTAACCGTATTGTGTGGAAGATGATTGTTTGCAGAGAAAACAAGTAAAAACAAGTATTGCAAGTAGATTGTATTTCAAGTAAAGAGAATTGGACCGGGGTCCACAGCTCACTAGAGGTGTCTCTCCCATAAGACGAACAAGCATGTTGGGTGAACAAATTACAGCTTGGGCAATTGACAAATAGAGAGGGAATAACAATGCACATACATGACATGATAAGTATAGTGAGATTTAATTGGGCATTACGACAAAGTACATAGACCGCCATCCAACCGCATCTATGCCTAAAAAGTCCACCTTCAGGTTATCGTCCGAACCCCTCCAAGTATTAAGTTGCTAAACAACGAGACAATTGCATTAAGTATGGTGCGTAATGTAATCAACAACTACATCCTCGGACATAGCGCCAATGTTTTATCCCTAGTGGCAACAAGCACAACACAACCTTAGAACTTTCTCATCATCGTCCCATGTGTCAATGCGTGCATGAACCCACTATCGAGCATAAGTACTCCCTCTTGGAGTTAAAAGTAAAAACTTGGCCGCAGCCTCTACTAGAAACGGAGAGCATGCAAGATCATAAACAACACATAAGCATAACTTTGATAATCAACATAACAAGTATTCTCTATTCATCGGATCCCAACAAACGCAACATATAGAATTACGTATAGATGATCTTGATCATGATAGGCAGCTCACAAGATCCGACAATGATAGCACAATGGGGAGAAGACAACCATCTAGCTACCGCTATGGACCCATAGTCCAGGGGTAGACTACTCACTCATCACTCCGGAGGCGACCATGGCGGTGTAGAGTCCTCCGGGAGATGATTCCCCTCTCCGGCAGGTTGCCGGAGGCGATCTCCAGGATCCCCCGAGATGGGATCGGCGGCGACGGCGTCTCAGCAATGTTTTCCGTATCGTGGCTCTCGGTACTGGGGGTTTCGTCACGGAGGCTTTAAGTAGGCGGAAGGGCAAGTCGAGAGGCGGCACGGGGGGCCCAAACCACGTGCCGGCGCGGCCGAGGGTGGGGCCGCGCCGCCCTAGGGTTTGGCCACCCCGTGGCCCCTCTTCGTCTCATCTTCGGACTTCCGGAAGCTTCGTGAGAAAATAGG
This sequence comes from Lolium rigidum, assembly GCF_022539505.1. NCBI lineage: Eukaryota > Viridiplantae > Streptophyta > Magnoliopsida > Poales > Poaceae > Lolium > Lolium rigidum. Next base: position 183,314,036 of record NC_061513.1, on the reverse strand, counting down.
CCTCCGGGCTTTTATTTCGTCCAATTCCGAGAATATTTCTTTACTAGGATTTCGAAACCAAAAACAGCGAGAAACAAAGAATCGGCACTTCGGCATCTTGTTAATAGGTTAGTTCCGGAAAATGCACGAATATGACATAAAGTGTGCATAAAACATGTAGATAACATCAATAATGTGGCATGGAACACAAGAAATTATCGATACGTTGGAGACGTATCAGCATCCCCAAGCTTAGTTTCGCTCGTCCCGAGCAGGTAAAACGATAACAAAGATAATTTCGGAGTGACATGCCATCATAAACTTGATCATACTATTTGTAAAGCATATGTAGTGAATGCAGCGATCAAAATAATGTGTATGACATGAGTAAACAAGTGAATCATAAAGCAAAGACTTTTCATGAATAGCACTTCAAGACAAGCATCAATAAGTCTTGCATAAGAGTTAACTCATAAAGCAATAATTCAAAGTAAAGATATTGAAGCAACACAAAAGAAGATTAAGTTTCAGCGGTTGCTTTCAACTTGTAACATATATATCTCATGGATATTGTCAACATAGAGTAATATAATAAGTGCAATAAGCAAGTTTGTAAGAATCAATGCACAGTTCACACAAGTGTTTGCTTCTTGAGGTGGAGAGAAATAGGTGAACTGACTCAACATTGAAAGTAAAAGAATGGTCCTCATAGAGGAAAAGCATCGATTGCTATATTTGTGCTAGAGCTTTGATTTTGAAAACATGAAACAATTTTGTCAACGGTAGTAATAAAGCATATGCATCATGTAAATTATATCTTATAAGTTGCAAGCCTCATGCATAGTGTACTAATAGTGCCCGCACCTTGTCCTAATTAGCTTGGACTACCCGGATTATCACCGCAATACATATGCTTTAACCAAGTTTCACAAAGGGGTACCTCTATGCCGCCTGTACAAAGGTCTAAGGAGAAAGCTCGCATTTGGATTTCTCGCTTTTGATTATTCTCAACTTAGACATCCATACCGGGACAACATAGACAACAGATAATGGACTCCTCTTTTAATGCTTTAAGCATTTGCCAACAATTAATTCTTTTCTCATATGAGATTTGAGGATAATTGTCCAAAACTGAAACTTCCACCATGAATCATGGCTTTAGTTAGCCGCCCAATGTTCTTCTCTCACAATATGCATGCTCAAACCATTCAACTCAGTGTAGATCGCCCTTACTTCGTACAAGACGAACATGCATAGCAACTCACATGAAATTCAACAATGAGTTGATGGCGTTCCCCAGTAAACATGGTTATCGCACAACAAGCAACTTAATAAGAGATAAAGTGCATAATTACATATTCAATACCACAATAGTTTTTAAGCTATTTGTCCCATGAGCTATATATTGCAAAGGTGAATGATGGAATTTTAAAGGTAGCACTCAAGCAATTTACTTTGGAATGGCGGGAAAATACCATGTAGTATAGGTAGGTATGGTGGACACAAATGGCATAGTGGTTGGCTCAAGTATTTTGGATGCATGAGAAGTATTCCCTCTCGATACAAGGTTTAGGCTAGCAAGGCTTATTTGAAACAAACACAAGGATGAACCGGTGCAGCAAAACTCACATAAAAGACATATTGAAAGCATTATAAGACTCTACACCGTCTTCCTTGTTGTTCAAACTCAATACTAGAAATTATCTAGACCTTAGAGAAACCAAATATGCAAACCAAATTTTAGCATGCTCTATGTATTTCTTCATTAATGGGTGCAAAGCATATGATGCAAGAGCTTAAACATGAGCACAACAATTGCCAAGTATCACATTACCCAAAACATTTATAGCAATTACTACATGTATCATTTTCCAATTCCAACCATATAACAATTTAACGAAGGAGAAACTTCGCCATGAATACTATGAGTAGAAACCAAGGACATATTTGTCCATATGCTACAGCGGAGCGTGTATCTCTCCCATAAAGTGAATGCTAGGATCCATTTTATTCAAACAAAACAAAAACAAAAACAAACCGACGCTCCAAGAAAAAGCACATAAGATGTGGCCGAATAAAAATGTAGTTTCAGGGGAGGAACCTGATAATTTGTTGATGAAGAAGGGGATGCCTTGGGCATCCCCAAGCTTAGACGCTTGAGTCTTCTTGATATATGCAGGGGTGAACCACGGGGTGCATCCCCAAGCTTAGAGCTTTCACTCTCCTTGATCATGCTGCATCATACTCCTCTCTTGATCCTTGAAAACTTCCTCCACACCAAACTCGAAACAACTCATTAGAGGGTTAGTGCACAATATAAATTGACATATTCAGAGGTGACACAATCATTCTTAACACTTCTGGACATTGCATAATGCTACTGGACATTAGTGGATCAAAGAAATTCATCCAACATAGCGAAAGAGGCAATGCGAAATAAAAGGCAGAATCTGTCAAAACAGAACAGTTCGTATTGACGAATTTTAAAATGGCACCAGACTTGCTCAAATGAAAATTCTCAAATTGAATGAAAGTTGCGTACATATCTGAGGATCCTGCACGTAAATTGGCATAATTTTCTGAGCTTCCTGCAGGGCAGTGGGCTCAGATTCGTGACAGCAAAGAAATCTGGAACTGCGCAGTAATCCAAATCTAGTACTTACTTTTCTATCAACGGCTTAACTTGGCACAACAAAACTCAAAACTAAGATAAGGAGAGGTTGCTACAGTAGTAAACAACTTCCAAGACACAAAATAAAAACAAAGTACTGTAGGTAAAAACATGGGTTGTCTCCCATAAGCGCTTTTCTTTAACGCCTTTCAGCCTAGGCGCGTAAAGTGTGTATCAAGTATTATCGAAGGGTGGTGCATTCTCAGCGAGGTGTGGAGTTTTCTCAACTAGGCATATTATATTAGATACATAAGTTTTAGCATCTCCCTTTTCATTAGTCTTAGGTGTGCTACTCTCATCAAACAAATTTTCAGGAACAAGCCAAGCATAATTATTTTCTAGTGCATCATTCATAGCTAGGAGCTTGCATGGTATTGGTGCTTTGATCTCCTCACCATCATCAATATTATTAGTGTATCTTATTCTATCCATATCCATCTTTTCAAGGAGACTAGCAAAATTAGTAGGAGAACCAAGCATATTAAATTTAGCAAAGACCTTTCTAGCTTCTCTTGCTAGACCACCAAATTCTCTAAGAAGGGTTTCTAAAACAAAATCTTTCTTTTCCCCTTCTTCCATATCACCAAGTGTGAAAAACATATGTTGGATTATAGGATTGAGATTAACAAATTTGGTTTCCAACAAGCGAACTAAATGCGCAGCAGCAATTTCATAAGTAGGCGCAAGGTCTACCAAGTGTCTATCTTCAAAATTTTCAATGGTACTAACATGGTTGAAGAATTCTTCTATGTTATTTCTCCCAACTATAGACCCACGTCCTACCGGTATGTTCTTTGTGGTAAAATTAAAAGGAAACATGATGAAATAAGTAAAGTAAATGCTAGTAACTAATTTTTTTGTGTTTTCAATATAGCAAACAAGATAGCAAATAAAGTAAAACTAGCAACTAATTTTTTTTGTGTTTTGATATAAGTGCAGCAAACAAAGTAGTAAATAAAATAAAGCAAGACAAAAACAAAGTAAAGAGGTTGAGAAGTGGAGACTCCCCTTGCAGCGTGTCTTGATCTCCCCGCAACGGCGCCGTAAAAATATGCTTGATGGCGTGTATTTCACACGTTCGTTGGGCAACCCCAAGAGGAAGGTATGATGAGCACAGCAGCAAGTTTTCCCTCGGAAAGAAACCAAGGTTTATCGAACCAGGAGGAGCCAAGAAGCACGTTGAAGGTTGATGGCGGCGGGATGTAGTGCGGCGCAACACCGGAGATTCCGGCGCCAACGTGGAACCTCGCACAACACAACCAAAGTACTTTGCCCCAACGAAACAGTGAGGTTGTCAATCTCACCGGCTTGCCGTAACAAAGGATTAACCGTATTGTGTGGAAGATGATTGTTTGCAGAGAAAACAGTAAAAACAAGTATTGCAAGTAGATTGTATTTCGAGTAAAGAGAATTGGACCGGGGTCCACAGTTCACTAGAGGTGTCTCTCCCATAAGACGAACAAGCATGTTGGGTGAACAAATTACGGTTGGGCAATTGACAAATAGAGAGGGCATAACAATGCACATACATGACATGATAAGTATAGTGAGATTTAATTGGGCATTACGACAAAGTACATAGACCGCCATCCAACCGCATCTATGCCTAAAAAGTCCACCTTCGGGTTATCGTCCGAACCCCTCCGGTATTAAGTTGCTAAACAACGGACAATTGCATTAAGTATGGTGCGTAATGTAATCAACAACTACATCCTCGGACATAGCGCCAATGTTTTATCCCTAGTGGCAACAAGCACAACACAACCTTAGAACTTTCCGTCACTCGTCCCAGTGTCAATGCGGGCATGAACCCACTATCGAGCATAAGTACTCCCTCTTGGAGTTAAAAGTAAAAACTTGGCCGAGCCTCTACTAGAAACGGAGAGCATGCAAGATCATAAACAACACATAAGCATAACTTTGATAATCAACATAACAAGTATTCTCTATTCATCGGATCCCAACAAACGCAACATATAGAATTACAGATAGATGATCTTGATCATGATAGGCAGCTCACAAGATCCGACAAGGATAGCACAATGGGGAGAAGACAACCATCTAGCTACTGCTATGGACCCATAGTCCAGGGGTAGACTACTCACTCATCACTCCGGAGGCGACCATGGCGGTGTAGAGTCCTCCGGGAGATGATTCCCCTCTCCGGCAGGGTGCCGGAGGCGATCTCCGGGATCCCCGAGATGGGATCGGCGGCGACGGCGTCTCGGTAATGTTTTCCGTATCGTGGCTCTCGGTGCGGGGGTTTCGTCACGGAGGCTTTAAGTAGGCGGAAGGGCAAGTCGAGAGGCGGCACGGGGGGCCCAAACCACAGGCCGGCGCGGCCAGGGGTGGGGCCGCGCCGCCCTAGGGTTTGGCCACCCTATGGCCCCTCTTCGTCTCATCTTCGGACTTCGGAAGCTTCGTGAGAAAATAGGCCTCCGGGCTTTTATTTCGTCCAATTCCGAGAATATTTCTTTACTAGGATTTCTGAAACCAAAAACAGCAGAAAACAAGCAATCGGCACTTCGGCATCTTGTTAATAGGTTAGTTCCAGAAAATGCACGAATATGACATAAAGTGTGCATAAAACATGTAGATAACATCAATAATGTGGCATGGAACACAAGAAATTATCGATACGTTGGAGACGTATCACATTCCTTTCATAATTCTTGTCAGCCATTTCCTTTCGTAGTGACAAAGGTTTCATTGAACCTCCGTCTAAGAAAGCCAAATCTGGCGCTGCTCCGCTGGACGTCGCGGCTTCTGAAGCTTCGGCTCCTAAGGCAGCCCCCGTGGCCCAGGTATCGACTGCTTCTTCCCTCTCTAGGGGGAAGGATGTTCCTTCAACTGCTGCCGCCACGATCCCTCCTTCAGAAAAACCCGTAAGTCTTTTTCAATTACAACGCGAATTTCCTGGAGCGTGCCTTGTTTAATGATTCTTTGTCAAACATCTACTTTTCCTTTTTCCTTAAGGACCTGCCGGGCGTTATATCTTCTTTGGAGGCCTTCGCCTCCCAATTTACTTCCCTGGAGGCAGACAAGGTTCGGCTGCAGAAGGAAGTTAAATCTTCTTCCTCAAAGTTGGACGGCGCAGTCAAAATAGCCACCGCAGCTCGCCAAGAGGTCGACTCCCTGAAGGAGGAACTGGGCAAGCTGAAGGAGAAACTGAAAGAGGAGGAAGCGTCTAGGCTAGCCGCCGAGGCTCGAGAGACTGAAAAAGATGAACTCCTTCGCCAGTCTTCGTTGGCTTTGCTTGGTAATCTCTTTTACGCTTCTCTGTCGATTATTGCACTTATGATTTCGATTCTTTGTCAGTAATTCATTCTGTTTCATTTTCTTGCAGAGGCCGCCGACATCCCTGCCAATGCTTTGGAAAAAATTCCAAACAACTCTCCGGCAAACGGTGTGTCGATGACTCTCGCCTCCCACCAGCTTACACGGGAGCTTCTTGAAAAGGGGAAAGGTGCCATGGCGCGGATGCACTCGATGATCTTCCCCAAGATCAGTCAAGACAAGACTCTGGGGCAGTTGATCGACGCCTTCGCAGTTGACACCAAGGAGGTTATCGAGGTATTCAAACGCACTTCGCGTACCTATGGTGCCCTCCTAGCCTTCCAACTTATGATGGGTCATGGCTTCAAGGCCGATATTGAAGAGATGTCTAAGGAGCTGCCGAAAGAGCAAGATGGGCGGTTCATTGATTTAAGCGTCTTCAAAACGTCAGCCCTTAAGTGTGCACGTCAGCTCCTTGAGCTGGTTTCATCAAGGAAGACATCGGCTGGCCCCAGTTTATCGACTCAGACCTAAGCCCTTTGACTTTTGTAACAAACTTTTCTTTGAGCTGATGTGAAACAATGTTCTGTCGCAAACTTATGTTTGTAATAAACTCCGTGCTAGCAATGTTGCTAGTACATCCTTGTTATGATATTTTCACTTGCACTTCTCCCGATGGGAGTACCTTCTGATGCTGATGCGAAGCGATCCGTCATGCTTTTGACGCTTTTCCTTGTAGGTGTTCTCAGTGCCCGCATTTGTTGACGATTCTTCGGGTGCTCTTTCTGAAGATGATCGAATCCAACGTCTGAAGGATAGGATCGCGTAGTTGGAAAAGGATCTGCGCAGCACCTATGCCTTGGCTGCTATTATCAAGAAGAAGGGCGATATTGCGGCGGAAGTAGAGCGGTACGCTCTTACTGAACTGCAAAAAGCCACCGAAAGTTTGAACTGTAAGTTCCCTGGTCCTTGCACTAATTTCTCTTTTGTCAACAACGCATTGTCTGATCCTCTATTGATTCCTTTGCCAGTCATAGCTCTGAACCGTGTCGAAGAGAACAAGCGGATTCACGAACGCGTGAACGCATTAACCCACTTGTCATCGGGTGACGAAATTTTCTCGGAGGGAGCACTCGAAAGCTTCGCTGTTGCTCGGTTCCAAGATCGGGTCCAGCAAGTCCACCACTTCTTCGATAAGTGTTACAAGGGACTAAGAGTAATATGGAAGACAATGTTTCCGTTGAACGCAGTTCCTCCCACGCCGTTGACTTTAATGTCGAATTCAGCAATGCCAAGAAGGTCAAGAACCTGGTACGTGCCCAAGTGTTTGCGGGAGCTAGGTTTACGCTTGCCCTTGTCCTTGCACGGTATCCTTCGGCAGACATGCTATCCATTGCCAATGCAATAGGTGATTTGGAGTTTCTGTATCCGAAGGTTGTACTGCCGTCCAATGTAATTGTCGATAGGCTAGAAAGGGACTCAAAGGTACCTGAAGAAAAAGACACTCTGCAAGGGTAATTCAGGGTTAAGTTTGTTTTGTAAATAGGTATTTTGGCTACTTCATCCAAGTGTTTGGATTGCGTAATCGAGACCTTTTGGTCGGTAGATACATGTATATGTATTTTTACCGTGTCAATGCCGTTGTTAAATTTTGAAGGAGCAAATCTTAATTGCCCGTATGTGTATTCGTTGGTCAGCAAGTTATTTGAGTGATCAGCTCATGTTGCAGGTCTTGCTAAACCCGTTGTATGTACAACTTTGCTTTCAACCGATGTGTGTTTTGACAGCGGCTCCCGAATATATCGGGTGTGATAACTTCTGCCAATGAGCCCGTTGTTCTTTGATATTTCCATAAGTAAAATATCGAATGTGGGTTGTGTTTATATGTATTTCCGAACTCTTGCTATTTACGGCACTTGTAGAGGCATCTATAGCAGAGGGAAGGGTTAGTATCCTTGTTTATTTTGCATCCTTTAGCACTCGTAGAGGCTTTTTTGGAGCACGATCTTTTGCCGCATACTACGTTACACCGTTGCTCGCCAAGGGGCGTAGGCAAGGTTTACGATGGTGCGGTTTAGATGCTCCGAATTACTGCAATGCTTATCAAGGGATTAAAACTGAAATTCTTATGAATAAAGTAAGCACGGGACTAAAGGGCAAAAAAGGAAGGCCCTGTTGAAGGTAAAGGGAAAAACTAAACGCTAGTAAATTGCTTAAGCAAGGAAGGGGTTCTTCTCATCTTCTGGCCTGTTCACCACGTTAGTGGTTACCGAAGTGTTGTTGATTTCACCAGGGGCCTGGACAATGGTTGCCAGTGTCTTGCTGTCTCCTATGTCTTCTGTGCCATCAGCTGCCGAAGCTTTTGCTGCCGAAGCTTTATCTGCAGAAGTTTGTGCTGCCAAAGCTTCTAGAGCAAGGTCGGCTGGCATCTTCTTCGCTCCTATGACGCGTTCCTCTTCCTTATAATCGCGTGACGATGACTTGGAAGGAAGGTCAGTAATTTCCTGCTTCAGCCCAAACTTTGCAGCAATCCTCTGAAAATCGCGGTCACAATTGTCTGAGCGTGAAAAACTTCCATAGACTGTGATGTTTATCCCGTTGCTCCCAGGCATTTTCAGCTTGAGGTATGCATAGTGCGGTACAACCATGAACTTGGCATAAGCTAGTCTTCCGAGTATAGTGTGGTACTGTGATTCCCAGTTCACGACTTCGAACTCGATCTTCTCCTTCCTGAAGTTGTCGGGTTTGCCGAAGACGACGTTCAGGTAAACTTTGCCAAGAGAGTACGCCGGCGAAGTAGGGACAATTCCATGGAAACAGGTGTCAGAATCCTCTAGCATTTTCATGGTGATCCCCATACTTTTGAGTGTGTCACCGAATATCAGGTTTAGCCCGCTTCCACCATCCATGAAAACTTTGCTCATCTTGAAGCCCCCGATTTGTGCCTCGACTACTAGGGCAGCGTGTCCTGGTTTTGGTATGGTCATCGGGTGATCTGCTCGGCTGAACGTAATGTTCCGAGACGACCACTCGACATACTCGGGGATGTTTGCCATGATACTTTCGCGCAGATTGATTTCTCGGGTGAGCTTCTTCATTTCTCTTCTGGAGACACCCGTTCTATGGATCATGCTCATCTGCCCACGTGGTGGTGGAAACGCCTCGTTGGGTTGATGAGGTTGCGCCTGCTGGACTTGGTGCTGCGGTGGTGGTGGTGGTGGTTGATGCGGCTGCTGCTGCATGAGTTCCTGCATTACAATGAACTGTCTACAATCTCTGAGCAGGTGGCTTGACTTTACTTTGTTATCCTTGGAGTCGGTGTACGAGCGCAGGTAGCAGGGAGCGTTTATCTATTCGGCGTAGGGTAACTTGGGAGTCCTCTGTGGTCGTGGTTTGTAGTTACCACGGTTTCCAGAGTTGTTCCGATTGCTGTCCTGCCGATCGTCTCGCTTGTCGTCGTACCGATCATACTGTCGATCAGAGTATCCTGCGGCTACTAGGTTACTGTCGTCGTAACTGCGGTTTTTCCTCTTCCTATGGCGATCCCTTCGTCCACCCGAGTCGTGCTTCGGCTGGTCGTCGTCTTCGTCGTCACTGTGCTGTCGCGGCTTCCGTACGTTGTCCTCGCCATCAGCCCAGCTGTTGGCGATCTCCATTAACTTGGTTATGGTTTTTGGTTTTTTGCGCCCGAGTTCCTCTATGTAGCTCTCTCGTCGGATGCCATCGCTGAAGGCGTCGATTGCTCTGTCGACGGAAACATCTTCGGCGGTGTTTAAGAGCTTGGTGAATCTCCCGATGTATGCGCGCATTGATTCCTTCTGCTTCTGCTGACAATGCCGTAATTCCTCAATCCCGACGGGTCTTTTGTACGTTGCTTGGAAATTGGCGACAAAAGCGTCTACTAGATCGTCCCATGACTTGATGGAACCCTTCGGCATGCCTCTTAACCAAGCGCGTGCTGAATCCTTCAGGTAAAGCTGCAAGCATTGCATCGCTGCTATCTGATTTCCTTTGTGCAGAATCACAGTCTGCAAATAGTCGTCTATCCAGGACCTCGGCTCCTGCTGTCCATCGTATTTGGCGGCATCAGAAGGGGTAGGTTTGAACTTTCTAGGTGGCATTGCCTCGCGGATTTTGTAGCTTAAACAGTCGGCTCCCCTTAGCTCGCCGTCGTTCTCCTGGCTTTCATCCAAAGAATCACTGTCATATTCCTCCCTAGCGGCGCGTCGTCGCCTTGCTTTGTCGATTCTGCTCTGGGTGATTTCATCTCGAGCGTCTCTCGCATGATGCTTTGAGCCACTAGCCTGTAACGTGGTCTTTTCCTTCCGCGGGACCAGATTGTCTCCCAATATTGCGAGACTTTCCAGGGCACCTCGATGGGCTTGAGCCATGGAACCTTCAGGGCGCTGATTGATGAGGTATGCAGCAAGGTTGGCGGTCGCTCCCGCGACGGTTTTTGGTCGTGGCATGCCCGCGGTGTCCATGGTCATAAAGGACTTGGTCAGATTCGACGTTATTTCTCTGGCGTCATCCTCCGAGAGTCTGGATAACCTTGATCGGTGCTTGCCTGCCCCTTGAGTGCTTCGAGAGGCGCTCCCTCGCGAGCCTCTCCGTCGTTCACTAGATTGGTCTGCAGCGGATAGGCGTCTCTCGAGGGTGGCTTGTTCTTTCGACAGGCGCTCCCGGTTTTTCTCCAATATAGAGCGATAAGCGTTGAGGGTTCCAACCGAGGTTCCTGCGGGGAGCGGTGTGTTGTTAAGCACGGCTGCCCTGGCTGCTGCCCACTCCTCTTTTGCGATGGTGTAATCGCTGTTATTGTTACTGGCACTGTTTGCAAAACTTGCTCGTCTGCTGGAGCGGGGGGTGTGATCTTCGTCTCCCCTGTTCCTTGCGTTTCCCATGTTGTTGGCGACGTAAACCTGGTGATGTGCCGTTCTTCGGGTGGTGCCTTGGACGATGCTGTCGACACTGTCCTCCCCCGAGGAGTACTGGGCATTGCAGATGAACGGCGTGTCGCTTGATCCTAACCCGTGCCTGGTATCGCAGTTCAAGCAGTAGTACGAGGTCATCTCCGAAGATGTGGAATTGTCAGATCCAACCGACATGGGAGACGTCGAACGAGGAGTTGATGGCGCGGGTGAGTTCGTTGAGTTCTGCAGGCCAGCCGAAAGGTCGATTGATGACGACGTGCTTGGACCTATCGACCTGGAGGCGAGCGGTTCCAGCAGTCGAAGGACTCCTTCCGAGTTGACGTTGTAGTGGACGCTGCCGAAGGTCATCTCCATGTTTCCTTGTAGATCAGAAAAGGTCGAGCGAGACGAGTCGCTGTGCGGGGTGAATTCGTAGGAGCCGAATCGAATCGGGCTTCCCAGAATTGGCGATGATGGTGTCGATGAAGCTGTCGATGACATGATTGGATCTGCCGATGATCGATCTTGTGCCGACAGGGTTCCCACGGATGGCGCCAATTGTCCAGGGTACTCCTCGGCAATGCCCTCCGATTGGGGCTTAGGGTTGATGGAATCCTGCAAGCTGACACGAGACATCGGTTCACAGACAAGCGGGGAGAGCGATTTACCCAGGTTCGGGGCCCTCGATGAGGTAAAACCCTTACGTCCTGCCTGTCTGATCTTGATCATGAAGATATTGGGTTACAATGGGGTGCCGAAGAGTTCAGCTGTGTTTTCGTCGAGAGGCTAAGCGCTATGATGACCTAGCTCTAGACTTTTGGTGGCTAAGATTGCTAAGATTATTCGTGTCCCTCGGCAGCCCCTCTCCTGGCCTTTATATAGGTGGCCAGGTCTCAAGAGGTCTCACCGAGTACGACTAGGTTTACAATAGTTCTAGCTCTAAACTTCCCTTGTTCGGCTCCTTCCTTGTCTTGCCCGCCAAGGAATCTTCCGCTTCGACATCCAAGTGGCCCATCTTTCCATCGAATACCTTCATGGGCCTCCAGTTAGATCGTATAGGGTAGGGCAATGTCGGTTACCCGAAGGGTAATGCCCAAGTCACTGTAGATGATCACAAAGTGCTTCATACTCCATCCAAGTAACCGGTGAAGCTGGATCCTTTTTTTTTTTGCATCACATCAACATCACTAGAAGACATGATTAGTATGTTAGTGCACTAAATCAAAAATCTTTGGTGGTACTCTCACAACTCACTCAAAGCTGTATAGAAAGGTAAATCTTACCGCTCCAAAGTGAATTAGTATTGCTTACCAACTTGGATTGACAAACTAGTGCACGGATGTAGCGAAGCGAATACCAAGGGTATAAGAGCAATCACACGACAAAACAGGATATATGTGAGGTTGTAGGTAGGCTACCTATATGCACCAATAACAAGCTCTAGCGTTGACCGTATAAAACACCCTAAGAAACTCACACAAGGCGATAAATGTGGCAATGCAACTATATGGATTAATAATGTTGCAAAGCACTTGAGAGACACTAGCAAAGCTCAACGGGACATGCACAAGATTGCTCAACTACGGGTGCAGAAAAGTAAACTAGGCCTTCACTTGATTCTTACCAGCACTTCACTTTTTCTCGTCACTTTTTTTATATATCACACGCATCAATGTAGCTCTTTTTGCTTCTTTTCAAATGTTCTTTTTTTTTTTGATTTTATGACACTACTCCTTGTAACACGGCGAACAGAAATTGCAAAGCATCGAAAACCTAATGAGCAGCCTGTCGAGCGGTAAAACTAGTCTCTTGTGGGAAAGTTTCTAGTCACGTATATCGAAAGGCTATGTCTACGGTTTAGAAAGCAAACAAATTGTACGCTATGTCGACTCGGAGCAACAAAAACCCTAAAAGCTGGAAGATGTAGAAACACAAACCCTAGACAATCTACTAGACAACTTGGTGGAAGAAAAAGATACGCAAAACAAGACTACGAACAACAACTAAAACTCGAAATTGATGCAATCTAAGGCTATGACAAACCCTAACCCTAATATTTTTGGCTTTTTCTGGATAGGAAAACACTCACAACTCAACTATGGGGTGGATTGTGCATGGCTTACCGAGGAAACACTGAAATCTGATACCAAGATGATAAGGGGTTAACCGATCTTCTCAGTAAGCGAGGTGGATGGTGATGAACACGCGATGAACACAGCGGATGAAATCGATGATAAGTGGAAGATAGCTTGTATGATGCTGACGAAGTCTCTCGATTGATTCCTGTCGCCAATGCAAGAGCTCTCAACCCTGCAAGATATTTGCAACTCCACACACTTGCGCACGTAGCCACCGACCACGAAGCGGTAAATTGCAATCTCCCAATTCCCATTGGACCGATAGATCACACAAACTTTTAATAGCAAAACACCAGATCGATGCGAATTGGTGTATAGAATTCAATAGAGTTGCGTAGCAATCAACTATGAACTAAGGTTTATCTTAAACATGGTCTAAACCTAATTTGGGGGCGTCCCCGAGGCTTATATAAGCGTCCAGGACGACCTGGGGTCGAAACTAAGGGATACAAACCGACCTGGAACAGGTTCGGCCCAAAACGATTCGGACTCGGCCGGTGCCTGGTCCGGCGGACCGGGTCTGGCACCGGGCGGGCCGGTAGAAACACGGCGTGGCGCCGGGTTTCCACCGGGCCAACGGGCTATGCACCCTGGAACCCGTCCGGTGTGCATCGGCATGGGGGCCGGCAGATGCCGAGCCATCCGGCGTGGTAGCCGGCGGCGCTAGGCTTGGCGTCGGGCTGGGTGCCGTCGTGAACTTCCTCTTCCTCCTTCGCGCATGCCTCCCTCTCCTCCCTCGCGCGTCCATGGGATGCCTTCACGTCCAACACCATGTCCAGCTGTTCCTCTCCTCCTCGTGCGACGCTTGCTCCATCTTCATACCTGGTCATACATAAGTGGAAAGACTTAGGTAGTATAAAGTTTTCATCAATCAAAGTATCATTTACGAGCGAGTTCACCTGTTGTTTAAGTAGCTTAGCACGAGCCCTTGTAATAGGTCCAATCCTAACTTCATTGGACTTGAGCTTCACTGCATCATCGTATTCATCTTGTAATGATGGAGGTAGTAGTTCGATAGGGATGTCCTCATCATTTTCTCTCGATACAGTTTCTTTCTTACCGGTCACGTGGTTTAGTTGGGTGACCGGTTTGTAGGTTAGTGCCCTTATTATCAAGAGGCTCCCGAGTGAGTATCTCGATCATATCATTTGGGGTGAGCTCAAACCTTTTCATCCTTCTATCATCTTTCTGGGTTGTTATTTGGATCTCACCCATCTTATTCTCATGATAAGCTCTAGTTCATAAAAAACGGAATTCACTTGACATACTTGTTGCATTTTCGATGTTGGAGTTTTTCCCAGTTCTTTGTATTGAGAGGTTTCACATCTAAATTCATAGAAAAATCTATAACACCCGTTCTTAAGATTGTATCTCCTTGTGGGTTATTTCTTATCATCCTCTTTCCAAGAAAACTGGTTTCACCTAAATCCGAGTTTCCTACCTCAAGTTGTTTCATTTTCCTATTGGAGGTGTTACCGGTTTGGCTCTTATAGATAGATTAAACCTTTCGCCATTTTTATCTTATGACCCCTTGTTGTACTATGATGGTTCTCTGCATAATCTTGTAGAGCTCTTGTTGTGATTCCAACGAGTCCAATTTTATCGAAATCGGAGTTCGTATGTGAAAATAGCAGCGTTTTCGGTTTGTGGTGTCTGTCTAGTCCGGGTGGTCCGGCCAAATTCCAGAGAGCACGAAAATTGTGCCCGAAATGGTCTGGCCATGGTCGGACGAGTCCGGCAGGCTAGAGTCGTCTGGCCATGGCTGGAAGGTCCGGTTGCGGGCTGGTTTTGGGTGTGTTTCCATCAGTTAGATTCTTTTTTGGGGCCATATATGACCCTCTTCTTCCCCATTGAGCTGGTTGCTTTTCCTACTCTCTCTATCCCATTGTTGACTTTGAGAAGCTTTCTCTCCCTCTAATCCCTTCATGATTGTTGCTCATATTTGAGGAAAAGAGAGAGTAGATCTAGATCCACATCTCGACCAAACAAATCCCTCTCTTTGTGAGGGGAATCCACTAGATCTAGATCTTGGAGAATTTTGGTGTTCCACCTCCTATTTGTTCTTCATATTTTATTTCTCCAATAGCTTTTGTAGCTCTGTTGGAATTTGAGAGAGGACTTGAGCATCTTAGTGTTGTTCTTGCCATTGCATCTGGTGCATCAGATTGACTTTTCTGTGGTTATAAGTGGAGGTGAAAGTTCGTGAGATATTCACTTCGGGAGCTTGTTCCCGAAACTTGTTCCTCTTGGGTTTTTGGATCCTAGAAGGCTTAATGATCTTAGTGGTGTTCTTGGGGCCACCAATTAAGTTTTGGAGATTTCTCAAGCTTTGTGAGACCTTTGTGGCGAATTTATTGGGAGCCTCCAATTAAGTTGTGGAGATAGTGATATGGGGTGGCCCGATCTTCTCAGTAAGCAACGGTGGTGATGATGATGGGATGATAGCAGCGGAGGAACACGACGATGTTGTTGACTGCCAAAACCCACCGGCGGGCAGCGGCCTTGTCAACACCGTAGAGCCGGGAAGAGCCTAGAGCTGCGGCTGGCTGAGACCCCTCCGAGCGACGGCCCGCAATGCTCTTCTGGTCACACGCGGCGATGCGAAGTGCAAGGGCGTGCCACCTGACCTATACCCGGTCGGGAAGGTGATGGGGATGCCTCGCTTAGTTTCTGCAGGGGCATACATGTAAACATTAAATACGAGCCTCGATCGGCTCTCGAGTTATCTCGTGAATCGGCTCAAAGAGCCGATCCACCCATGATTCGTACGGGGTGCACGAATACTTGGTGGTCCCGCTTGATCAAGATAGAGCTAATGAGATCTACGACGATTTAGGGTTTTCACCGCATAATCGGATCATCCTACTCCGGAGTTGGGCCTCGCGGCCACGCACGGTGCTCGTAAGCCGATCCTAAACAAGGCCTAAAAACCAACATGAAGTTGATCCTCGGAACATCCCGTTTAGGACTTGCGAACGCCACCCTACGTGCCACCGGATCCCCCCCCCTTTGTAAGGCCTAACTATTGCAGATATTAAACTAATCCTTGTAGAACAAGGAGCAATCGTAACGGATCAGATCTACTAAATAATGATCAAGCGGGGTGCCGCCCCCACACCTGAGATAGGCGTGAGGGAGGCTAGATATGCAAGGGTTGCACTACGTAAGCATGCTTAAACAAAGAACAATGCTAACCCTAACACATCTAATGATAACTACGTTGCTCGCCATCAAAAGCGCTTCGATACGAGCAACACATGAACAACGTGGGGCTTGTGCTTGCCTAGATCGCAAGATGCGATCTAGGCGACATGTCGCTTACCTGATAGAAACCCTCGAGACGAAGGAGTTGGCGATGCGCCGAGATTGGTTTGTTTTGGGATTGAACGTGAGTTGTTGTTTATTCCATAAACCCTAGATACATATTTATAGTCCAGCGGACTTTCTAATGTGGGCATGCACTAAACCGTGCACGAGTAAGATTCTATCTCTAAACTAAAATAGATCTAATATGTTACAGATACACGGGCAATTAAGCCCAACTTGGTATAACAGGCCGATTTATGTAATTCTCCATGTATATTTCCTTAAGCCCATCCTGATCGCGGCCCACCTCTGACTCGGTTAAATCTTGGTGATAACACATGCCCCCCTGGTTTTGGAATTGGTAATTCCAAAATCACTCTGCTTTCCTTTGTCGGGTCATGTCGTGGCAGAACCGTCGCAGTATCCCTCACGATGATGCCTTGCCTTCTCAACTTCTCCGCGTGACCTGGCAGTTTTTTTTTCTTTTTTAGGCACCACTTCCTCGGAAACTGCTGTGGCATTGAATTTCCACTATATCCTCCTTCGATTTAACCGCTCTGAACAGTTCTCCTCCGTATCTCCTTCGCATTAGCACTCCAAAAGCCCTCCCAGCCACCATGTCTTCCTCCTCCTCTCGCCCCATCGGATCTTGCCGGCCAATCCTCCACGTCCCGTGAGCCGACGCCGGAGTACAACGCGGCGGCGGTCCACGCGGCCAACACCCGCCGCGCCATTGCGGCCGGGGAGGAGTCGGACCACGACTTCTCCATCCGGGTCCGAGGACGACCAGTCCTCGACGGACGGGAGAGCGACCTCCGCTTCCTCGCCGTTGGGGAAACGGAGGAGGAGAGTGACGACGACGGCTTCTCCTCGCGACTTCACCTCTTCCGGGGAGGAGGAGGAGCGAGAAGAGGAGGAGGAGGACGACGACGAGAGCTCCTCCGACGAGCCGCCGGCCAAGCGGTTCCGCCCTTGGCCGGGCAATCTTAGCGACTTCGACAGCCGACGAGGACGACGCCGACGAAGAAGATGAAGACAACGAGGGCCCGGTCGGCGGCCATTGGAGCGACGACGAGCTCCGCCGGGAGCGACGCCGATAGTGGCGACGACGGCGACGACGAGGGCGGTGATGGCCCATAGATAGGACCTCTAGAATAGGGCCAGTAGTAGTAGATGGGGCAATGGATCCCCTAGTATTTCCCTTTTGAGAGCAATTAGCTCTTTATGTAAGAAATCTCATCTTAATCAATGAAGAACTTTTCCCCGATCTTGATTTTGCCGATTCCTTTTAATTGAGCCGATTCTCTCTTCTACTGACCTTGCCGATTCGTCCCCTTTGCCAATGCGTAATGAGCCGATCGTACCGCATCGGTCCTTTGAAATTCACCCTTCTCTTCTTCAGCTGATGATTTTCTAAATCTGGTGGAAAATGCTGGATTTTCAGGAAAACCTTCGAACTTTTCCAACCAAACCCAATAATCCTTTTCAGTACCCATCATTGTGAAGAAGGTTGCAATGAAGGATCAGCCGATGGTATCCTCATCGGTTCTTTAAACAGAGTATCCACTAGGCCTGCTGCCCCCCGAGCCTTACTCGAGGCGAGAATGTCAGAGAGAATGCGCCACAGCCGATAATCCTCCGGTCTGGACCACTAAAG
This sequence comes from Lolium rigidum, assembly GCF_022539505.1. NCBI lineage: Eukaryota > Viridiplantae > Streptophyta > Magnoliopsida > Poales > Poaceae > Lolium > Lolium rigidum. The sequence goes on along the minus strand of NC_061513.1, from coordinate 183,296,099 downwards.
TCGATGGCTGCGCATCGGCTGCCTCTCAATTCTAAAGTCGATGCCCTCGCATCGGCTGTAACAAAAAATTTTTTTTATTTGGCCGATTTTTCTTAATCGGCCCCCAATGTTTCATTGCACGTATGTTCTCACATGTTTTATCTGCACATGTTCATCTGATTATATGCCCCCCGAGCCGATACCTGCTGGATGACTGCAGATATCGGCTTGTATGGATAGCTAGGGCACTGCACTTGTACGTCGGCTTCGCAAAAATCCACGCTGACTCTCGTCTGCCGACGTGGCCACTGCCCAGTAGATCGGTGCTGAGCGCAAGCATAACATGTGGTGAAAGTAATTTTGGCCGATTGCTGGAATCGGCCTCCATATTCATTGGAGAGCTGACTGAAGGTCCTGTAATGTCCCTTCATAAACTTTTTGGGGCCGATCACAAGGATCAGCCTCTCCTGGTTTGCTCATTGGTTTAGTCTTGCTATTCGGTTAGGCTGGATAAAACCAACCCAACCTCTGACTTGATGCGCTTGCTGTCGTCCACCTTGAGTGCACCGTAGAGTTGTGGAGCACTAAGCTCTGTCGGCAAGACGAGTACCATGTTTGTGCCAGCCGATGTCTCATCATCGGCTTTCCTCCGTTTAGGGCGCCACTCCATTTTCCGTGGACGACCCTCTTCATCCGGGGTTCGCTGAACCTTTGCAGCCGAATCAGGTCGTGCCTTCCTTAGCGTATGCGGGTATAACCTTTCGGCTTCCTCCAGGGCCGCGCAATCGCCGAACCCTGCGCTTTTGGGAACGGGCCGAGTCCGTCGGGGCACCACCTTGGCCGGTGGTACCTGTCTTCTTCCACTTCTCCCTCGTCTTCGAATCCTCAAGATCTGCCCAACGAGGTGACTCGCGCGCGTTTGCTTTGTGGCGGGAGAGGCCCTAGGCGCTCGAACACGGACACGTTGGCTGCCTCCTTCTTTTTCGGTTGCATTCTCGGGCAATTGCCGATTGTGGGCAATCGGCTCATTCCTGAATCCCAGCGAGTGTCCGAAGAAGGGGCGGTCCCAATGTCCGGCGTTGTCATCTTGCTCCCTTGATGCTTCCGTGGCACGGCGCTCGTGCTCCTCCTCATCGCGATCCTCGCCGACGATATCTTCTGGCTTCTCTAGCCAGACGATCTCCTCTATCATCGTAATTGGGCCGTCGGCGTTGGTCATACTGACTCACATATTTGTTGAGGAGGTGATCGGAGAGGGGTCGCTGATATCTTATATTCTTCACCTCTCCCTCCGTGACATAGCGCTTGCCATCATGACGGAGCCGATCGCGTGGAGCGGCCTCCTCTCGTATCCTTGCTATGAGAGCAGCTGCCCTCATCTCCATCTTTGCCGCAGTGGTTTCCAGTGTCCTACCATGTTGATGCTGAACGAGGGACCCGGCCGGCAACCTTCGGGGTGGGTGATTTCCACCATGTTAACGGCGGGGAAGGGTTGGGTGTCGACCTTCATGGCGTACTCGGTTGAAAATTAGCCGCCCCTTCTCTATCGCCGCTTGGATGTGCTGACGCCACACCCGGCGGTCGTTGGTGGCATGGGAAAGCGAGTTGTGGAATTTGCGGTACGGCTTTCCGTTTAGCTCTTTCGCCGTGGGGAACTTGAGACCTTCGGGAATCGTCAAGCCTGTTTCTCCTTGAGCGGGAGGTCGAAGATTTGTTCGGTCTTGGTCACGTCAAAATCAAATCCCCGGGCGGCCCCGGTGGCTTTACCCATTTGCGAGGCCACGGGGTTCCTCCCCGAGTCCACTCAGCCCATCGCTATTTCTTGGTCTCCCGCGAGCACTTCATCTTCCTCTCGTATCGACCATAACTATCGCACGCTTGAACTTGTCTTGGTACGAGGTCGGGATGGCGCTCGTTCATATGCCGATAGTTTCCGAACCATGTGCGCCGGCGAGGGATAATCTGCTTGGGAGGCCATGTCCTTGAGCTGTGTTGCAAGGCCTCGCTACGCCAACTCGGTCGCTTCCTTTTCGGTTATACGAACCGAATAACATCGGTTCCTAAGATTCCTGAAGCGCCGGATGTATTCTCGTCACCGTTTCCCCGCGCTCGACGTAGTTGTGCTAGATCGGCAATGCCGGACTCGGAAGCTTCGAATGGTATTGCATATGGAGCTCGTTCTTCCAATTGCTTCCAAGACTCGGATGGAGTTTGCCGGCAAAGAGGTGTACCATCCAAAAGCCGATCCCGTGAGGGACTGTGAAAAGAGCCTCACGCGTAGTTGATCCGACACACGAAGCCGGTCCTAGTTGAGCCAAATATCGGCCGACGTGCTCGATGGAGCTGGAGCCATCCGATCCACCGAATTTGGAGAAGTCGGGGAGCCGATATTTAGGTGGCAGCGGGATCATCTCGTAATCGTCGGGGTACGGCTTGGAATAGCCGATCGCCCTTCTTTTCGGCATCATGCCGAACTCGGTCTCTCGGTATGGTACCGATCCGATCCGCCGTGCTGGCCGTAGGAGTTGCACTCCGAAGATTCGCCGGGGTGGCGTACTTGGCCAGCCATGTTTGCTTTTCCAGCTGCGGGCCAGTCTGCAGGAGCCGGGCTCGGGAGTTTCGTCGGTGTGGCGCATTTAGTTAGCCACGTCGCTTCTCAAGCCTCGTCGCCGACGTTCCTCCTGTCTTCGCCGGAGTCCCCGATGTTGTGGCCTGGTTTGTGAGTGCCCGGTCACCACAATCCGGCACATACATACACGCGTATCCGTGAGGGATCTCCTTAGGCGCCTCCATTAAGAACCGGTAGTCACTAGGGTCGCCACCAATCCTCGTAGACGAGGAATGCCGGTGTAGTCGGCACTTCGGCGAGTGCTGCCAACGCATATGGCAGCGGTGGACGGGACCGGAGTGGCAACTCTCCTTGATGAGTCCCGAGAGCTGGTCCCGACGGCGAGTACTGGTGGCTCATGATCTCCTGGATCACGCGCGAGCGACACGCTCCAACACGTTGACCAAGTTCTCGAGTGGCGGTGTAGCGAGTGAGCCACCGGGTAGTTGATCTCCTGCCGCGGACCCCCGGTGCGTTCCTCCGACGGGGTAGAGAGGTCTATCCCATCGAGCGCACCTTGCGGTGAGAATCCCTTCCATCCGATGCCATGGGAACGGGTTCTCTGAAAAGAGCCGATGAGGTCGGCTTCGAGGGTGGCCTTGATCTCGTTGTATTGCTTCTTGAGGTCGTCAGGCAGATCCTCGTAGGTGACTGGCGTGCCGTCCGCCATCTTAGATGTAGATGGCGATGTGGTTGATGTAGACGATGGTCCCACCGGGCATGCCAGAATGTGTTGACTGCCAAAACCCACCGGCGGGCAGCGGCCTTGTCAACACCGTAGAGCCGGGAAGAGCCTAGAGCTGCGGCTGGCTGAGACCCCTCCGAGCGACGGCCCGCAATGCTCTTCCGGTCACACGCGGCGATGCGAAGTGCAAGGGCGTGCCACCTGACCTATACCGGTCGGGAAGGTGATGGGGATGCCTCGCTTAGTTTCTGCCGGGGCATACATGTAAACATTAAATACGAGCCTCGATCGGCTCTCGAGGTTATCCTCGTGAATCGGCTCAAAGAGCCGATCCACCCATGATTCGTACGGGGTGCACGAATACTTGGTGGTCCTGCTTGATCAAGATAGAGCTAATGAGATCTACGACGATTTAGGGTTTTCACCGCATAATCGGATCATCCTACTCCAGAGTTGGGCCTCGCGGCCACGCACGGTGCTCGTAAGCCGATCCTAAACAAGGCCTAAAAACCAACATGAAGTTGATCCTCGGAACATCCCGTTTAGGACTTGCGAACGCCACCCTACGTGCCACTGGATCCTCCCCCCTTTGTAAGGCCTAACTATTGCAGATATTAAACTAATCCTTGTAGAACAAGGAGCAATCGTAACGGATCAGATCTATTAAATAATGATCAAGCGGGGTGCCGCCCCCACACCTGAGATAGGCGTGAGGGCGGCTAGATATGCAAGGGTTGCACTACGTAAGCATGCTTAAACGAAGAACAATGCTAACCCTAACACATCTAATGATAACTACGTTGCTCGCCATCAAAAGCGCTTCGATACGAGCAACGCATGAACAACGTGGGGCTTGTGCTGCCTAGATCGCAAGATGCGATCTAGGCAGCATGTCGCTTACCTGATAGAAACCCTCGAGACGAAGGAGTTGGCGATGCGCCGAGATTGGTTTGTTTTGGGATTGAACGTGAGTTGTTGTTTATTCCATAAACCCTAGATACATATTTATAGTCCAGCGGACTTTCTAATGTGGGCATGCACTAAACCGTGCACGAGTAAGATTCTATCTCTAAACTAAAATAGATCTAATATGTTACAGATACACGGGCAATTAAGCCCAACTTGGTATAACAGGCCGATTTATGTAATTCTCCATGTATATTTCCTTAAGCCCATCCTGATCGCGGCCCACCTCTGACTCGGTTAAATCTTGGTGATAACAGATGTAGTGGATGATAACTTGTATGATGCAACGAGATCTCTCGATTGGTCCCTGTCGCCAATGCAACAGCTCTCAACCCTGCAAGATATTCGCAACTCCACACACTTGCGCACGTAGCCGCCGACCACGAAGCGGTAAGTTGCAATCTTCTAATTCCCAATGGAACAGCAGATCACACAAGACTTTATCAGGATCTACACAATATCAAGCAATATGGTGTAGGTAATTCAATAGTTTTGCAGAGCAAACAACTAAGAACTAGGGTTTATCTTAAACGTGGTCTAAAGCAGCTAGGGGGTCGTCCAAGACACTTATATAGGCGTCTGGGACAAGTTCTGGTTGAAAAGACACAAGTAAAACCGACCCAGAATAGATCTGGTTGAGATAGACTCGGACTAGTCCGGTCTGGAATCCGGTTGACCGGGTCTGGGACCGGGCTGGCCGGTCTAGACCGGGTCAGGGACCGGGCGGCAACCGGAAGTGTCGCAGAAGTCCTTACGGTTGGCCCCAGTACGACGCCCGGTTGGCGCCGGGGTGAATCCGGCGTGCCGCCCGGTTGAACTCGGCCGGGGACCGGGCGCGCCGGTCCGGCGGCCGGTCTGACCGGGCGCTGGGCCGGCCCGGACGTCGACTTCTCCTCTCGCGCATGCCTCCCGCTCCTCCCTCGCGCGTCCATGAGATATCTTCATGTCCAGCTCCATGTCCGGCTTCACGTCCATCTTGACGTCCGTCTTCACGTCCGAGCTTGCTCCTCTACTCCTCGTGCGATGCTCGACTCCTCTTGATACCCGATGATACATAAGTAACGGGACTTAGGCGAGTATAAAGTTCTCATCAATCAAAGTATCGTTTAGGAACAAGTTCACTCGTTGTTTAAGTAGCTTCGCACGAGCTCGTGTCATTGGTCCAATCCTAACTTCATTGGACTTGAGCTTCACAGCAGGATCATCTTCAACTTACAATGACGGAGGTAGTAGTGAGGTAGGGATGTCCTCATCATCTCCCCCCCTTCAAAAGGCGTCGACCTCGATGCTCCAAGGTCTTCTCTGTCATATGGTGTCAAATCAGCAACATTGAAAGAATTACTGACACCAAACTCATCAACTAGAAGATCTATTGAGTATGCATTATCATTGATCTTGGCAAGCACTTTGTAAGGACCAGCACCACGAGGCTTCAACTTAGACTTCCGTAGCTTCGGGAACCTATCCTTGCGAAAATGTACCCAGACCATATCACCAGGCTTGAACAACATCTCCTTGCGCTTTTTGTTCATCCTTGCAGCATTTCTCTTGCCTTTCTTCTCTATCAAATCTTTAGTCTTCACATGGATCTTTCGCACAAAATCTGCCCTCTTGGATGCCTCCATATTAACTCTCTCATGTATGGGCAAAGGCAACAAATCAAGTGGAGTAATGGGTTTGAAACCATACACCACCTCAAAAGGACACAGCTTCGTGGTAGAATGTACCGCCCGGTTGTAAGCAAACTCCACATGTGGCAAACACTCTTCCCACTCCTTCAGGTTCTTCTTGATCATGGATTTTGATACGTCTCAAACGTATCTATAATTTCTTATGTTCCATGCTACTTTTATGATGATACTCACATGTTTTATACACATTATATGTCATTATTATGCATTTACCGGCACTAACCTATTGACGAGATGCCGAAGAGCCAGTTGCTGTTTTCTGCTGTTTTTGGTTTCAGAAATCCAAGTAAGGAAATATTCTCGGAATTGGACGAAATCAACGCCCAGGGTCCTATTTTTGCACGAAGCTTCCAGAAGTCCGAAGAGGAAACGAAGTGGGGCCACGAGGTAGCGCCTGATACGTCCCAAACGTATCTATAATTTCTTATGTTCCATGCTACTTTTATGATGATGCTCACATGTTTTATACACATTATATGTCATTATTATGCATTTTCCGGCACTAACCTATTGACGAGATGCCGAAGAGCCAGTTGTTGTTTTCTGCTGTTTTTGGTTTCAGAAATCCTAGTAAGGAAATATTCTCGGAATTGGACGAAATCAACGCCCAGGGTCCTATTTTTGCACGAAGCTTCTAGAAGACCGGAGGGAAGACGAAGTGGGGCCACGGGGCGCCGCCACACTAGGGCGGCGCGGCCTAAGGGGGGCCCGCGCGACCCTAGAGTGTGGGGCCACCATGACTCTCCCGACTCCGCCCTTCCACCTACTTAAAGCCTCCGTCGCGAAACCCCCAGTACCGAGAGCCACGATACGGAAAACCTTCCAGAGACACCGCCGCCGCCAATCCCATCTCGGGGGATTCAGGAGATCGCCTCCGGCACCCCTGCCGGGAGAGGGGAATCATCTCCCGGAGGTCTCTTCATCGCCATGATCGCCTCCGGATCGATGTGCGAGTAGTCCACCCCTGGACTATGGGTCCATAGCAGTAGCTAGATGGTTGTCTTCTCCTCATTGTGCTATCATGTTAGATCTTGTGAGCTGCCTATCATGATCAAGATCATCTATTTGTAATCCTACATGTTGTGTTTGTTGGGATCCGATGAATATTGAATACTATGTCAAGTTGATTATCAATCTATCATATATGTTATTTATGTTCTTGCATGCTCTCCGTTGCTAGTAGAGGCTCTGGCCAAGTTGATACTTGTGACTCCAAGAGGGAGTATTTATGCTCGATAGTGGGTTCATGCCTCCATTAAATCTAGGACAGTGACAGAAAGTTCTAAGGTTGTGGATGTGATGTTGCCACTAGGGATAAAACATCGATGCTTTGTCTAAGGATATTTGTGTTGATTACATTACGCACCATACTTAATGCAATTGTCTGTTGTTTATAACTTAATACCGGAGGGGTTCGGATGATAACCTCGAAACTCGGACTTTTTAGGCATAGATGCATGTCTGGATAGCGGTCTATGTACTTTGTCGTAATGCCCTCGATTAAATCTCATAGTACTCATCATGATATATGTATGTGCATTGTTATGCCTTCTTTATTTGTCAATTGCCCAACCGTAATTTGTTCACCCAACATCCGCTATCTTATGGGAGAGACACCGCTAGTGAACTGTGGACCCTGGTCCTATTCTTTACATCCGAAATACAATCCGCTGCAATTGTTCTTTACCGTTCTTCGCAAACAACCATCATCATCCACACTATACATCTAATCCTTTGTTTACGAGCAAGCCGGTGAGATTGACAACCTCGCTGTTACGTTGGGGCAAAGTTCTGTGATTGTGTTGTGCGGGTTCCACGTTGGCGCCGGAATCCCCGGTGTTGCGCCGCACTACACTCCTCCGCCATCAACCTTCAACGTGCTTCTTGGCTCCTCCCGGTTCGATAAACCTTGGTTTCTTTCACGAGGGAAAACTTGCTACCGTACGCATCACACCTTCCTCTTGGGGTTCCCAACGGACGTCTCGACCGCATGCATCAAGCTATTTTTCCGGCGCCGTTGCCGGGAGATCAAGACACGCCTGCAAGGGAGTCTCCACTTCCAATCTCTTTACTTTGTTTTTGTCTTGCTTTACTTTATTTACTACTTTGTTTGCTGCACTTATATCAAAACACAAAAAAAATAGTTGCTAGCTTTACTTTATTTACTGTCTTGTTCTCTATATCAAAAACACAAAAAAATTAGTTACTTGCAATTACTTTATTTACCTTTAGTTTATTTCATCATGTTTCCTCCTAAGTTCACTCTGAAAGACATACCGGTAGGACGTGGGTCTATAATTGGGAGAGATAATATAGAAGAATTTTTCACTCATGTTAGTACCGCTGAAGATTTTGAAGATAGACACTTGGTAGAACTTGCTCCTACTTATGAAATTGCTGCTGCTTCTTTAGTTCGCATGTTGGAAACTAAATTTGTTAATCTTAATCCTATAATCCAACACATGTTTCTCACACTTGGTGATATGGAGGAAGGGGAAAAGAAAGATTTTGTTTTAGAAACCCTTCTTAAAGAATTTGGTGGAGTAGCAAGAGAGGCTAGAAAGGTCTTTATTAAATATAAGATGCTTGGCTCTTATACCAATTTTGTTAGTATCCTTGAAAAGATGGACATGGAGAGAGTAAGGTACACTAATAATATTAATGATGGTGGGGAGATTAAGACAACAATACCTTGTAAGCTCCTGGGAATAAATGACGCTCTAGAGAATAACTATGGTTGGCTTGTCCCTGAAAATTTGTTTGACGAGGATAGCAAACCTAAGAACAATGAAAAGGGAGCCTCTGAAACTCACATAGATAAGATAAAATGCATAGTTGAGAAAACTCCCAACACCTATGTTGATGCTTCACCTCTCGACAACACTTGATACACACTTTCTGCGCCTAGCTGAAAGGCGTTAAAGAAAAGCGCTTATGGGAGACAACCCATTATTTTAATTCTGCACTTTATTTTATATTTGAGTCTTGGAAGTTGTTTACTACTGTAGCAATCTCTCATTATCTTTATTTTATTGCATTGTTGTGCCAAGTAAAGTCTTTGATAGTAAATCCAATACTAGATTTGGATTGCTGCGCAGGAAGATTTCTTGCTGTCACGAATTTGAGCAGTAGTCCCTGTAGAAAAATCAAAACAATTTGCCAATTTACGTGCGTGATCCTCAGATATGTACACAACTTTCATTCAATTTGGGCATTTTCATCTGAGCAAGTCTGGTGCCACTTTAAAATTCGTCTTTACGAATGGATTTCTTTGTTCCATTAACTTTCAGTAGCTTTGTGCAATGTCCAGAAGTGTTAAGAATGATTATGTCACCTCTGAATATATGAATTATGCACTGACCCTCTAATGAGTTTGTTTCGAGTTTGGTGTGGAGGAAGTTTTCAAGGGTCAAGAGAGGAGGATGATACAATATGATCAAGAAGAGTGAAAAGTCAAAGCTTGGGATGCCCCGTGGTTCATCCCTGCATATTTTAAGAAGACTCAAGCGTCTAAGCTTGGGGATGCCCAAGGCATCCCTTCTTCATCGACAACTTATCAGGTTCCTCTAGTGAAACTATATTTTTATTCCGTCACATCTTATGTGCTTTACTTGGAGCGTCTGTTTGTTTTTGTTTTTTTTGTTTTTGTTTGAATAAATTGGATCCTAGCATTCTTTGTTTGGGAGAGAGACACGCTCCGATGTTTCGTATGAACACATGTGTTCTTAGCTTTATCTTTAATGTTCATTGCGAAATTTGAACTATTTCATTCATTGTTATATGGTTGGAAACGGAAAATGCCGCATGTGGTAAATGGTTTAATGTCTTGAATAATGTGATACTTGGCAATTGTTGTGCTCATATAGATCTTGTTTAAGCTCTTGCATCATGTACCTTGTACCCATTAATGAATAACTACATAGAGCTTGTTAAAATTTGGTTTGCATGATTGATCTCTATAGTCTAGATATTTTCTCGGTTGAGGTGTTTGAACAACAAGGAGACAATGTAAAGTCTTATAATAGCTACAATATGTTCATATGTGAGCTTTGCTGCACCTTTTATACTTGAGTTTGCTTCAAACAACCTTGCTAGCCTAGCCTTGTATTGAGAGGAATTCTTCTCGTGCATCCAAATCCTTGAGCCAATAACTATGCCATTTGTGTCCACCATACCTACCTACCACATGGTATTTCTCCGCCATTCCAAAGTACATTACTTGAGTTCTACCTTTAAAATTTCTATTCTTTGTCTTTGCAATATATAGCTCATGGGACAAAATAGCCTTAAAAACTATCGTAGTGAAGAATATGTACTTATGTGTCTTATTTCTTAATAAGTTGCTTGTTGAGCGATAACCATGCTTTCTGGGGACGCCATCAACTCTTTTACCTTGTTGAATATCATGTGAGTTGCTATGCATGTTCGTCTTGTCTGAAGTAAGGGCGGTTTTCACAATCAAATGGTTTGAGTATGCATACTGTTAGAGAAGAACATTGGGCCGCTAACTAAAGCCATGATTCATGGTGGAAGTTTCAGTGTGGACAACTAATCCTCAATCTCTTATGAGAATTTTAATTGTTGTTGAATGCTAATGCATTAAAGAGGAGTCCATTATCTGTTGTCTATGTTGTCCCGGTATGGATGTCTAAGTTGAGAATAATCAAAAGCGAGAAATCCAATGCGAGCTTTCTCCTTAGACCTTTGTACGAGCGGCATAGAGGTACCCCTTTGTGACACTTGGTTGAAACATATGCTATGCAATGATAATCCGTGTTAACCCAAGCTAATTAGGACAAGGTGCGAGCACTATTAGTATACTATGCATGAGGCTTGCAACTTATAAGACATCTTATACATAACTCATATGCTTTATTACTACCGTTGAAAAAATTGTTTCTTTTTTTCAAAATGAAAAGCTCTAGCACAAATATAGTAATCAATGCTTCTCTCTGCGAAGGGCTTATCTTCTACTTTATTGTTGAGTCAGTTAGCCTATTCTTTCTATCTTAGAAGCAAACACTTGTATCAACTGTGTGCATTGACTCTTACATGTTTACCTATTGCACTTGTTATATTACTTTGTGTTGACAATTATCCATGAGATATACATGTTGAAGTTGAAAGCAACCGCTGAAACTTTATCTTCCTTAGTGTTGCTTCAATACCTTTACTTTGAATCTATTGCTTTATGAGTAACTCTTATGCAAGTCTTATTGATGCTTGTCTTGAAAGTATTATTCATGAAAAGTCTTTGCTATATGATTCATTTGTTTACTCATTATCTTCATCATTGCTTCGAATCGCTGCATTCATCTCATATGCTTTACAATAGTATGATCAAGATTATGATAGATTGTCACTTCATAAATTATCTTTGTTATCGTTTACCTACTCGAGGGAGAGTAGGAACTAAGCTTGGGGATGCTTGATACGTCCCAAACGTATCTATAATTTCTTATGTTTCATGCTACTTTTATGATGATACTCACATGTTTTATACACATTATATGTCATTATTATGCATTTTCCGGCACTAACCTATTGACGAGATGTCGAAGAGCCGATTGCTTCGTTTTCTCGCTGTTTTTGGTTTCAGAAATCCTAGTAAGGAAATATTCTCGGAATTGGACGAAATCAACGCCCAGGGTCCTATTTTTGCACGAAGCTTCCAGAAGACCGGAGGGAAGACGAAGTGGGGCCACGGGGCGCCGCCACACTAGGGCGGCGCGGCCTAAGGGGGGCCCGCGCGGCCCTAGCGTGTGGGGCCCCCGTGACTCTCCCGACTCAGCCCTTCCGCCTACTTAAAGCCTCCGTCGCGAAACCCCCAGTACCGAGAGCCACGATACGGAAACCCTTCCAGAGACGCCGCCGCCGCCAATCCCATCTCGGGGGATTCGGGAGATCGCCTCCGGCACCCCGCCGGAGAGGGAATCATCTCCCGGAGGTCTCTTCATCGCCATGATCGCCTCCGGATCGATGTGTGAGTAGTCCACCCCTGGATTATGGGTCCATAGCGGTAGCTAGATGGTTGTCTTCTCCTCATTGTGCTATCATGTTAGATCTTGTGAGCTCCCTATCATGATCAAGATCATCTATTTGTAATCCTACATGTTGTGTTTGTTGGGATCCGATGAATATTGAATACTATGTCAAGTTGATTATCAATCTATCATATATGTTATTTATGTTCTTGCATGCTCTCCGTTGCTAGTAGAGGCTCGGCCAAGTTGATACTTGTGACTCCAAGAGGGAGTATTTATGCTCGATAGTGGGTTCATGCCTCCATTAAATGCGGGACCAGTGACAGAAAGTTCTAAGGTTGTGGATGTGCTATTGCCACTAGGGATAAAACATTGATGCTTTGTCTAAGGATATTTGTGTTGATTACATTACACACCATACTTAATGCAATTGTCTGTTGTTTACAACTTAATACTGGAGGGGTTCGGATGATAACTCGAAAGTGGACTTTTTAGGCATAGATGCATGTTGGATAGCGGTCTATGTACTTTGTCGTAATGCCCTGATTAAATCTCATAGTACTCATCATGATATATGTATGTGCATTGTTATGCCTTCTTTATTTGTCAATTGCCCAACTGTAATTTGTTCACCCAACATCTGCTATCTTATGGGAGAGACACCACTATTGAACTGTGGACCCCGGTCCTATTCTTTACATCTGAAATACAATCTACTGCAATTGTTCTTTATTGTTCTTCGCAAACAATCATCATCTTCCACACAATACGTTTAATCCTTTGTTTTCAGCAAGCCGGTGAGATTGACAACCTCACTGTTACGTTGGGTCAAAGTACTTTGATTGTGTTGTGCAGGTTCCACGTTGGCGCCGGAATCCCTGGTGTTGCGCCGCACTACACTCCGCCGCCATCAACCTTCAACGTGCTTCTTGGCTCCTACTGGTTCGATAAACCTGTTATCACCAGAATTTGACCGAGTCAGAGGTGGGCCGTGATCAAGATGGGCTTAAAGATTATATACAGAAGAAATATGTGAATCGGCCTTACATGCAAAGTTTGGGCTAGTTTGCCCCTGTATCTGTAACATATTAGATTACGTGTCAGTTAGGAGTTAGAGTTTTGCCCGTGCACGGTTAGGTGCACGCCTGAATTAGAAAGTCCCCTGGACTATAAATATGTATCTAGGGTTTATGGAATAAACAACAACCAACGTTCAACACAAACAAATCTCGGCGCATCGCCAACTCCTTCGTCTCGAGGGTTTCTCCGGTAAGCACCATGCTTGCCTAGATCGCATCTTGCGATCTAGGCAGCCTAAGCTCGCCCACGTTGTTCATGCGTTGCTCGTCTCTGAAGCCTTTTTGATGGCGAGCAACGTAGTTATCTTAGATGTGTTAGGGTTAGCATTGTTCTTCGTATCATATGCTTGTCGTAGTGCGACCCTTATGCATCTAGCCGCCCTTACGACTATCTCGGGTGTAGGGGCGGCACCCCGCTTGATCATAGTTTAGTAGATCTGATCCGTTACGGTTGCTCCTTGTTCTACAAGGATTAGTTTAATATCCGCAATAGTTAGGCCCTACAAAGGGTTGGAGGATCCAGCGGCGTGTAGGGTGAAGTTTGCTAGCCCTAGAAAGGATGTTCCGGGGATCGACCTCGTGTTGGTTTTTAGGCCCTGTCTAGGATCGGCTTACGGTCACCGTGCGCGAGCGCGAGGCCCAATCGTGAGTAGGATGATCCGATTATGCGGTGAAAACCCTAAATCGTCGTAGATCGCATTAACTTTATCTTGATCAAGCGGGACCACCATATATTCGGACACCTTGTTCGAATCATGGGTGGATCGGCTCTTTGAGCCGATTCACAGGATAACCTGAGAGCCGATCGAGGCTCATATTTAATGTTTACGTGTATGCCATGCAGGAAACTAAGCGAGGCATCATCCAACACCTTCCGACCGAGGTATAGGTCAGGTGGCACGCCCTTGCGATAGCATCGGACGTGTGACCGGGAGGCTTTGCGGGCCGTCGCTCCGAGGGACCGGGGCCAGCCCGTAGCCCTAGTTGTTCCCGGCTCTACCTGTGTTGCCGGTCGCTGCCCGCCGGTGGGTTTCGACGCCAACACATTCGGCACGCCCGGTGGGACAACCTTCGACATCCACCACATCGCCATCTACATCCGAGATGGCGGAAAGCACTCCGGTCAAGTACGAGGATCCGCTCGATGAACTCAAGAAGAAACATGACGAGATCAAGGCAACCCTCGAAGCCGAACTCATCGGCTCTTTCACCGAACCCGCTCCCATGGCGTCAGGTGGAAGGGGTTCACACCTGAAGGCGCACTCGATGGAGTGGACCTGTCCGCCCCGTCAGAAGAACGCACCAGGTCGCTGCGTCAGGAGATCAACTACATGGTGGCTCATTCGCTACACCGCCACTCTGAGAGCCTGGTGAACACTTTGGAGCGTGTCGCTCTGCGCGTGGTCCAGGAAATCATGAGCCACCGGTATTCTCCGTCGGGACCAGCTCCGGGGACTTTCAAAGGAGAGATGCCACTCCAGTCCCATCCTCCGCTGCCGTTCGCATGGGCAGCACCGGAACTGCCGAACTCATCGGCATACGTCGTCTACAAGATTGGTGGTGATCCTAGTGACTACCAATTCCTACTTGAGGCACCCAAGGAGATCCCGCACGGATACGCGTGTGCATACGTACCCGAGCTGCAATACCCGGGCACTCTCGAACCAGGTTGCGACAGCGAGGGCCTCCGGAACAGCGGGAGGAACGTCGGGAGCAGATCTTGAGAAGCAAACGTGGCTAGCTAAGTACGCCACTCGACAAACCACTAGAGCCCAGCTCCTGCGGTTGGCTTAGAACCAGGAAAAGCAAGCATGGCTGGTTAAGTATGCCACCCCGGCGAATCTTCGGGGTTCGACACCTTCGGCCATCACCGCGGATCAGATTTGTGCAATCTCGAAAGATCGGTTCGGCATGATGCCGAAAAGGAAGACGTTCGGCTATACCAAGCCGTACCCCAACGACTACGAACCGATCCCGCTACCACCCAAATATCGGCTCCCGGACTTCACAAAGTTTAGTGGATCGGATGGTTCCAGCTCCATCGAGCATGTGAGCCGATATTTGGCACGGTTGGGCACGATCTCGGCATCGGACGAGTTGCGTGTGAGGTTCTTCGCACGATCCCTCACGGGATCAGCTTTCGGGTGGTATACATCGCTGCCACCGAACTCCATCCGGACTTGGAAGCGGTTGGAAGAGCGGTTCCATGAGCGGTATCACTCGAAGCTTCCGAGGTTGGTATTGCCGATCTAGCACAAGTACGACGAAGCGCGGGGAGACGGTGTCGGAATACGTCCGGCGCTTCGGGACCATTAGGAACCGATGCTTTTCGGCTCATGTAAGTGAAAAAGAAGCGATCGAGTTGGCGGTGGTGGGTCTCTCATCATCGATTAAGGACGTGGCCTCCCAAGCGAGACTACCCTTCATTGGCGCACATGGTGCGAAGGCTGTCGGCATATGAGCAGCGCCACCCAGATGTCTACCAGGACAAATTCAAGCGTCCGGTGACCCTGGTTGAGGCAGACGAGGATGAAGGTGATGCGGGAGATCGAGAGGTAGCAGTGGCTGAATGGACTCGAGTGGCAGGCCCCGTGTCCTGCAAATGGGTGAAGCCACAAGGCCCTCCAAAAGGGTTCGACTTCGACGTGACCAAAACTGAGCAGATTTTCGATCTCTTACTCACGGAGAAGCATATAAAGGTACCCGAAGGCCACAAGATCCCCACGGTGCAAGAGCTGAACGGAAAGCCATACTGCAAGTGGCATAACACGTTCACCCACACCACCAACGACTGCAGGGTGTGGCGGCAGCAGATCCAAATGGCGATAGAAAATGGACGGTTAATTTTCAACCGATACGCCATGAAGGTCGACACACACCCCTTCCCCGCCGTGAACATGGTGGAATATACTTACCATGGAGGGTGCCGGCCGGATTTCTCGTGCAATATCAACATGGTAGGACCTGGACACCACTCGGTAAGGACGGAGATGAGGGCAGCTGCTCTCATAGCAAAGATACGAGAGGAAGCCGCTCCACGCGATCGGTTCCGCCAAGACGGCAAGCGCTACGTTACGAGAGGAGAAGTGAAAAACATAAGATATCGGCGACCTCTCTGCGATCACCTCCTCAACAAGTATGTGAGTCAGTATGACCAACGCCGGCGATACGGCGATGATGATGAAAGAGATCGTCTGGCTAGAGAAGCCAGAAGACATCGTCGGCACGATCGCGATGAGGAGGAGCACGAGCGCCGTGCCAAGGAAAAGTTGGGGGAGCGAGTCGACGAGGATAGGCACTGGGACTGCCCCTTCTTCAGACACTGCTGGGATTCAGGAATGAGCCGATTGCCCACAATCGGCAATTGCCCAGAATGCAACCAGAAGAAAAAGGAGGCAGCCAACGTGTCCGTGTTCAAGCGCCTAGGGCCTCTCCCACCACAAAGCAAACATGCTGAGTTCCCTCGGTTAGAAGATCTCGAGGATTCAGAAGACGAGGGGGAAGAAGAAGACAGGTACCACCGACCAAGGTGGTGCCCTGATGGACTCAGCCGTTCCCAAAAGCGCAGGGTTCAGCGATTGCGCGGCCCGGAGGAAGCCGAAAGGCTATACTTGCATACACCGAGGAAGGCACGACCTCGATCCGGCCGCGAAAGTCCAACGAACCCTGGATGAAGAGGGTCGTCCACGGAAAATGGAGTGGCGCCCCAAGCAAAGGAAAGCCGATGATGAAACATCGGCTGGCACAAACATGGTGCTCGTCCTTCGACGAAGCTTAGTGCTCCACGATTACACGATGCACTCGAGGTGGATGACGGCAAGCGCACCAACATGATAAAGTCGAGAGATTGGGCTGGTTTTATCCACTCGGCCTAACCGTGTAGGCTGGAGCAAATCAATGAGCAAACGTGGCGAGGCTGATCCTTGTGATCGGCCCCAAAAAATTTATGGAGGAACATTACAAAACCCTCATCGAGCAAGCAACGTGGAGGCCGATTCCAGCAATCGGCCAAAATTATCCTCACCAGCCATTCTGCACGGGTTCGGCATGTAATCCAACGGGGGTACTCGAAGAGCCGATACCATCAATTCTCTTGACAGAATCGGCTCGGGGGGCACCTAGGTGGATGAAACACGAGGATATGCAGTAGGAATGTCTTGCAAGTGCCCAGCAGCCCAGGATATTCTTTGATGATGGATGTTGAGGTATGGGGGCCGATACATAAATCGGCCGTAAAAATTCAAAAAATTTTGAGCACAGCCGATGCTGCAGACATCGACTTAAGGATATAAAGCCGATACATAGCCACCAAACTCAAGGGGAATAACTGTTACAATCAGAGGGTCAATGGAGCACGAAGGGAGACTCTAATGGAAGAACTCCTCAATGGAGTGGTTTAAGGGCTCAGGTCCTCTCTTCAAGAACAATGCCAAGAACAGACATGGATGTGCGGATCGGGCTAAGGCGGTCCGAAGAAGCTCGGGGGCAGCTCACCCCGAAAGTTCTCTGCTCCGAAGAGCCGATTTTGCTTGGGAATCGGCTGGCTCTACATGAATGATCTCTCGGACATTGATCTAGCCCGGGCCCCTTTGTCCGAATGGCATGCCCTCGTCTCTGTTTCGCCTTGGCCGAGACTCGGGGGGCAGCTGGCCTGATGGATGCTCTGTTTCTGAAAGCCGATTGGGTAGCCATCGGCTAGTCCTGTGCCGCGATTTGCGTCAAGGGTGAGGACCTGGCGGAACTCAAATTCATTGTTCGAAAGGGTGAAGGATTAGTTCATGAAGATTTGATGCGCTGACGTCGGCTTTTGAGTTTTGACCAAGATTGCAGTCACCCTGTGGTCGAAGAAAGGGAGAGCGGATTATGAGAGACCGATGCGTTGCCATCGGCTCATTGAGAATCGGTTTAAAAGAAATCAGCAAAGTCAAATTGGGGAAACTTCTTCATTCATAAACAGGAGTTCTTACAAAGAAAGAGCCGATTGCTCAAAGAAGGAAGAACAAAAGAAGGGTCTATTGACCAATCTACTACTGCTGGGCCTACACTAGTAGATCCTAATCTACGGGCCATCGCTGCCCTCGTCGGCATCCTCGGAACTCTCATCGGCACTGCTGCCGATGGGCTCCTCGTCGCTACTCCCGTAGCCCTCTACGGGAGCTTCATCCCCGTCTTCATCGTCGCTGCTGTCGTCGTCCCACCACATGCGGAGGCGTTTTGCCGGCGGGTAGCCCTCGAGGGATTTGTCGTCGTCGTCGTCTTCCTCTTCCTCTTCTTCAGAGGTGATGCAGCCGTCCCAGGGGAACCGGTCGTCCTCGCTTTCTGACTCCAGTTCCCCGTCGGCGAGGAACTGAAGATCTTCATCCCCGCTGGTCAAGGACTTGTCGTCCTCGGACCAAATGGAGGAGGCGTGGCTCTCCTCGTCCCATTCTTCTGGGGCACGGATTTCCGGCGGCGTCTCGTGGGAGGAGGAGGACCCGTAGGAAAGCTCGGAGGAGGAGGAGGAAGAAGACATGGTGGCACAGAGGGTTTTTTTTGATGCTAATGCGAGGAGGACGAAGGAGGAGCAAGCCGTTTAGAACGGTTAAATAAAGGGATATGAGGGAGATTCAATGCCACAGCAGTTTCCGAGGAGATGTTGCCCAACAGGAAAATTTTGCGGCCACGTGGAGAAGTGGAGAGGACAAGGCATCATGATGAAGGATTCTGCGGCGGTTTCTGCTCTGCCACGACATGACCCGACGAAAGAAAAGCGTAATGATTTTGGAAATGTCATTTCCAAAACCGAGGGGAGCATGTGTTATCACCGGAATTTGACCGAGTCGGAGGTGGGCCGTGATCAAGATGGGCTTAAAGATTATATACGGAAGAAATATGTGAATCGGCCTTACATGCAAAGTTTGGGCTAGTTTGCCCTTGTATCTGTAACATATTAGATTACGTGTCGGTTAGGAGTTAGAGTTTTTCCCGTGCACGGTTAGGTGCACGCCTGAATTAGAAAGTCCCCTGGACTATAAATATGTATCTAGGGTTTATGGAATAAACAACAACCAACGTTCAACACAAACAAATCTCGGCGCATCGCCAACTCCTTCGTCTCGAGGGTTTCTCCGGTAAGCACCATGCTGCCTAGATCGCATCTTGCGATCTAGGCAGCACAAGCCTGCCCACGTTGTTCATGCGTTGCTCGTGCTTGAAGCCTTTTTGATGGCGAGCAACGTAGTTATCTTAGATGTGTTAGGGTTAGCATTGTTCTTCGTATCATATGCTTGTCGTAGTGCGACCCTTATGCATCTAGCCGCCCTTACACCTATCTCAGGTGTAGGGGCGGCACCCCGCTTGATCATAGTTTAGTAGATCTGATCCGTTACGGTTGCTCCTTGTTCTACAAGGATTAGTTTAATATCCGCAATAGTTAGGCCCTACAAAGGGTTGGAGGATCCAGCGGCGTGTAGGGTGAAGTTTGCTAGCCCTAGAAAGGATGTTCCGGGGATCGACCTCGTGTTGGTTTTTAGGCCCTGTCTAGGATCGGCTTACGGTCACCGTGCGCGAGCGCGAGGCCCAATCGTGAGTAGGATGATCCGATTATGCGGTGAAAACCCTAAATCGTCGTAGATCGCATTAACTTTATCTTGATCAAGCAGGACCACCATATATTCGGACACCTTGTTCGAATCATGGGTGGATCGGCTCTTTGAGCCGATTCACGGGATAACTCGAGAGCCGATCGAGGCTCGTATTTAATGTTTACGTGTATGCCATGCGAGGAAACTAAGCGAGGCATCATCCAACACCTTCCCGACCAGGTATAGGTCGGGTGGCACGCCCTTGCGATAGCATCGGACGTGTGACCAGGAGGCTTTGCGGGCCGTCGCTCTGAGGGACTGGGGCCAGCCGCAGCCCTAGTTGTTCCCGGCTCTACTGTGTTGCCAGTCGCTGCCTGCCAGTGGGTTTCTGACGCCAACAAAACCTTGGTTTCTTTCCGAGGGAAAACTTGCTACTGTACGCATCACACCTTCCTCTTGGAGTTCCCAACGGACGTGTGTTAACTGCACGCATCAAGCATATTTTCTGGCGCCGTTGCCGGGGAGATCAAGACACGCTGCAAGGGGAGTCTCCCACATCCGATCTCTTTACTTTGTTTTTGTCTTGCTTTGTTACTTTATTTACTGCTTTGTTTCCTCTCTATATCAAAAACACAAAAAAATTAGTTGCTAGTTTTACTTTATTTACTGTCTTGTTCTCTATATTGAAAACACAAAAAAAATAGTTACTTGCATTTTACTTTTGTTACCATGTCTAGCTCTGCACCTGCTACTTCTTCACCTGAGGAATTAGTCTTCACTTTTAAACAAGGGGATGAGGAGAGTTTTAAAGATGCTTGGTCTAGAATTTTTGATTCTTATCGTAAAGCTGAACCTCAAATGACTCTAAGTTTGCTCCTTAGTAACTTTTATTTTGGGCTTATGATTCGCTATAGATATGCCTTGGATGCTGTAGTGGGAGGAGATTTCCTTCATTGCAATGGGGATCAAGCTTTTAATGCCATAAAAAAATTGGTTGCATCACATAGTTCAGCTAATAACTTTGATTCAGCTCTTATTAGCATTTATAATAGATTAAACACTCTTGAGACAAGTGCATCTTGCTTGGAAAAAAATTATAGTTATGTTCGTAACCGTCTTGACCAAGTTTTGGTGAACTCGAACCTTCAATATGGGACCCTACTATTAAAGTTGTTATAGGTGGTGAAACTTTTCATGCCAATTGTGATATTATGTCCGAATTTTGCCTTATGCCTAAGAGTATTTATGAATCTTTGACACTTTGGGGACTCGTTGAAGGGGGAGAAGGAATAACTCTTATTGATAACTCTGTTATAATTCCTAAGGGAATAGCCGATGGTGTGCATACAACCATTCTTGGAAGAACAGTATCCACTGATTATCTTGTTATTGAATGTGTAGGAACATGACAAATCACACTCGGAAGATCCCTGCTGAAACTATTGGGAGCAGTCATAGATGTGGGAGAAGGCACCCTAAAATTCACCTCTACACCTGGAGGTAGACATGTATTCCCTAAATCAAAGAGTAAGAAAAAGAATAAGAAGGATAGGTGTAAAGCCCGAGGTAATGCTGATGCTTCGTCTCTTGACAATACTTGATACACACTTTCTGCGCCTAGCTGAAAGGCGTTAAAGAAAAGCGCTTATGGGAGACAACCCATTATTTTACTTCTGCACTTTATTTTATATTTGAGTCTTGGAAGTTGTTACTACTGTAGCAACATCTCCTTATCTTTATTTTATTGCATTGTTGTGCCAAGTAAAGTCTTTGATAGTAAAGCCAATACTAGATTTGGATTGCTGCGCATGAACAGATTTCTTGCTGTCACAAATTTGAGCAGTAGTCTCTGTAGAAAATTTATAAAAATCTGCCAATTTACGTGCGTGATCCTCAGATATGTACGCAACTTTCATTCAATTTGGGCATTTTCATCTGAGCAAGTATGGTGCCTCTTAAAAATTCGTCTTTACGGACTCGTTCTGTTTTGACAGATTCTGCCTTTTATTTCGCATTGCCTGTTTTGCTATGTTTGATGGATTTCTTTGTTCCATTAACTTTCGGTAGCTTTGTGCAATGTCCGAAGTGTTAAGAATGATTATGTCACCTCTGAATATATGAATTATGCACTCGACCCTCTAATGAGTTTGTTTTGAGTTTGGTGTGGAGGAAGTTTTCAAGGGTCAAGAGAGGAGGATGATACAATATGATCAAGAAGAGTGAAAAGTCAAAGCTTGGGGATGCCCCCGTGGTTCATCCCTGCATATTTTAAGAAGACCCAAGCGTCTAAGCTTGGGGATGCCCAAGGCATCCCTTCTTCATCGACAACTTATCAGGTTCCTCTAGTGAAACTATATTTTTATTACGTCACATCTTATGTGCTTTAATTGGAGCGTCTGTTTGTTTTTGTTTTTGTTTTTGTTTGAATAAAATCGGATCCTAGCATTCTTTGTTTGGGAGAGAGACACGCTCCGCTGTTTCGTATGAACACATGTGTTCTTAGCTTTATCTTTAATGTTCATTGTGAAAGTTGAACTACTTCATTCATTGTTATATGGTTGGAAACGGAAAATGCTGCATGTGGTAAATGGTTTAATGTCTTGAATAATGTGATACTTGGCAATTGTTGTGCTCATATAGATCTTGTTTAAGCTCTTGCATCATGTACCTTGTACCCATTAATGAATAACTACATAGAGCTTGTTAAAATTTGGTTTGCATGATTGATCTCTAGAGTCTAGATATTTTCTGGTTGAGGTGTTTGAACAACAAGGAGACAATATAAAGTCTTATAATAGTTACAATATGTTCATATGTGAGCTTTGCTGCACCTTTTATACTTGAGTTTGCTTCAAACAACCTTGCTAGCCTAGCCTTGTATTGAGAGGAATTCTTCTCGTGCATCCAAATCCTTGAGCCAATAACCATGCCATTTGTGTCCACCATACCTACCTACCACATGGTATTTCTCCGCCATTCCAAAGTAAATTACTTGAGTGCTACCTTTAAAATTTCTATTCTTTGTCTTTGCAATATATAGCTCATGGGAAAAATAGCCTTAAAAACTATTGTGGTGAAGAATATGTACTTATGTGTCTTATTTCTTAATAAGTTGCTTGTTGAGCGGTAACCATGTTGCTGGGGACGCCATCAACTTTTACCTTTGTTGAATATCATGTGAGTTGCTATGCATGTTCGTCTTGTCTGAAGTTAGGGCGATTTTCATGATCAAATGGTTTGAGTATGCATACTGTTAGAGAAGAACATTGGGCCGCTAACTAAAGCCATGATTCATGGTGGAAGTTTCAGTTTGTACAATTAATCCTCAATCTCTTATGAGAATATTAATCGTTGTTGAATGCTTATGCATTAAAGAGGAGTCCATTATCTGTTGTCTATGTTGTCCCGGTATGGATGTCTAAGTTGAGAATAATCAAAAGCGAGAAATCCAATGCGAGCTTTCTCCTTAGACCTTTGTACAGGAGGTATAGAGGTACCCCTTTGTGACACTTGGTTGAAACATGTGCTATGCAATGATAATCCGTGTTAATCCAAGCTAATTAGGACAAGGTGCGAGCACTATTGGTATACTATGCATGAGGCTTGCAACTTATAAGACATCTTATACATAACACATATGCTTTATTACTATCGTTGACAAAATTGTTTCTTGTTTTCAAAATAAAAAGCTCTAGCACAAATATAGTAATCAATGCTTCCCTCTGCGAAGGGCCTATCTTTTACTTCATTGTTGAGTCAGTTTGCCTATTCTTTCTATCCCAGAAGCAAACACTTGTATCAACTGTGTGCATTGATTCTTACATGTTTACCTATTGCACTTGTTATATTACTTTGTGTTGACAATTATCCATGAGATATACATGTTGAAGTTGAAAGCAACCGCTGAAACTTATATCTTCCTTTGTGTTGCTTCAATGCTTTTACTTTGAATTTATTGCTTTATGAGTAACTCTTATGCAAGTCTTATTGATGCTTGTCTTGAAAGTATTATTCATGAAAAGTCTTTGCTATATGATTCATTTGTTTACACATTATCTTCATCATTGCTTTGAATCTCTGCATTCATCTCATATGCTTTGCAATAGTATGATCAAGATTATGATAGCATGTCACTTCAGAAATTATCTTTGTTATCGTTTACCTACTCGAGGGCGAGTAGGAACTAAGCTTGGGGATGCTTGATACGTCTCAAACGTATCTATAATTTCTTATGTTCCATGCTACTTTTATGAGGATACTCACATGTTTTATACACATTATATGTCATTATTATGCATTTTCCGGCACTAACCTATTGACGAGATGCCGAAGAGCCAGTTGTTGTTTTCTGCTGTTTTTGGTTTAAGAAATCCTAGTAAGGAAATATTCTCGGAATTGGACGAAATCAACGCCCAGGGTCCTATTTTTGCACGAAACTTCCAGAAGTCCGAAGAGGAAACGAAGTGGGGCCACGAGGTGGCGCCACACTAGGGCGGCGCGGCCCAAGCCCTGGCCGCGCCGGCCTGTTGTGTGGGCCCCTCGTGACGCCCCTTGACCTGCCCTTCCGCCTACATAAAGTCTTCGTCGCGAAACCCCCAGTACCGAGAGCCACGATACGGAAAACCTTCCAGAGACGCCGCCGCCAATCCCATCTCGGGGGATTCAGGAGATCGCCTCCGGCACCCTGCCGGGAGAGGGGAATCATCTCCCGGAGGTCTCTTCATCGCCATGATCGCCTCCGGATCGATGTGTGAGTAGTCCACCCCTGGACTATGGGTCCATAGCAGTAGCTAGATGGTTGTCTTCTCCTCATTGTGCTATCATGTTAGATCTTGTGAGCTGCCTATCATGATCAAGATCATTTATTTGTAATGTTACATGTTGTGTTTGTTGGGATCCGATGAATATTGAATACTATGTCAAGTTGATTATCAATCTATCATATATGTTATTTATGTTCTTGCATGCTCTCCGTTGCTAGTAGAGGCTCTGACCAAGTTGATACTTGTGACTCCAAGAGGGAGTATTTATGCTCGATAGTGGGTTCATGCCTCCATTAAATCTGGGACGAGTGACGGGAAGTTCTAAGGTTGTGGATGTCTCGTTGCCACTAGGGATAAAACATCGATGCTTTGTCTAAGGATATTGTTGATTACATTACACACCATACTTAATGCAATTGTCCGTTGTTTGCAACTTAATACCGGAAGGGGTTCGGATGATAACCCGAAGGTGGACTTTTTAGGCATAGATGCATGCTGGATAGCGGTCTATGTACTTTGTCGTAATGCCCCGATTAAATCTCATAGTACTCATCATGATATATGTATGTGCATTGTTATGCCTTCTTTATTTGTCAATTGCCCAACTGTAATTTGTTCACCCAACATCTGTTTATCTTATGGGAGAGACACCGCTAGTGAACTGTGGACCCCGGTCCTATTCTTTACATCTGAAATACAATCTACTGCAATTGTTCTTTACTGTTCTTCGCAAACAATCATCATCTTCCACACAATACGTTTAATCCTTTGTTTACAACAAGCCGGTGAGATTGACAACCTCACTGTTACGTTGGGGCAAAGTACTTTGATTGTGTTGTGCAGGTTCCACGTTGGCGCCAGAATCCCTGGTGTTGCGCCGCACTACACTCCACCGCCATCAACCTTCAACGTGCTTCTTGGCTCCTACTGGTTCGATAAACCTTGGTTTCTTTCTGAGGGAAAACTTGCTACTGTACGCATCACACCTTCCTCTTGGGGTTCCCAACGGACGTGTGTTAACTGCACGCATCAGATCTCAACAGTTGTGACAATGTTCTATTCACCACTTCAGTTTGTCCATCAGTTTGAGGATGACAAGTAGTACTGAAAAGTAGCTTCGTCCCCAGCTTTCTCCACAGCGTCTGTAACAACCCAAAAATTTCAAAACAAACAAAATGAATTTCCCTAGTTCAAAATTTTGGAACCAACAAAAACTTTTATTAAAATAAGATTGATACATATAGATCTTGTTTAAATCTTGTGTTTTGCCATGATGAGTGTTATTTATGCTTATGTGCTAAACCCTAAAACCCTAATGTGATCAAGTGAAGGTCACCAACCCAATAAAATAAAAGAGAAAGAAATCAAATAAGAAAAACCTTAAACCCTAATCTTCTCCAGAAATCATTTTGGATCTATTTTGAGAAACCCAAAATAAAATAAAGGACACATGGAGGCATATAGCCCTAATAGGTAAATCTTGAACCCTACCTTTATTAATATGGCTAAATGGTGGTGAACCATTGTGAACCCCACTAAACCCTAAACCTCACCCCTCTTTCCACCACCCTAGTTAAATTAAAATAAAAGGAAATTAAATGAGAAAGAGGCATATGTGCCTATGGCTATATTTATAAAACTTTACCCTAAGCCTTTCTACCTTTCTTAGAGGTTTGGAAAAGCTTCATACACCTTACCTAGTACCTATCAAACCAATTCCAAGTGGTTTCTAAAGAAATTAAAAGAAAACTAAAAATGCCATAGAGGCATAGGAGAATAAAATAGCAATTTGTGAATTTGGGAATCTTGACCCTAAGACTTATGATGAATGGTTGGATCACTCCCCTATACCATTTCAACACTCCACAACCTCATTTGGGTCAAGCCAAGTCAAATTAAAATTCAAATGCAACATATGCATAGGAGCATATGTGGCACATAGCCATTTTTTGTTTTTCCAAAACTTGACCTAAGCACCTCTACCTTGCCCAAAGGGTTTGAAAACTTTACTCAACCCAAGCTAACATTTAATAAACCCTAAACCATGACCTTTGATCATAGATAAAGAAAAGTAAACAAAAATATAAAATGCACCTATGTGCATATGGCCAAAAATACAAATTTGAGCAAAAGACCATAAAACTTGTTTCCATTGCTTGGATTGTTTTCTTATATCATATTAAACCTCAAATACATCATTGAGATCAAGAAAAAACCAAATCAAATTGGAAAGAAGAAGATTCTCCAAATACACATATGTGGGTATGGCCATTTTTCCAAATCTTGAACCTAGACCATTTTGGTTTGCACCATTGGGTGTAAATGGATACTAAACATATATTAACCACTTTGGAAACCATCAAACAACATTCAAATCAAAATTGAGATAAATATGAGCTCACATGTGATATGGTCATATGTGACATTTCTAATCTGGTACTCACTTTGAGCCCCCGAATTTTGAGTTTTCACTTCTACCCTGGACCATTTCTTTTCACCTCATCCAACACAACATCAAGCACTACAACTTTGCCCAAAACCACCACCCCAAAATTCATCACCAATTTCAAATGGGAAGCAAGCAAAGTTGGAACTTTCTCACATATACAAGATCATATGCAAAATGTGATTTTGCATATCAATTCCATTTTGACCACCACCACCACCAAAATGCTCCATTCAATATATGATTACAACCCACCAAAAAGATTTTCAAAATTCAAAAATATTTTTCTTGCGGGCATTTGATCGAACACTTGGCAGGCAGGGTATCAATTTGTGCCCATACCTCATTTTTCTACTTGGACTTGGTCCAACCTTGACCTCTCTGCAGCTCTGGAGCTTCATCACACCTCCTAGCACCAGTGCCAAGCCCTGCCAACCTCTCCACTTGCTCACCATGACAAGGGCATGACCATGCCGTGGCATGGCATGGCCATCCCATGCCCTATCTCTCCCCTCTCACCTCGGAGATGCACCACCATGTCCCGGACGCTCCCTCGCACTCCCCGAACCTGCCCGTGCCTTCCCATGGTCACCCCGACGCGTGCACACGCGGGCGTCGACGTGGCCGGACACGCCCGAGCGTGCACACACACGCTCCGGGACGCGCATGACGCCAGCCCCGGACGCGCCGGAGCGCGCCTCGCCTCGTCACCTCAGCCCGTCCCTCGCCACCGGCGCCCGCGGGACGACTCGCCTCAGCTCCGGGACACCGCCGGACACCACCACGAGCCTCCCCGTGCCCTCGTCGCCGTCGAGGAGGACGACGACGTCCGCCACGGTGCCCACGGACGCGTGACGCGCGCCACTATGCTTGACCACCGAAAACTGTTCCGAGCACACCGTGACGCTCCCCGAGCCTCGTCCGAGCCAAGCCATACCCTCGCCCACGCCGTTGATCGACGGGAGAGCGCCATGGCCGTCGTCACCGTGACCACCCGCCGCTGCTCGGAGCCGCTATAAAAGGAGCACTCCGCGCCCCAAACTGAGCACGCCAATCTCTTCCCCACCTCACCACAGTTCTCCTCGCCGCCTCAATTTCATCTATTAGCCACCGCACCGCCGCAATTGCTAGCTCGGCTGCCGCCGCCCGTAGCCGAAGCTCGCCAGAGAAGGAGGCCGCCCCAGGACGCGCCGCTGCTTCCAGGCGCTTCACCATCGTCGACAACGTCTCGGCGCACTACTCCGACGACCGCCGGAGCTCCGACGACCGCGCCGACCCCCTCCCTCCGCCGAGCTCGCCTCTGCTTCTCGCCGTCGACGACGACAATCCTGGGCCGTTAGATCATCGCCTGATCCAACGCCTCTCCTTCCCCGTACCGGTTCGGTGAGTAACTCCCGCTGACGCGTGGGTCCCGCCGTCAGACGGCCTGCTCGCGCTGGACGCGAAGTGGGCCGGCCAACTCTTTTCGCTCCGCAGCCCAAGTTCTTTTCCGCGCGAAGCCCACCGTTTGAATTCGAATTTGGAAATTAGATGAAATATACAATCATGTTGCAAACTTTGAATTTCAATTGTGACAAATCTACTCGGCCAAATTTTGCAAACTTTATATTTTTGGAAACCTTATGAATTTATCTACACAATGCCACTGGATAGAACCCTAGATCTTCTGTAGAAGTAAAGTGACAAAATAAACAAGGCGGGGACTTTTCTCGTCTTATAATAATTCTTAAAAATCAACCATAAATGCTTTTCGGTTAATTCCACCTCCAATAATTCACATTTCACTTATACTAATTGTTTCTACAAAAATATGCCATGCTTACTTTGAATGATCATGGTTTAGTTGATTTAAATGACTTTATGGCTATTTTCTAGTCAAAGATATTGTCCAAAACTATTAAGAAATATCATGAGAGAGTTTCTCTCATTTAAATCTTGTCACCACCAAGTCCAAATGAAGTGGAGACTCTGGTTAGTTAGGTCCCATAGGATTTGTTGGTGATATTAAATCTTTGATATGTTAGAATTAAATGGTATGAGGTGCTCACCTCATTTAAATCATTTTCTCCAAATGATAAGTGTGAAGAGGTTGACTTGGGTCAACCTAGGTCACATATTATGCATAAGAGAAATTAAATCTTAATAAGATAATGAGAGGAAATTATTTCTCTAAATAATTCAAAGTAACATTAAGGATAGTATGAGAGGAAATTATTTTTCTTAAATAATAAGAAAAACACATCCACCCACCTAATAGTAATGTGTGATGCTAGTTTAAGTGTGGGAACCATGTTTGTGCTTAGTTTAATTAGATAAGTTTGGTGTGATGATTGTGTACCCCGTATTCGTATTTTAGACGCTAGTACCGAGGAGTACCAGGAGGAGGAGGAGGTCTACTTCCAAGGAGAAGAAGACCACTTTGACCAGTTTCCCAACCAAGGCAAGATAATACTCTTGCAAAGTGCAAAGCTCACCCTGAGCAAGGCATCACCCCCTTTTACTTTATGCTTATGATCCTATTTCCCAGTTTTACTTTACAAGCTTAATTTACTTTTGTTTTATCAAAGTACTTTTTGATTTATGATTCACTTGGTTAGTATTGGATTAGTACAAGAGTATCAAAGTTAGCCTAGAAGCAAAGCAAATTACTTAGCACCCCTCATACTTAGATGCTAGTGCTAAATTGAAAATGACTACTCTAGAGGGGAATATGTGCAATGAAAGGACTTTGAAAACCTTGGAATGATGATTCATTCTATTGAAAGATTTTTGAAGGTGAATATGACTTGAGAAGGACTTGGTGAATTTTACGAAAACTGATGGTTGGGTTCGGATGCGATACCATTCCAATTTACAAGTACCCCCACAATACCTGATTATGGGTAGGGCTTAACTGGAAGTTTATGTGTCTTAGTATGGGTTCCCTCTAAACAAGCGTCATCGGGGTTATGCCGAAAGCTGCCTCCACCACAAAAGAAACGACGTTAAAGATGAGGTGAATGTCCGGCCCAAGCCCTGTGCAGTTCCCAGGTTGACAGTTGGTCTTCACTGGGAGGCCAAGCTCATGGGGAGAGGTGCCTATACTAGGAAATGTAAGTGAAAGGTTATGGTTGATGATCCGCGTACTGAGTTACGATTATTCAGGGTTATTCCTGACGGATGTAATCAAAAGTTGTGGCACAAGCGTACAACCTCTGCAGAGTGTAAACCTATTCGAATAGCCGCGTCCACGGTTAAGGACGGTTGGAAAGGCCATACTGTTCCGTCATCAGACCATTTACAAAACGGTGACATATGATTTGTGACTTGAACTTAAAAAGGGGAATGGTGAGTTTGACTTGATTTACAACAATGTTGTGGGAATGACACTAATGTTCCCACTTGAGTTAGTTAGCACATGAAAGGTCTTGATTTCAAATACTTGTGAACTAAAATTGGCTTTATGCAAAAGAAACTAGAGCTTAGCACCCCCTTACCGTAAATGTTCGTACTTACATTAGTATTAGTTTGCGAGTACTTTAAAGTACTCATGGCTTTGTCCCCGGCTATTCAAATGGCCGGACTATGAAGAGGAGTACCGTAACCCGGAAGAAGGACAGCAGGACGTCTACGACAACTAGGATCACTCCTGACGTCAACAGTTGCCTGTGGAATAGATGGACTACTACTACGCTACTTCGCTTCCGCTATGTGTTTTGTATTTGATCAATAGATCATCTACTATTGTAATGAGACTGGATCATGTGATCCTTTGTTGTAAGACAATTACGATGTTGTAATGAATGATGTTCCGTGATATCAATCTATTATGTCTCGCAAAAACAATATTCCCGGGATTGCGATGAATGGCATAATAGGCATCCGGACTTAAAAATCCGGGTGTTGAC
Source organism: Lolium rigidum (assembly GCF_022539505.1). Classification (NCBI taxonomy): domain Eukaryota; kingdom Viridiplantae; phylum Streptophyta; class Magnoliopsida; order Poales; family Poaceae; genus Lolium; species Lolium rigidum. The sequence continues at coordinate 183,265,448 of NC_061513.1, read as the reverse complement.
AAGTTGGTATCGAGCCATTGTTGACCTTAGGAGACCCTAGTTAGAATGGACGTCCGAAAAACTTAGTTTCCAAAACAAATGAAGGGAATATTTATGAAAACTTATTCTCACCCTTATCTTTGAGATCTTTTAAAACATGAGAAATCTATGCTCTACTTTTTCTTGAAATTCTACCTAAAATTTTGCACACTTGATCACTTTGGTAGAACTCACACCTACGAAAGAGAGCACTAGAGTGAGTTTGTATCCGGATTCCCTTGTATCGTAGAGCGATGAATGGTTCTTAAAACCAACGGTGTGTTAGCTTTGTAATATGTGATGCTTGGTATGAATGAAAAAGTGTTGTTGGTTTTACCCCCTCAACACTACTCAAGTTTTCAAGTTTTGAACTTTTCAAATTCTTATCCAAACAAACAATAGAAATTTCCCTCTTATCTTATGATCTACCTCATTATTCAGATGGCCCCTCCTACCCGCAACAACTCCCGTGCCCAGGCCAACCAGATGCACATTGAGCACGCCAAGATGACTGACACCATCAACATCCTTGCAATGGAACGCAAGGCACTTCGTCATCAGCACGCCAAGAAGGACCACCTCATTGCTCGTCTCCGCGTGAGGATAGCAACCCTGGAGCAGCTCATCCCAATACCCAACCATGCCCCCAGAGACAAGTCCATTGTGACTTGCCATGCATGTGGTGTTACTGGTCATTACTCTAAAAAGTGCCCGATGAAAGCCGCCAACAATGCCCCAAGGACTGGAAGCAATGCTGTACCCATTGCCCAAAAGGACAAGTCAACGGTAACCTGCTATGAATGTGGAGTTGTGGGTCACTTCTCCAATGAGTGCCCCAAAAAGCTTGCCAGGATTGCCGCCAATACCGCTGCAATCGCCCAGCAGCAGCGCACGTGCCACAACCGGAAGGAAGTTCGCCCCAAACTACCCAAACAACCGCAACGGTCGTTACTACCGCTTGAATACCACCGAAGCACGGGAAGCACCCCGTGCCATGCCAAGTATGTTCCCCTGTTAATCTCACTGCTCAATCTTTCTTAGGAACCTATTTTCTCTTAAAATCTCGGGACGAGATTTGTTTAAGGGGGAAGGGTTTGTAACAACCCAAAAATTTCAAAACAAACAAAATGAATTTCCCTAGTTCAAAATTTTGGAACCAACAAAAACTTTTATTAAAATAAGATTGATACATATAGATCTTGTTTAAATCTTGTGTTTTGCCATGATGAGTGTTATTTATGCTTATGTGCTAAACCCTAAAACCCTAATGTGATCAAGTGAAGGTCACCAACCCAATAAAATAAAAGAGAAAGAAATCAAATAAGAAAAACCTTAAACCCTAATCTTCTCCAGAAATCATTTTGGATCTATTTTGAGAAACCCAAAATAAAATAAAGGACACATGGAGGCATATAGCCCTAATAGGTAAATCTTGAACCCTACCTTTATTAATATGGCTAAATGGTGGTGAACCATTGTGAACCCCACTAAACCCTAAACCTCACCCCTCTTTCCACCACCCTAGTTAAATTAAAATAAAAGGAAATTAAATGAGAAAGAGGCATATGTGCCTATGGCTATATTTATAAAACTTTACCCTAAGCCTTTCTACCTTTCTTAGAGGTTTGGAAAAGCTTCATACACCTTACCTAGTACCTATCAAACCAATTCCAAGTGGTTTCTAAAGAAATTAAAAGAAAACTAAAAATGCCATAGAGGCATAGGAGAATAAAATAGCAATTTGTGAATTTGGGAATCTTGACCCTAAGACTTATGATGAATGGTTGGATCACTCCCCTATACCATTTCAACACTCCACAACCTCATTTGGGTCAAGCCAAGTCAAATTAAAATTCAAATGCAACATATGCATAGGAGCATATGTGGCACATAGCCATTTTTTGTTTTTCCAAAACTTGACCTAAGCACCTCTACCTTGCCCAAAGGGTTTGAAAACTTTACTCAACCCAAGCTAACATTTAATAAACCCTAAACCATGACCTTTGATCATAGATAAAGAAAAGTAAACAAAAATATAAAATGCACCTATGTGCATATGGCCAAAAATACAAATTTGAGCAAAAGACCATAAAACTTGTTTCCATTGCTTGGATTGTTTTCTTATATCATATTAAACCTCAAATACATCATTGAGATCAAGAAAAAACCAAATCAAATTGGAAAGAAGAAGATTCTCCAAATACACATATGTGGGTATGGCCATTTTTCCAAATCTTGAACCTAGACCATTTTGGTTTGCACCATTGGGTGTAAATGGATACTAAACATATATTAACCACTTTGGAAACCATCAAACAACATTCAAATCAAAATTGAGATAAATATGAGCTCACATGTGATATGGTCATATGTGACATTTCTAATCTGGTACTCACTTTGAGCCCCTGAATTTTGAGTTTTCACTTCTACCCTGGACCATTTCTTTTCACCTCATCCAACACAACATCAAGCACTACAACTTTGCCCAAAACCACCACCCCAAAATTCATCACCAATTTCAAATGGGAAGCAAGCAAAGTTGGAACTTTCTCACATATACAAGATCATATGCAAAATGTGATTTTGCATATCAATTCCATTTTGACCACCACCACCACCAAAATGCTCCATTCAATATATGATTACAACCCACCAAAAAGATTTTCAAAATTCAAAAATATTTTTCTTGCGGGCATTTGATCGAACACTTGGCGGCAGGGTATCAATTTGTGCCCATACCTCATTTTTCTACTTGGACTTGGTCCAACCTTGACCTCTCTGCAGCTCCGGAGCTTCATCACACCTCCTAGCACCGGTGCCAAGCCCCGCCAACCTCTCCACTTGCTCACCATGACAAGGGCATGACCATGCCGTGGCATGGCATGGCCATCCCATGCCCTATCTCTCCCCTCTCACCTCGGAGATGCACCACCATGTCCCGGACGCTCCCCGCACTCCCCGAACCCGCCCGTGCCTTCCCATGGTCACCCCGACGCGTGCACACGCGGCGTCGGCGTGGCCGGACACGCCCGTGCGTGCACACACACGCTCCAGGACGCGCATGACGCCAGCCCTGGACGCGCCAGAGCGCGCCTCGCCTCGTCACCTCAGCCCGTCCCTCGCCACCAGCGCCGCAGGACGACTCGCCTCAGCTCCAGGACACCGCCAGACACCACCACGAGCCTCCCCGTGCCCCGTCGCCGTCGAGGAGGACGACGACGTCCGCCACGGTGCCCACGGACGCGTGACGCGCGCCACTATGCTTGACCACCGAAAACTGTTCGAGCACACCGTGACGCTCCCCGAGCCCGTTCCGAGCCAAGCCATACCCTCGCCCACGCCGTTGATCGACGGGAGAGCGCCATGGCCGTCGTCACCGTGACCACCCGCCGGCTGCTCGGAGCCGCTATAAAAGGAGCACTCCGCGCCCCAAACCGAGCACGCCAATCTCTTCCCCACCTCACCACGAGTTCTCCTCGCCGCCTCAATTTCATCTATTAGCCACCGCACCGCCGCAATTGCTAGCTCGCCGCCGCCGCCCGTAGCCGAAGCTCGCCGGAGAAGGAGGCCGCCCGCAGACGCGCCGCCGCTTCCGTGCGCTTCACCATCGTCGACAACGTCTCGGCGCACTACTCCGACGACCGCCGGAGCTCCGATGACCGCGCCGACCCCTCCCTCCGCCGAGCTCGCCTCGCTTCTCGCCGTCGACGACGACAATCCTGGGCCGTTAGATCATCGCTCGATCCAACGCCTCTCCTTCCCCGTACCGGTTCGGTGAGTAACTCCCGCCGACGCGTGGGTCCCGCCGTCGGACGGCCTGCTCGCGCCGGGACGCGAAGTGGGCCGGCCAACTCTTTTTCGCTCCGCAGCCCAAGTTCTTTTCCCGCGCGAAGCCCACCGTTTGAATTCGAATTTGGAAATTAGATGAAATATACAATCTGTTGCAAACTTTGAATTTCAATTGTGACAAATCTACTCGGCCAAATTTTGCAAACTTTATATTTTTGGAAACCTTATGAATTTATCTACACAATGCCACTCGGATAGAACCCTAGATCTTCCGTAGAAGTAAAGTGACAAAATAAACAAGGCAGGGACTTTTCTGTCTTATAATAATTCTTAAAAATCAACCATAAATGCTTTTCAGTTAATTCCACCTCCAATAATTCACATTTCACTTATACTAATTGTTTCTACAAAAATATGCCATGCTTACTTTGAATGATCATGGTTTAGTTGATTTAAATGACTTTATGGCTATTTTCTAGTCAAAGATATTGTCCAAAACTATTAAGAAATATCATGAGAGAGTTTCTCTCATTTAAATCTTGTCACCACCAAGTCCAAATGAAGTGGAGACTCTGGTTAGTTAGGTCCCATAGGATTTGTTGGTGATATTAAATCTTTGATATGTTAGAATTAAATGGTATGAGGTGCTCACCTCATTTAAATCATTTTCTCCAAATGATAAGTGTGAAGAGGTTGACTTGGGTCAACCTAGGTCACATATTATGCATAAGAGAAATTAAATCTTAATAAGATAATGAGAGGAAATTATTTCTCTAAATAATTCAAAGTAACATTAAGGATAGTATGAGAGGAAATTATTTTTCTTAAATAATAAGAAAAACACATCCACCCACCTAATAGTAATGTGTGATGCTAGTTTAAGTGTGGGAACCATGTTTGTGCTTAGTTTAATTAGATAAGTTTGGTGTGATGATTGTGTACCCCGTATTCGTATTTTAGACGCTAGTACCGAGGAGTACCAGGAGGAGGAGGAGGTCTACTTCCAAGGAGAAGAAGACCACTTTGACCAGTTTCCCAACCAAGGCAAGATAATACTCTTGCAAAGTGCAAAGCTCACCCTGAGCAAGGCATCACCCCCTTTTACTTTATGCTTATGATCCTATTTCCCAGTCTTTACTTTACAAGCTTAATTTACTTTTGTTTTATCAAAGTACTTTTTGATTTATGATTCACTTGGTTAGTATTGGATTAGTACAAGAGTATCAAAGTTAGCCTAGAAGCAAAGCAAATTACTTAGCACCCCTCATACTTAGATGCTAGTGCTAAATTGAAAATGACTACTCTAGAGGGGAATATGTGCAATGAAAGGACTTTGAAAACCTTGGAATGATGATTCATTCTATTGAAAGATTTTTGAAGGTGAATATGACTTGAGAAGGACTTGGTGAATTTTACGAAAACCGATGGTTGGGTTCGGATGCGATACCATTCCAATTTACAAGTACCCCCACAATACCCGATTATGGGTAGGGCTTAACTCGGAAGTTTATGTGTCTTAGTATGGGTTCCCTCTAAACAAGCGTCATCGGGGTTATGCCGAAAGCTGCCTCCACCACAAAAGAAACGACGTTAAAGATGAGGTGAATGTCCGGCCCAAGCCCCGTGCGGTTCCCGAGTTGACGGTTGGTCTTCACTGGGAGGCCAAGCTCATGGGGAGAGGTGCCTATACTAGGAAATGTAAGTGAAAGGTTATGGTTGATGATCCGCGTACTGAGTTACGATTATTCAGGGTTATTCCTGACGGATGTAATCAAAAGTTGTGGCACAAGCGTACAACCTCTGCAGAGTGTAAACCTATTCGAATAGCCGCGTCCACGGTTAAGGACGGTTGGAAAGGCCATACTGTTCCGTCATCAGACCATTTACAAAACGGTGACATATGATTTGTGACTTGAACTTAAAAAGGGGAATGGTGAGTTTGACTTGATTTACAACAATGTTGTGGGAATGACACTAATGTTCCCACTTGAGTTAGTTAGCACATGAAAGGTCTTGATTTCAAATACTTGTGAACTAAAATTGGCTTTATGCAAAAGAAACTAGAGCTTAGCACCCCCTTACCGTAAATGTTCGTACTTACATTAGTATTAGTTTGCGAGTACTTTAAAGTACTCATGGCTTTATCCCTGGCTATTCAAATGGCCAGACTATGAAGAGGAGTACCAGAACCCGGAAGAAGGACAGCAGGACGTCTACGACAACTAGGATCACTCCTGACGTCAACGGTTACTCGTGGAATAGATGGACTACTACTACGCTACTTCGCTTCCGCTATGTGTTTTGTATTTGATCAATAGATCATCTACTATTGTAATGAGACTGGATCATGTGATCCTTTGTTGTAAGACAATTACGATGTTGTAATGAATGATGTTCTGTGATATCAATCTATTATGTCTCGCAAAAACAATATTCCTGGGATTGCGATGAATGGCATAATAGGCATCTGGACTTAAAAATCCGGGTGTTGACAGCGTCTTCCAGAAGTAGCTCATAAACTTCACGTCACGATCTGAAACAATAGTCTTCGGGACTCCATGTAGTCGCACAACCTCCCTGAAAAACAGGTTAGCAATATGCGACGCATCGTCGCTCTTGTGGCAGGCAATAAAGTGTGACATCTTAGAAAATCTTTCCACTACCACAAATATAGAATCATGGCCTCTCTTAGTAAGCGGCAAACCCAACACAAAATCCATACTAATATCCTCCCAAGGTGTAGTAGGTGCCGGTAAAGGAGTATACAAACCGTGAGGCTTCAGCTTGGACTTGGACTTGTTGCAAGTAATACATCTCTTCACATACCTGTCCACGTCCCGCCGCATCTTTGGCCAATAAAAGTGATCAGCGAGCATGAGTAGCGTCTTCTCACGCCCAAAGTGACCCATCAAACCTCCAGTATGTGATTCCTGCAATAAGAGCAAACGCATAGACGATTCCGGAACACACGGTTTGTTAGCTCTAAACAAGAACCCATCATGTATGTGATATTTTTCCCATGCTTTACCAAGAGCACATAAGCGATATGGTTCAGCAAAATGATGATCAGTAGCATACAAATCACATAACACCTCTAATCCAGGAATTTTAATATCAAGTTGAGTTAATAGCATATTCTTCGTAGATAGAGCATCAGCAACAATATTATCTTTTCCCTTCTTATGCTTAATAATGTATGGAAAAGACTCAATGAACTCAACCCACTTAGCAAGACGCTTATGAAAAGTAGACTGGGCTTTCAGATATTTCAAAGCTTCATGATCAGAATGTATGATAAATTCTTTTGGCCACAAGTAATGTTGCCAAACCTCAAGAACTCTAATTAAAGCATACAATTCTTTATCATAGATAGGATAGTTCAACTTAGCACCGTAAAGTTTCTCGAAAAAATATGCAATTGGGCGACCCTCTTGCATCAACACACCACCAATTCCAATACCACTAGCATCACATTCAATCTCAAATTGCTTATTGAAATCGGGAAGTGCAAGCAACGGTGCGAAGTTAACAATCTCTTAAGTTCATCAAAAGCATGATCTTGGGCTGCGCCCCACTCAAAAACAACACCCTTTTTAGTCAAGTCATTCAAAGGTGCAGCAATAGTACTAAAGTTGGGCACAAATCTTCTATAAAACCCAGCTAGACCATGAAAACTTCTAACTTGACTCACATTCATGGGAGTAGGCCAATTTTGAAGAGCTTCAATTTTAGACACATCTACTTCTACTCCATGCTTAGAGACAACATAACCCAGAAATATGATCTTATCTTTGCAAAATGTGCACTTCTCAAGATTACCATAGAGTTTATTATCACAACACTTGCAAAACATGTCGAATATGTATAGTATGATCAGATTCATTGCGGCTGTAGATTAATATGTCATCAAAGTACACAACCACAAACTTGCCAATAAATTTACGCAAAACATGGTTCATCAGTCTCATGAAAGTGCTAGGTGCATTAGTCAAACCAAAAGGCATTACTAACCACTCATATAAACTAATCTTTTTTTAAAGGTTGTTTTCCACTCATCCCCTTCTTTCATCCTAATTTGATGATAACCACTACGCAAATCAATTTTAGAGAACACATCAGCACCACTCAATTCATCTAGCATATCCTCTAAACGGGGAATAGGGTGACGATATCGAATAGTGATATTGTTTATAGCTCTACAATCTACGCACATACGCCAAGTACCATCTTTCTTAGGAACTAGAATAACAGGAACAACACAAGGACTAAGGCTTATGCGAATATAACCTTTGTCGAGTAGCGCTTGTACTTGCTTCTGTATCTCCTTCGTCTCTTCGGGGTTCGTTCTATGGTGCCCGATTGGGTAGCGAAGCTCCGGGAATCAAGTCGATTTGATGCTCAATACCTCGCAATGGTGGAAGTCTTGCGGGTACTTCATCCGGAAACACATTGCCAAATTCCTGCAAAACATTAGAAACACCAAGAGGAAGAGGGGTCATGTCGTTAGAAACCAAAACCGTACCCCTGTACATGAGCACAAGAGGCATGGCCGAAGGATCCTCACTAAATTATCTCATGTCTTCTTTGGTGGCTAATGAGACTAAGGAATTCACTCTCTCAATTTTCGTTATATCACTCACAACATTACAATTCTCTTGCCTATCTAAAGAAGCATCCTCCAAGTTGACTTCAACTTTCTGACGAGACTCATTGACAATTTGCTGTGGTGTCATAGGCTGTAAGTTAAATTTCTTGCCCTTGAACTCCAAGTGATATGTATTGGCACAGCCATTGTGTTGCACAAAACGGTCATAGAGCCAAGGCCGACCCAATAGTAGGTGACACACCGTCATAGGAACGACATCAAAATCAATGCAATCCTTATACGGTCCAATAGCAAATTCAACACGCACCATGTGGTTTACCTTCATCTCACCATTGTCTCTCAACCACTTAATATAGTATGGATGCGGGTGCGGTAGATACTTCAACTTCAGCTTGGTACACAACTCCTTGCTTGCTAAATTGCGGCAACTCCCGCCATCAATAATGACCTTGCAAGCCTTGTCAGGACCAACTAAAACCTTTGTTTGAAACAAATTGCAGCGCTGAGTAGATGCACTAGGCAACACATTAAGAGCACGCTGCGACACACCAATGGTGCGAGCTTCAGACGGATATGCATTTTCACCATCAGTGTCATAGTCATCATCTTCTGGAGCATTAGGATCAACATCATCTCCAGTCTCGTATTCATTATCCTCATTGATAATCATGACTTTGCGGTTAGGACAATCTCTCTTGAAGTGACCCTTGCCACCACATGTATGACAAACCATATCACGGTTACGCGCAGTAGACACATTAGAGCCACTCGTACTTGCAGCAGATTCGGACTTCTTTGTGTTAGACACATTGGAGACCTGTTTGCTAGGCGGAGTAGAGAAGGGTGCAGAGCGCGTCGAAGGCGCCGGCGCCGTAGATGGTGCCGAGCGGGGTGTGAAACGCCCAGCTCCTGTAGCTCGACCTTTGACCTTTGCTTCGTCAGCCAACTGTGATTCAACTTCTCTTGCATGATGTAACAATTGGTTCATATTAGTGTAACTGTAGTGACGAACAATGCCTTTGATATCATACTTCAAGCCGTCCAGGAAACGCTGCATTGTCATCTCGAGAGACTCACGGACACGGCCACGCTGCATAAGCATCTCCATCTCCATGTAGTATTCATCCACAGTCTTCACACCTTGTCTCAATAGAGTCAGCTTATCGTATATATTCCGCAAGTAATTTGTAGGTACAAAGCGAGAAGTCATTGCCTCCTTCATAGCACGCCATGTGCGTATAGGTTGCTCACCATCCTCTTCGCGGTTACGAACAAAAGCATCCCACCAACGCAAAGCATAGCCATCAAATTCGGAAGAAGCAAGCTTGATCTTCCGATCTTCAGTATAATGGGGATGTAAGCTCCATAACTTCTCAATCTTGAGCTCCCAAGTAAGGTATTCTTCAACATCAGCTCCTCCTTCAAACTTGGGTATAGAAAACTTGGGCTTACCCAATCCATCTTCCTCATCTTGTCCACGACCATTGCGGCCAAGTGGAGCCCAACCGCGAGGATGATTACCACGTGGCGCACCACGAGCATTGTGTGCGTCATCTTGAAGCTCAGGATTTTCATCATCTTCTTGTTGTTGTTGCGCGGTCAAATTCTCAACAGCTAAGCGCAAATCATCAAGACTGCGCTGTACATCCGTCATTTGATCTTGCATTGTAGTGACGGTCACATGAGTAGCATCCAGCTTTTGGGAGATCTCTTCAACCTTCCCATTAAGCACATCGTCCGGAACGCGGAATTCACGTCGCATCTCATTACGAAGAGCCTCATACTCCCTCCATGTGATGATATCTGCAGCACTCTTGTTTTCCTGGTTAACAAGTTTATGATCACTAGCAGACATTGTTAGTAGATTAGTGCACTAAATCAAAAATATATGGTGGTACTCTCACAACTCACTCAAAACTGATAAGAAAAGGAAATCTTACCGCTCCAAAGTGAATTAGTATTGCTTACCACTTGTAGTAACAACTAGTGCACGGATGTAGCGAAGCGAATATCAAGGGTATAAGAACAAATCACACGGCAAAGCAAGATATATGTGGGGCTGTAGGTAGGCTACCTATTTGCACCAATAACAAGCTCTAGCGCTGACCGTAGACAACCAATGATACTCACACAAGGCGATATAATGGGGCAATGCAACTATATGGAGGAAAGGTTGCAAAACACTAGACAGACGCTAGCAAAGCTCAACTAGACAGGCACAAGATTGCTCAACTACGGGTGCAGTAAAGAAAACTTAGGCCTTCACTTGATTCTTATAGCACTTCACTTTTCTTTTTGGATTTTTCTATTTTGTATGACACGCAGCTATGTAGCTTTTTTTTGCTTCTTTTCAATTTTCTGTTTTTTTTATGACACAACTCCTTGATAACACAGCCAAGAAGATATGCAAAGCACCAAAACCCTAATGAGCAGCCTGTCGAGCGGTAAAACTAGTCTCTTCTGGGGAAGTTCCTAGCCACTTTATATCGATAGGCTGTGTCTATGGTTGGGAACAAGCACACTGTACGCTATGTGGACTCGGAATAACAAAAATGAAACTAGATGATAATAGAGACTCAAACCCTAACAATACTAGATACAAGAAAAATATACGCAAAAACAACTACGAAAAGCAACTAAAACTTGTAATTAGTGCAATCTAAGGCTATGGCAAACCCTAACCCTAATATTTTTGGCTTTTTCTGGATAGGAAAACACTCACAACTCAACTATGGGGTGGATTGTGGATGGCTTACCAAGGAAAACTGGAAATCTGATACCAAGATGATATGGGGTGGCCCGATCTTCTCAGTAAGCAACGGTGGTGATGATGATGATGGGATGATAGCAGCGGAGGAACACGACGATGTAGTGGATGATATTTGTATGATGCAATGAGATCTCTCGACTGGTCCCTGTCGCCAATGCAACAGCTCTCAACCCTGCAAGATATTCGCAACTCCACACACTTGCGCACGTAGCCGCCGACCACGAAGCGGTAAGTTGCAATCTTCTAATTCCCAATGGAACAGCAGATCACACAAGACTTTATCAGGATCTACACAATATAAAGCAATATGGTGTAGGGAATTCAATAGTTTTGCAGAGCAAACAACTAAGAACTAGGGTTTATCTTAAACGTGGTCTAAAGCGACTAGGGGTCGTCCAAGGCACTTATATAGGCGTCCGGGACAAGTTCTGGTCGAAAAGATACAAGTAAAACCGACCCAGAATAGATCTGGTCGAGACAGACTCGGACTAGTCCGGTCTGGAATCCGGTTGACCGGGTCTGGGACCGGGCTGGTCGGTCTAGACCGGGCCAGGGACCGGGCGGCAACCGGAAGTGTCGCAGAAGTCCTTCCGGTTGGCCCCAGTACGATGCCCGGTTGGCACCGGGGTGAATCCGGCGTGCCGCCCGGTTGAACCGGGCCAGGGACCGGGCGCGCCGGTCTGGCGACCGGTCTGACCGGGCGCTGGGCCGGCCTGGACGTCGACTTCTCCTCTCGCGCATGCCTCCCGCTCCTCCCTCGCGCGTCCATGAGCTTCATGTCCAGCTCCATGTCCAGCTTCACGTCCATCTTGACGTCTGTCTTCACGTCCAGCTGCTCCTCTACTCCTCGTGCGATGCTCGTCTCCTCTTGATACCTGATGATACATAAGTAACAAGACTTAGGTAGTATAAAGTTCTCACCAATCAAAGTATCGTTTAGGAACAAGTTCACCTGTTGTTTAAGTAGCTTCGCACGAGCTCGTGTCATTGGTCCAATCCTAACTTCATTGGACTTGAGCTTTACAGCAGGATCATTTTCAACTTGCAATGACGGAGGTAGTAGTGAGGTAGGGATGTCCTAATCCGATAGACCCAAATTTTGTGCGGATTCGGTGACCACCCTCAAGGTTCCATAGTGGATCGAGGACTTCCCTTTTCGTGGGAAGGCTCAAGGAGAATACAATGAGGTATTCGTGGCGTTTGGGGAGCCTTGTCCCCCCACACCGCTCCAACGAATAGTAGCACTCGTAAGGGGGTGAACTTCGGGATATATCGTCGTCTCCGCGTCACCTCGGTTATTTCTATACCCGAGCTTTTTTACTTATGCACTTTACTTTCTGATAGCCATCATGTTTAAAGTTATATATCTTGCTATCACATAGTTGCTTCCGTTGCCTAGCATAAGTATTTGGTGCATATAGGTGAGCCGTAGTTATACAGGTTTTATGCTTGACAAATTAAGGCTAGTTTTATTCCATATTTATTAAGCCAATATCCTAAAAGTTTTAAACCGCATATTCACCCCTCTCCTCTAGATGTCATCTATGCACTTTTAAACCGTAGGCCAATTTTAGCACATGATCAAACGCCATTCTTTTCCTCTAGCTTCGTTACCGGTGCAGACTATCAAAAGCTAGGCTGAATGCACCAAACAATAATGTTAGCAACCAAACTAAATGCGTAAACATGTCTAACGTTAATTTCCACTCATGAGGCAAGTGCCAAACCAAATAAGAAAAGGGGAAAAAACCAAGCTCGCCCGGGCAACAAAATCGAGTCAAGCGCGCAAGCATAGAGACTGTTTTTTTAATGTTTTTTTGAGAAAGCATAGGGACTGTTGAAGTGCTGATTTTTTTTTTGGGTTTAGTTTAAGTGTTGATTCATTTTACTCCAAAAGGAAAAAAGAAGAAGAAAAAAAAGGTTGCATGGGCTGGCCCACTTTATTGTGCTTGGGCCGGTGCCACCTTAACTCGTGCGGGCGGAAGATGGGAGCACCGTGGACCATGCGGTCGCCGGCAAAAGAAAATGGGAATCGGCCGCGGCAACCGGTGAGGATCTGAACTGCACGCAGGCGCAGCAGCACCACCACCACCAGCGCCGACGCTCGTGCAGTAGCCGGCACGATGAGGGAGCTGCCGCAGTTGCCGCTCGCCCTCCACCCGCCGCATCTGATCCCTCCGGCGCCCACCCCCGACCACCGCGCTCTCTCCTTCCTCAACGACCTCGGCGGCCTCTCCTGGGTCGCCTACGCCGCCGGCTCCCTCCTAGCCATCTCCCACCTGCCCTCCCCACCCCGTACCAGCGGAAGCGCTACCACCGACGAAGAATCCCCATTCTTCCGCCAAGTCATCGACCTCCAAGCCCCCGTCTCCGCCGTCGCCTGGTGCGGCCATGGGGGAGGCGAGCTCGCGGCCGCGTCTGCCAACTCCGTCTCCTTCTTCCAGCCCGCGCCCTCGTCTTCTGCAGGTCCGTTCATCCGACTATTATCCAATTCTCGTCCTTAGCTAACTTAGGTGGTTGCCGCACGGCTCATTGTGTGGAGATTGTAACTGGCAGGTTCCTTCAGTTGGCTTCTGAGATGGGCCATCACCGAGACGTTCACGGTCACCGCCGTTGCCTGGACGGGCTCTGGCGACGGCATTGTGCTGGCCGGTGAGGGCGTTTCCATGTGGGCCAAGACACAGTCCTCCTGGCAGCTCGCTTGGAGGTCCATGCCACAGGTGCCACAGTCCCTCGTTTCTGCTACCTACTTCATCCATGGCCCTGTCGTAGCCGCTTCAGCTGCTGCTCCTTCCGAGGGCAATGTGCCTGTTCTGGTCTTTCTGAATGGTGCCAAACTGGGGCTCGACACAGCTGAGCTTCCGCATCCTCAGCCTGTTTCCATGATCCAGTGGAGACCTTTGGCAATATGTGCTGATGATCGGTCTGAAGTGAGGAGAGAAATCCTCATGACTTGCTGCTTGGATGGAACTGCCCGCCTATGGACTGAAGATGAGGTGACCAGGTCGAAGAAGCACCGTGCACTGCCAAGATCTTTCAGTGTCATTGCAGTAATCGAGTTGAACAATGTTCTAAATGGAGTGCTTGGTGTTGATTTAACTGTGAGATGGGTGGTAGAAACAGGAAGATCCGTATCGCAAGAGGACCAAGGTAAATTCAACTTGTTTTCAGGTGATCCCTCGGAGAGCAAGGTTGGCAAATGTGAGTGGCTGGTAAGCATTGGTCCTGGGCAATGTACCAACTTTTGGGCTGTTCATTGTCTTGATGATGTATGTCCACCAAGGTACCCACGGATTACGCTATGGAAACAGAGCAAACCACATGAGGAGTCTGCTATTAACTTGGGTTCCCCGGGATCATTTTTTGTTGAGGCTGTCATATCAAGAAGGATATGTTCTGGGCCACCTACAACATGCTCCCTGCTTCATTTGCTGCCTGATAGTTCTTTCATTTGGTCCCGCCTGTCTTTTGGCCCATCATCAGATACTGGGACCCATATTTCAAATGATTCTTCTAAAACAATCTCATGTTGTTCAACCAAAACTATTAATCAAGCTGGACATAAGGGTAGCATCATAGAGGTGTCTATTCATCCATACAGCTGCGAAATAGAGCTAGCTGTTTCTATGGATTCTAGCAGAGTACTATTTCTCTGGTCTCTTTCAACCTTATCAACTCTCTTACCGACCTTGCATGCATCCACTTATCCTTTATGGAAGCTCCTGTGCAAATTTGATCTGCGTGACATTTCTGCAGATGTGCACTACTCATGTCTGTGTTGGGCACCTTCTGTTCTCTGTGATACAAGGTTTCTTGTCTTGGGAGGTGAAAATGGAGCCGATTGTTTTGTTGTCAGAATCCCAAAGGAAGGCGATGTTTTCTCATGTCACAAGATGTTCACAGTTCCTTTCCTTCGAGGGAGTAATACAGAAGGGCCACCTGACAGCATTCATACCATACCTTTAGCTTCTAACTGCAGCAAACCTTTTTTCAACAACAGCTTCCTAGTAGTATGTGTATGGCGGAAGAGTTTTCAAGCTTTATCATGGAAAATAATCCTGCATTCAGAAAAGCGCCATGAAGAAGAGGGGTGTTTGTGTGATCTTTCTGCCAGTTCACTTTCCACTGCAGATCAAGGGAGACATGTTACTTCCGTCCGCGGTGAAAAGTTTTCAGCTGTTATTTATGAAGGTTCTTCGGTTTTCCCTACTGGCCTGGATGGAGAATATCCTACCTGCATTTCTGTTATGTCGCTCAATAATGCTGTATTACCTCTACAACAGCATGTACCTTCTGGAGCTTTCCCAGGTTATCATATTGCTACCGGGTACTCTGATGGCACTGTAAAACTTTGGAAGATGTTTGGTGTAGATGACCCAGAGCAGACTGGGAGAGAGAGCAACACCTGGGAGCTAGTTGGCATGTTCAGTGCTCATCGGGGACCAATTAGTACAATTTCACTATCCAGATGTGGCAGAGTTGCTACTGTTGGCAGAAATGTTCAGAAGAATAGTACCTCCATTCATATCTGGGAAGCAGTAAAACTCATGGGAGATGGTTGTTTTCTCCTGGAAGATGCACTAATGATTCAAAGCCCTGTTGTTGGTTTAGATTGGCTATCTTTAGGCGACGGTAGATTCTTACTTGCAGTCTGTTTTCATAACGAGTTGCATATATATTCCCAGAGGCACCCCTCATTTGAGAATGTGCTGCACGCTGTGAGTTTGGAAAATAAGCATATTTGGAGTTGTATTGCATTAGCCCATTCTCATCATGATGTTGCTGGCTTCCATTGGGGGCCAAAGTCGACAATTCTGCTTGTTCATAAGAATCATCTTTCACTCTTCAGTTCATGGTTAGTAAGAGGAGCAAATGAGCATATTACCCGGAAAGGTTTTTCTTGTGCTACAGATGTGCATGAAGAGTTGCCATGTATTGTGCATTTTAATGGAACTATCTTTGGTAAACTTGGGTTATCAGAAAATCACATCAACATGGAGACTATTGAGAACAACTGTACACTGTTACCAGATCAACACAATATTCATTCTCCTAATGTTTTGTGGAGCTTGTTGGATATATCTGGTATTCTGAGTGGACCTTTGCCATCATATCACCCAAGAGCACTTATCCAGTATCTTTATTCAGGTGTCAAACTATTCTTAATTCATCTCTATGTTCGCCTCTGGAAGCTATATTTGTTGCACAAGGCCTTGCAAATTTAACCATTACATGCTTTTTTAACTCTCCAGTGAGATTGTAACAAAAATATGTGTTGACTGCAGTTAATCTATGATTTAGGCCCGTCTAGTGTGCAGCACTGTAATACGGAATATTTTTAGTCAAGAGAATCTTCACCATTTCTTATAAATACCTGTTATGGCTCTTTATACGGTTATGCATTAGTTAGTGTACCAAAATGCTAGAGTAAAACTGCAGATTAAACCCACTGGAACGCTAGTTAGGCCTAATTGTATCACTTGCATTAATTCCATCCAGTGTAAAAAAATCAATTAAAAGCTGGGCCTCTCTGTTCTGCCAGACACCAAACTTATTGTGGCAGGTTCCTAACAGTCCTTTACTCCTTTGTACCCTTCAATCTAGGAATATACTAGAACAGCATTTTCGATACTGAAATAAAATGGTGGATTTCATATAAACAACACAATTAGAGTAAATTTCTGTTATAATACTCCCGCGGTCGTCGGTACTATTAGACTTTCGATACTTTGTATCAAGTATGTTACTGCAAATGCAAATTAGATCTAGCTAGCTTTAGTTTTTATTTATTTCAAGTTTTAAGTGGTCAAGTTGTGAAGGATAAGATTCATAACATTATGGTAAACATGCTGCATTCTACAGTTACAAACACGATGATATATGTTGCAGCCGCTAACTCATGGCATTTTCTGTCTTAATGATTTGCCATGGTAGAAGTCCAAGTTCATCACTGATTTTTCTCACATTATTTCATTAATCTTTTTCTACAAAATGCAATGCCTTTTGTAACTCTATATACATTAGGTAATGTTATCAATTATTTATTGTTGTTTGTGCACAGGTGAATGGAAACGTGCAGATGGTGTTCTGCAGCATCTTGTTCAATCCATGAAAACGAGTAAAAATTTAGACACCATGTTTAACTGCAGTTCGTGCAGTAAATCCTGCCATAATATCCCTGACATTCCTTTGCCGCAGTACTTTACTGATACACCATCAAGTGACATTTCTAGCAAAGGGTTACTGTGGGGTGACAATAGAAGTAGCACAGCCTTTAATTTGCTGTCACCATCAAATTCATTTTCTTACATGGCAAGTGATTTAGGTATCAACACTATCACTAGTGTATCTCAAAAGTCAGAGATAAACCAGCTGCTTGATAAGAGCTTTGGCATGTTGGCGATAAGTGACAGTGAGAGAATACAGATACTTACAGTTTCTGATCTGTTGGCTGAAATTACTGATCAGAACCGCGCTTCTCCCTATAAAAGCCTTGATGAAGCAGGACGAAGGTAAGGCTCTTAATGTATGGATTCTGTTGATATATATTCTGTTACTACAATCTAAACTCTGTGAGATTATAAATACTTGGAAGAAAATGCTGCCGACCCCATTTTTTTTCTGCTTTTTGTTGTTGTAAAATCTGCATTAATTGATGATTGTATTTCTCTTAAGGTTCTGGATTGCTGTGCAGTTCCAGCGCCTATATGCGCTTAGGAGATCTGGAGATTCATCAAGTGTTGAAGGGCGCCATGTTGATTCTGCTTCAATTGCATGGGCCTTCCAATCTGATTGTCAGGATGATCTACTTAATTATGTCCTTCCTGCAGAATCAACTTGGTCAGAGATGCAAAAACTTGGTATGGGATTATGGTATACCAATGTGTCCCAGCTAAGAACCAGGGTATGGAAGCACCTTTCTCAACAACCAGATGTTTCAGAACTAGTATTTATGTTTTCATAAGTTTCGCTAACAGTAAATGACATAGTTGACTAACAAAGCCATAGGAAATTTACAGTATCAATAGTATATAATATTGTGAACCACTGAAAGGACTGTTTACCAATTTGTAGTGTATCTCCTTCTCACATCCCTAAAAACCGACAATGAAACAAACAGTTTGAATTGTATACAGCAAATCTGTTTAAAATTTAAATTACTTAATGTAAATAACTTAGTTTCCTCCTTAGGAAATTCAAACAAGAACAGAGTACTATGCAGACTGTAAAGAAGCTCAACCAAGCGTGGTTATAGAACCGGGGGCATAATTGTGACATCCTGGCCCACGGCTCAATAGGGTTGGTAGGATACTCATATCAACAAGTTGCAACTTCTTTTCCAGAAGCTCATCTCCAAAGAACTCCAAGGTTAAGCGTGCTTGGCCTGCAGCGATTTGAGGATGGGTGACCGACCGAGAAGTTCTTCCCGGGTGCGCACGGGTGAGGACAAAGTGTGGAGGAAAGACATGTATTGGTCTGTGGGGCCAGTCTAGAGGTCCTAGAGAGCTGCCACGGTAACAGGCTCGACCGGGGTGTGGTCGGGGTGTTAGAGCATCCCCACTGGAGGCGCGTGGCTGTGAGGCCTGGGCGTCCTTGGGTGCGCACGAGTGAGGAAAAAGTGTGGAGGAAAGACATGTGCTGGTTCTGTGGGGCCAGTCTAGAGGTCCTAGAGAGCTGCCAGGGTAATAGGCCCGACCGGGGGGTGGTCGGGGTGTTAAAGCATCCCCACTGGAGGCGCGTGGCTGTGAGGCCTGGGCGTCCTTGGCGAGCAGGCTTTCACGGGTGCACCGCGAAGGTGGGGCACGGCGAGTTCGACGCCGAGCAGGGCCTCGTCCCCATCCCACCGGAGGCGCGTTGCTGTGAGGCCTGGGCGTCCTTGGGGTGCGCACGAGTGAGGACAAAGTGTGCAGGAAAGACATGTGTTGGTTTGTGGCGCCAGTCTAGAGGTCCTAGAGAGCTGCCAGGGTAATAGGCCCGACTGGGGGGTGGTTGGGGTGTTAGAGCATCCCCACCGGAGGCGCGTGGCTCTGAGGCCTGGGCGTCCTTGGCGAGCAGGCTCCAGCTTGCACGCACCGCGAAGGTGGGGCACGGCGAGTTCGACGCCGAGCAGGGCCTCGTCCCTCCGCATGCGGCGCGGCCGTTGGCCTTGCTGGTCGTGGGGCCGACGCGGTCACCGGCGAGCTCCTCCACGATTGAGGATGGACAGGAGCACATTGGCAACCTCCATGATGGTGTGGGAGTGCCGGCCAATTTGCTAGAAATTAGCCGGCGAGTGGCGTGGGAGTGCCAGCCAATTTTATGGGCACACCGGACAAGCTTTTTGGTTTGGGGCTGCCGGTGGGACGCGTTTTTATGCTCTTACAATAATGTAGGACTGTAGGCTGACCACGACAAGAGAGAGGTGCGACAATGCTCGGGAGGCCCTCAACCTCAATCGAGGGCATCAAGCAGAAATTGTTGAGCCCTTGAATGATGAAGACTGAACTTGTTGCGGCAATACGTTAGTGACAAAGCATGGTTATTCATCTAGAACTGATAATGGTGACAAAGTTTCAGTTGACATAGATTCTTTCTGGCCACTAGTATCCTACACTACATGATTCCATAATATTTCTGTAAATAATGTATTCAATTTTGTGGTTCACATTTGAATCTGCATGTTCTTTTTTTGCTAAGGCATCAAATTTGGAAGATTCGATGTGTGATGTTCTCTGCTGCTGATACCATTGTCATCGTTGTGGTGTTGTGCGTCCATATTCTAGGTATTATAATCACCTGTGCTGATTAAGTATGATATGTCTGAAATTGCAGATGGAGAAGTTGGCAAGGTTGCAGTATCTTAAAAGCAAGGACCCCAAGGATTGTGCTCTGCTTTATATAGCATTAAACAGAATGAAAGTGTTAGTTGGCCTATTCAAGGTCAGCAGAAATGAAAAAGATAAACGTCTGTATGAATTTCTCTGCAGAAACTTTGAGGTACGTCCATTGTATCGCGATTCAATATTTTGACACCTTCAACTACGTAGTTATGCTTAAGAATATCATTTACACAATCTATTAATACTATAGTCGCAAATGTGAACCTGCTCATGCTGAAATCCGTCAGAGAGTAATATTTGCTGGTTCTGATTTCTCAAAGTTTGCTATATACATCTGTATCACGGTACTGGCAGTGCCATCTTTTTTAGTGCAAATGCACATGAAGCATGACTGGAAAGAATTTCATACACCAATGCTTGTGTTAAGTATATCATTACACCATACTTATTCAGATAAACTTATCTAGGAAGAAAAAAACAAAGCCGCTGCTCTTAAGAATGCTTATGTACTACTGGGAAGGCATCAATGGGAGCTTGCTATAGCATTTTTCCTGCTTGGAGGTGATGCTTCCTCAGCTCTCAATGTTTGTGCCAAGAATCTTCAAGATGAACAGCTTGCTCTTGTAATTTGTCGGCTTGTTGAGGGATCTGGAGGGCCCTTGGAGCGTAACCTCATTTCGAATGTGCTGCTCCCTGATGCAGCTGAGAAAGGAGACCACTGGCTCTCAAGCCTGCTTGAAGTATGTTATATGTCTGCCCTTTTCTTTGTTTTTCCATTTTTAAAATCAAAATAGTTTGTAATAAGTCCTAAATGGATCTTAAGCTTCTTAACTAGATTTCATCTAAACTATCACTCTTCAGTGGATGCTAGGGAACTATTCTCAGTCTGTCAGTAAATTGTTTGGCTGCCATCCCAAGCTACTGTTGGATGAATCCAACACTCGTGGTGGTCAAAATGTGTTTGCAGACCCAGAATTGGGTCAGTATTGTGCAATCCTTGCAACGAAACATAGTTTCAGAAACAGTGTTGGTGAAGCTCTATCTGCAAAGTTATCCAAGCTTTCATTTGCACTGGCTGCATGTGCCTTAAACCGATGTGGACTACCTGTAAGTACGATCTCTTAGCAGCTAAACTCTTCTCGCTTGTTGATATCTGGATATTATTTCTTCTGTTTGGCATTATTCTTAATCTTGTTTTTTTCTCGCTCATTAGCTTGAAGCACTTGAATGCCTATCTTGTAAATCAAGCATAGATTACAAGGACAGCACCAGCTCACCGCATGGTGCACATGACAAGATTCTTGATGGAATACTGAACCCTTTTGATGCTTCTTCCAATTGGCTTTCATCAATGGTTGTTAGTGATTTTGAATCAAATCTAAGAGTAAGCATGGCTTCAAAATATTTGTCGCGCATGCTAAGAAACCACTCTCTCTGTTCCGAATGTAGTCTACCACTAAATAAAGACATGGCCCTTAAAGAGCAAAGCAGTCATAGCATCGAAGAACTTACACGTGATGTTACTGCTGCAATTTCAATATTTGATAAAAGGTTCTCACTCCAATTTTCTGATATAGCCGAGAAGGTAACAACAGGAGATAGCAGCTTTCATCTTGTTATTTTTGCTCTATTTTTCGTACAGACCATCCTAAATTCCACTATCTGTTACATTGCAGATCCTTACCTTCTGTTGCAATGACGGTATACTGTTTCTTGCATACATTTTGTTATTGGGTCGTAGAACACCAGATGGTGGAACTAATAGTCATGGTGTTGAAGGTTGCTCTGTCCGTCCAACTGACTATCTTTTGTTGGTGTCATGCAAGGAGAGTTGTAAATTTCTTACTCGATATCTTGTCTCCTGCTGCTTCATCTCCTCCACTCTTAATACAGACTTCACCAAATTTACTGCATGCACACCTAAGGAGAACATTAAATACACTATAGCAAGTTTATCACATTTCCTGAGTACTAGCAGGTTACTCCTGAAACAGGGCCACGGTAGAACTTCTGGATTGGACACTACATCAGCTCTATCCACTGTTATGGATCTCCTTGAGTACAATATGGAGTTTTCTGTTTCTTGGCTGTGCCGTGACATAAAAGCGTTACTTATCATGATCAATCCAGTGTTAGGCGCTTCTATCAATGAAGAGTCCTTGCAAGTACTATTAGATCAGTTGATGCAAGCTGCACAACGTAGAAGTCATGGTATATCAATTAACACAGATGCGGTAATGCCTAATGGTCCATTTGACATGAAACAACCGGAAACAAGTGAGGACTCAAGTCTTTCAATTGATGAGAAATGGCATTTGATAGGCATGTCTTTGTGGATTGGACTGTCATCCTTCATGAAACATCATTTAACTGAGTTCATTGGAAAAGAAAGACCTGAACTTGAAGCTAGTACAAGTGATGTGGAATTGAAGGGTCTCATCTCTTCAGTTGGCGCAAAGCTTGTTATTGATTCCCTGCATTTTGTGTCATCTTCGTTGGTAAAACTTCATGCATCATTTTTCAGACAGAAGTTATCAAAGAATGTACATCTAAGTGTGCCTTTCTGGTTAGAATATATGTCGTCTCAGCAAAGGTCCGAAAAGACTAGGCACGATCAGTTCGCACATATCGTACAGTGTGTAAACACTGAGAACATGGAGGTGCTATTTAATATTTTATGGGAAATATCTGCTAACCCTGTTGACATTTGCACTGCCTTTGTGAATGAAGAAGTCAATTGCTTTCCGCTAAACAGCACAAAGCTCAGTAGATCTTGGAAGGATATGGTCAGAAATGGAGGAGAAAATAAATGCAGCATTAGCTCTGAGAACAATGAGGAAGGGCGTGGATTTATTGACAAGGCTTCTTCTGATGTGAATACTCTTGAACCAAAAAGAAAATACTTGATCGCACAAAATGATTTTCAGAGCCCAAGGGAACTTTTAAGGAGAAATGGGGAACTCCTTGAGGTATTACTATTGACTTTGGGATTCATCCTCTCATTTCTTTCTTCCACTGTACTTTAATCTGCTGTAATGGTGCAGGCAATATGTCTCAACTCAATCAATGAACAGCATGCTGCTATTGCTACCAACCGAAAGGTATATTTTAAATCATTCACCTTTTCATAATTATTTGTGCATTTTCTTAATTTTAAGTTTTTGCCTATATTGATTTCTTCTCTTATTTAGATTGTGAAATGTGCTAATATTAATATATACTGTAATTGAAAGGGCCCATACTGCTTTGGCTTTTGTGGTTCAAACACGGAGGCAAATAGTTGTTGTTTTCTTTTACTTGTATTGTTATGGATAAGGACTAAAGATTTATACAGATGATGCAGAAAACTAGTTCTTTATGATGTTTTTACATGTGATCTCTTTTGTCTGGACTCGAAGATAATATATGTATCAATACAAAAAATCAGTTGAGTTTGAAACAATTCATCTTAGCAATCCAATTTAATCTAACGGCCCACAAATTAAGCTCGGTATATGAAATTGTGTTCTGATTAGACATTTAATCTCTTAAGAACACAATACTAATTACCCTTTACAACCTCTCTTTTTCAAATTATGATGACCTCCGCAACTTATTTATCATTTCTTAGTCATGACTCATGACGCTATGATTACTAACCTTATGTGGCTCTCCATACGATGTATTGTTATCAGATACTATTGCGGTTGTATCATTTTTCTTATTTATTTTAAGTTTGCCAAGTTCACTATTTTTTTAATAGAATCCAGCTGGAAGATCCAAATTTGGTTACATTATATTTTGAGGGACCTATGTTTTATATTGAACAAAATGGTTTGCTAGCATTAATATGAAATTCCTGTTTTCAAAAACATTGGACACAGAATAATGGTTTGGCTGGCCAGAAAAAAATAGCTCTTATGGAGTTATGACTAGGAATTTTGAATTGGATACTAGATTATCAAGGTAGCATACTTAATTCCTGAAATGAGGAACTCTGTACATAAGTTGAATGAAATGTAGATTGTGTTTTCTCACATATACAACTTTGTTGCATGAAATGTACATCTTCAAACTCATTTTAAGAACTGTGCTGCAAGTGTCTTAACTGGTCCCAAGATGTTTGACATTATTGTTGTACTGTTGTATGTGGGCTGTTTGTCTACTTAAGTCATGTGTAGTTGCGCCATAGCATCATGTTTTTTTTACTAACTAAGGTCATCCAATTTTTAGGGTCTTGTATTTTTCAACTGGTACGACAAGCAACATGACAAAAAACCAGCGGAGTATATTTGGTCAGGTTCTGATTGGCCATCAGATGGCTGGGCTTGTTCTGAATCCACACGTACACCTACACCTGCTGCAACTCCTATTTCACCTAGTGTTGGTCTTGGGAGAAGAGGACAGCATCTTGGTTCAGATGGAGTGACTATAGGTGTAGGTTCTTTGGCAAAACCTGGACGAGACTTAACTGGTGGTGGAGCATTTGGAATTCCTGGTTATGCTGGTATTGGGGCCTCTGGGTTTGGGTGGGGTGAACCCGACGAATTTGAGGATTTTGTTGATCCTCCAGCAACACTTGAGAACATTCATTCAAGAGCACTATCACGGCATCCTTCTCTGCCATTTTTGCTAGTTGGGTCAAGCAATACACATGTGTACTTATGGGAGGTAAATATTCTGTAACAGAATATTATGTGGAATTGTCAATTACATCATATTTTATTGTTTTTTTTCTTGTCAGGACATCCTTTTTTATTTATATAACTTAAATGTCATGTGATAAGGATCATGAGAGTAAACAGCAGACAAAACTCAAAACGGCCATTCAAATGTCTTGAACCCATATTATCTTGGAGACACAACATGTAACTGATGGCATGATAAGGGTTTTGTAGAGACTGATTGGCTTTTGATATTATTACTGGATATGTTGTTTGTATTCACAAATCAATGAATTTATATGCTTGGAAATAAAAAAATTGCGAGAACCTGGAAATGAATTAACATGAAGATTAATATAATGTGAGAAATAACTTCCAATTTATGAGTAACTTTTTTTTTCTGTAGTTCGAGGCTAGGAATGATAATGTCCCATGTCATTGATTAGAGGAAATCATTTATTTGTCAAATGAAAGATAAAATTATTTTGTAAGATATAATTGGAGTTTCAATGTGGAGAATTTTCTATGTATGCTCTGTAGAATGTAAAACATATATTTAGTACACTGTAAATATCCTACCTTTGGATATGTGCCCACTGCACAACTTTTCTGCTATTTCGCTCTATACAAATTTAAGTTTTTCAAATCTACACCTGCTTTTATTATACTGGAAATAAAGACAAGTCATTTGAGGAAAAAGCTTTCCTATCTTTCTTTTGTTTGTCAACTCATTTATGATATTTTAGTCCATACCTTCTACAAAATTATGTATTTCGGTTAGTGTGCATGCGACATACACTTCCTATATGGTAGTGAATGTTGGCCCCTTGAACTTGATGTTGGAGTGCCCATTTGCCTGGCAAGTTTGGCACGAGGTTCTTGCTTGGCTAAGATTTAAGAATGACTGCAAGGGCACCGGACCATGAGCCTTCCATCATGGACTGGTGGCGTTGGGCGAAGCAGGACACGACCACGCCGATTCACCAAGGCCTTGCCTCAGCCACCTTGCTAACCCCTTGGATGACCACAGGAGGGCTCTTGCATCTTTGAGGGCGCCCAGCCACCAATCCCATTCCTGCTGTCAAAAATCAAAGAGGAGGTCAACTCATGGGCACGAGCCGGAGCCCAAGGGCTACGATGTGCACTGATGTACGGATTAAAAATATGTTATCTGCCTCCTAGGAGGATGTAAACCAAACTCTGTCTTTTCAATGAAATGAAACGCCAAGGTCCTTTGCATTTTCTCGGAAAAAAAAAACTTGATGTCAGGTTCATTTTAAGCCTTGCACTGTGCTCCCACTAGTTCACGGAACTCGTCACATGGATATTAAATGTCTTCAAAATGTAACTGTGACGACTACTTTGTATTAGCAATACATCTAAAAGATCTAATGGTACAGGCTAGGGTTCTACCAGGTCTAGGGCGGAGGTTGTATGGGTGGAAGGGAGGGTGGCGAGGCTGGAGGCGCGAACGTCGGCGACTTGGTGCCGTGGCCGCGCGTGAGGAGGAAGGCGGCGGAGCGCTGGAGGCGGCGGCTAGGGTTTAGGAATCCCGTCTCATGAGGGAGACGACAATAAATATGTTTATTGTGCTTATCATAAAACGAAGGGGTACATGTGTTTATATAATAGACTAGCTACTCGAAACCCTACATAACTTGGGCTAAGCCCTTAATTCGGTCCACTAATGGGTCTCTTCCGTGTATACTGGAGCCCGACCATAACATCTAACAAAATTATGATATCATGAGAGCACTTGACGGGGATTTCCAAGCATATTATCTACCATCCTACCAAATTGTGAGCCCAAACTCTATCAGTTTACAAGAAATAAAACAGTAGAGTTTGCTGAATAGCTAGATGTTTCACTATTTGTTAGGCCAGTGGAAAGGTTTATCATGTCACTACCTGCAAGGTTTGAACTAGATATGCTCGTGTGTTTAATTATCCACTGATAACTTTTGTATTTTCTTTTTTACAGTTTGGTAAAGATAGTGCAACAGCTACTTATGGTGTTCTCCCTGCTACTAGTGTTCCACCACCTTATGCACTTGCTTCCATATCAGCTGTTCAATTTGATTATTATGGGCAGCGGTTCGCCACTGCTGCATTAGATGGTACAATTTGTACGTGGCAAGTTGAGGTGGGTGGAAGAAGCAATGTACATCCCACAGAGTCATCTCTGTGCTTTAACGGCCATGCCTCGTATGTTGACTGAACTTTTAATGTAATCATTACTACTGCTTGATACGGTTGTGCTTTGTCTTATGGTTTCTTTATTGATCACAGGGATGTTGCTTATGTGGATGCAAGTGGATCTATTCTTGCTGCAGCTGGATGCAATTCAAATGCTGCAAATGTTGTTGTCTGTGACATGCTAGCTCCACCAGCCACATGTCAAAATTCTATCGTGTGTCATGAAGGTATTTAACTGAGCAATCTATTCTGGCTTTGAACTTGAAATACCTATATACTACCTCCATCCCAAAGCGTAAGGTTTTTTTTTTGAAAAGTCAAACCAAATAAAGTTTGACCAAACATTTAGAAGAATATATCAACAAATATAATATTTTATAGATACCACACGAAAATATATTTCATTATCTATCTAATGATATTGATTTTATATTTTGCATGTTAATGATTTTTGGTAAAAAACTTAGTCAAACTTGACATAATTTGACGTTCTAAAAATAATATAAGCCTTAAGCTTTGGGATGGAGGTAGTATATAACAGTCCAAAGTGTTGCAGTTGGAAATGCTAATAGTCTAGTGCAGAAAGCAGAGATGTAACAAATACTAAGAAATGTCCAATGACAAAATAGTGGACTGCTGAATTGGGTAGTGATAACATTTTATTTTGAACACACCCAAACCCATGCCATTTTGTATTAGAAAAAGACGCTGAGAAGGCATAAAATTGTACAAAGGTACCAAGGGTGACAACAAACAAAGCACCAACAAAAGAGAAAAGGACAAGACAAAACAACACGGCTTTTCTAAGCCAAAGAGTGTGGAGATAGGATTTGAGGAGGTCCATTGCTTCAGTCAGCTTCCAGAGATCAGCCTCACTTAGAATCTTGTTGACCAGTAATTGGTAGTCTCATCCCGCACCTTCAAAAGACGCAGTTTGTGCAGAAGCCAGATTTGCCGGCCTTTTTGTTTGGGCTGGTTGTGGCTGGCTGCGGCTGGCTGTGTGGCTGTGCAGAAAAAGCTGCTGTGCAGAGAAAGCTGATGTTCTGAGTTTTACTCTTTGGCAAATTAGCTGGCTGTCTGGCTGCAAATTGACGAATTGTCTAAAATACCCTCGATTTGTGTAAATAAAATTTAGATCACTATATAATACGACAAATACACATGAACACACATACTAAATATTTATCAAATATACTTTGTACAAAATTACACGAGAGCAATTGATTTCTAATCTTTTTTGATAAAGAATTGATTTATAATCACGTGAATACACTAAATATAACTGCTACAAGAGCCATTTGCAATAACGTACTAGTACTTGTGGGCAGGCGTACCAAATACTAGTGCTAGTACTAGTACTAGTCGGCGACAACATTTTGCCTGGAGCGGGCGGGCGCTGGGCATGAGACTGGGCCGGCACTAGAGTATCAGCCATTGAAGAGTTATTGCATGCAGTGGCAGATTCCCGTAAATACGACCAACGGCAATGGCAAATGAATATACCGGTTCGTTATCAAGTCACGAAGCTGCGGGAAGCACCTCCGAAGGTGCTTTTCCTGGCCTGTGTATTTCGGTGGGGTGCTTTGGAAAAACCCCCAGTTAAGCCATACTCTTTGTTTCATTTGGGTGGCTTATTCTAGTGGAAAGCCAGGAAAAGCCCAAACAAAAGGGCCCTCTGTATGAGCAGCAACTATACCCCTTTGCTTTTGTTTCCTGTATACTATGTGGCATGCACAAGCTAAGCATTGAGCTCATTGTCTGCCACGGGGATGTTAGCCTGCAGCCCTGCAATCCATACTCCTTGAGCACTCTTGACCAAACTAAGCTGGAAAAAGCACATCTTATGAACAACTGGGAGATGGTTTTGTCATCCTCTGGGTGTGTGCGACCGCTGGGTGCACACAGGAGACAGGATGGTGTGAAGTCTGAGAGGCGGCACTTGTCTGCTATGAATCCACCACGAGCTGGCGCGGGGGCAGGGCAAGGAGCCGTGCGTGCAGCCCCTGGAGGAGACAAAGCTGGACCTCCTTACCTTTGCTCCAAGACGATCTGATGGGATCCATGAAGAGCCAAGCCCACAAGCTTGACTCTGAAGAGAGCTGGCTCTCCATGTATTCAGAGTCAATACCGGCCGGAGGTTAATCGGAGCTTGGTCTGCACTCTTGGATGTGGAGCACAACAAAGGGGTACGACCAGTGTGGGGAGGTGATGAGAGTGTCGCAAGCTCAACAGGAGAGTTCTGCTGAGCGGCAGCGAGGGGTTGGTGGTTTGCTAATGTTGAAGAGAATTTGCATAGTGAAGACGTTACGAGCACCATGTTGGCACACCTGCAGTTTGAACAGACCACCCAGATTATGATGGAACATGATAAATTATTAGCAACCTATGAGCATTTTCTTGCCCTGCTCTTCAACAGTTGAACCCAAGGTGCTGTTCCACAGATTTTTGACCAAACAGTGACGCAGTCTGAACAGTTGTTGCAGCATGGGACCATGGCAGCAGTGCAGATCAAAGCCAGCATATTAAAAATTTAGTTTGGTAGTCTATTAAAACAAACAATATCTTCTGCACCACCTAATCAAGATGACAGTGTGGTTCATGTTCCAGATTACATCTAAAGAATAAGAAAGCTAAATATGTTGATCTATAAGTTTATAGTTGATAAGGCATGTATGTGTGGGATTGCATGTCTTTTCGCATAATCATAGCAACACAGAGGTTCACTGCTAATTGCTAACATTCTTCTGATAGGACTTTTGTATTGGATATAGTATGTACAGTATGGCTAACACACTTCATCTTGTAGGAGGAGCACGTTCTCTTTCTGTGTTTGATAATGATATAGGCTCTGGAACCATCTCACCGCTGATTGTAACTGGTGGGAAAAGTGGAGGTGTGGCATTGCATGATCTCCGGTTCATTTCTACCGGAAAGAGTAAGCATCACAAAACTACCGCTGGTGGTAGTTCTATTGGGATGATTTGGCATATACCAAAGGCTCATTTAGGTAAGTTCTCATATTGCTATGTCACTCGTCAGTTCTAAAGTTGGCTTTCTGTTTGACCGCTTGTCTTCCATCTGCAGGAAGTGTCACCAGTTTATCAACCATTCCAAATACAACCCTGTTCTTGACTGGGAGCAAAGATGGGGATGTGAAGCTTTGGGATGCAAACAATTCCCAGCTGGTCTTTCACTGGCAAAAGTTGCATGAGCGGCACACATTTTTTCAACCAACCTCCAGGGGCTTTGGTGGTGTTGTTAGGGTATGCAAATTTGAATAAATTGTAGATAATCTTTGACAACCTTGCCGTTGACTTTTGATTGTGTTATGCCATATTTTTTCTTTCATTAATACATCTAACGCTGATTGCAGGCTGGTGTAACAGATATTCAAGTCTTACGTAATGGCTTTGTTTCGTGTGGTGGTGATGGATCTGTGAAGCTTGTACAGTTAAAGAATGATTTTGCTGCAGTAAATCTGCTCTAGAGCAAGCAAGACAGGAGATACGTTCTACATATGGTTTTATTGTGGTGAAAGTGTTTGTTGATTTAATATCATCCTGAATGGTTTTTCCATGAGTTGTTCCACTCTTGTGAGGGATGGCACAGCAATGGTGGGGCACATTTTAGGGAGCTGGGCAAAACTAAACAATTCAATGTGACCTATATCTATCTCAAGTTTATATAGAAAGGAGTTCTGTCTGGATGGAGGACACGGGGGGGGGGGGGGAGTTCTCAAGCCTTGTGTATATATTGGGTTACTTGTGTTTCTTGTTAGGCAACATAATCTTTGCAATCTGCACCAGAAATTGCAAATAGAACTTTTTGTAAATGAGGGCAAGCTGTCTTGATTTGTTGACCAGGATGAGTATTCTAGAAGTAAAGCACATGTAGGAGGATGTAAAGTAGAAGTAGGGTGGCATCAAAGTACATAATATTTTGGTTGTTTGTTCGCACAATACAGAACTGCTGAATACTCTGGCTGATTCATGATATTACAGCCATGTGGTAACTGGAAATGTGGTCTGGTTTGTACATTTATATGGCTACGATATTTCAATATTTGTTTATGTTTTAATTATCATACGATCTAACATGTGGCAGGTACCTGATCCAGTTTTAATTTTTTAATTGTATCTGTTGTTATTTTCCATCATTCATGTGTGCTTCTGTTTTGTATAATTATATACTTATCATCATGGTTTTACAATCTGTTGGTAATTATGATGCTGTTTTGCTAGATGATATTGTTTTATGCTTTATTCAGGTAATTTAAGTTCTCAAGCCTTGTGTATATAGTGGGTTACTTGTCATGTTTCTTGTTAGGGCATCTCCAGCGGCGCGACGCAAACGGTCGCAGCGACCGTTTTCATGCGCTGTGACCGGAAATGCGTCTGGCACCACCTCCACCTCCAACCTCCACCTCCAGCGGAGCGACGCAAAGTGACCGGGCCGTCCGCGGAGACGCAAACCTGGCCCAAATATGCGTCTCTGGCGGATGCTCGGCGGACGCGGAAAGTGTCTGCTCGCGTCTGGCGGATGTTTCGTCGGGCTCGCCTGGCGACCCCGTCGATGCGTTTTCAACGCGCCGCCGGCGCGCCGCTTGGCGTCGCGCCACGTATGACGATGCTCGCTGCCGGCGGCCGCTCACCTCCGCAACCATGTTATGGCGACGCCATGCGTCCGCGCCACCGCGTCCCGCCGCCTATATGTGTCGCCGTCGGGCAGCCCCGACGCAAACGACGCGCGACAAAACGGTCATTTTAGCGTCCGCAGCGCGACGCAAACGGACGCCCGCGGATATTAAAATGCGTCGCGCCGCTGGAGATGCCGCTGGAGATGCACTTAGCCAACATTAAGCGCATGAAGTAGAAGTAGGGTGACAAATCAAAACATAGTTGATGACTCAAGTTCTATGGTTCTCAGACCACATTCATGGGAAGAGACATCATGGTTCCTGATTGCTGCTCAGGGCGACAAACTCCATGTTTCAACGCTGAATACTGAGAGTATCAGGTGAGCGAACAGAACTGTTAACTCATGACACATGTCTTAAAACAGGTAAAGGATCAGGGTCATCTTTCCAGAATCTGTGTCTTCTGCTCACATTATCAACATGAATAACCTGTTCTTTTTTGGAGAGAGGAATAACTTGTATTATGTTGCTATACACTGACGATCTTTATGTCAAAGGCTTATCACACTTTGCAATGGAAGGCTGAAGCAGGAGAGCTATTCGGACACTGTGTAGTGCCATCTGGTGTCAAGACTCAGTAGTCTTCGAAGTAACAGGGCAGTGGTTCTTCTTTTCTAGACTTGCGCCTGCTAAGCAGCGATTTGAGAAACTTCTTGCTCTTCTTCGGAGTCTGCTCGCCTTCCTTGGAATCTTCATTGTACCTGTCAGCGTATGACCGCAGCGGTGCCAATCTTTTGGGATCTGAAGTGGTGTGCATCTTCAGAAACAACAAATATTGTCAGTGTTACAAGGCATATAACTCTTCGAGGTCTTATGTTCACAAGCTGGCCTGATTTACCTGGACCCTGACACTTGATGTCTTGAGCAAGGATGGCTTCTTTGAGAGCGATCCAGACCTTGTGAGTGGAGTTGTCGAAGAAATTGGCGAATCCGACTTTTTATCTGCTTGGGAGAAACAAAATTGGTTATGGAACATTAATATTCAATTTTGTAATCATTTCAGGGAAGTAGAAGTATTGTGCTCTCATGTACCAACATTAGCTTGGCTTTACCTTTTTTGTTAGGTATTGCAGTCTCAGAAGGTGCCATGAAGCGTGGATGCTGCACCGGAGAGGATGAATGTGCACGCTGAGAAGGTGTACGGGCCATTGACCGAAGCTTGCTGCAAATGACAAATTTCAGTTTGGGAACTTAGCTGCGAACGGAGAAACAAGAAGGAGAGAGACGACCCAGGCTGAGTTGTGCTTTGCAAATTGAAACTGACCGGAATGAAGGTTGCTTGTCTTTGGTTTTTGGTTGGGCTGCTGCAACAAAAAATAATAATATTTCAGCTCCAAAATAAGTTAAAAATATTCAGTATTTTCCATGGATTGAAGATTCTTACAGCTGAAAGCTTGTTGCATCTGGGCAGTCCTGTTCTTGGCCTTATTCATCTCGCTGAAGTTGGGGACGGCATTGGGAATTGATTCACCTCCTGCTAAAATCAATATAGTAAGATATCAAGATATCTCACCCAAGTCAACTCCTATCACTTCTTGCGTCCGTGAACGTGCCGACAAGCTCGGGAGCAGTCATAGGTCAGGTGCAAGGTATCTTGCGGTTATTTACCTGGTAAGATGTACCGCTTGTGATACTTTGGAGCAGTGATGACCAAGGATTGCTGCGAAAGGCCTTCCCGATTCATGCACGCTTGGCCCATTTGAGTTCTCTGAAATGGAACACTTTGTTAATGCAAAGGCATAAGACACTGAGATTACTACTGTGAGGAGTCGTTAACTAAAACCTGTTGGATGCAGGAGACCCGCAAATTGGCCTCGGCGACCTCATCGAACTTTTGCTCGACAAGACTGGAGACCTTGAAGGATATGGATCCCAGGTGATCGACAGTGTTGACGAGGGCCTTCACAGCATACTCCTTAAGGTTACTCACCACCCTACATATATACGTGCGTGGACATAAAAGATGAGCAAACCAGGCTCTTTAAGTTGCAAATGCGTGGAAGCTTGCAAATTAGCGACATGATCTTCCTGTGCAGCAAACAAGAAGAATCAATGGGTATATGACATACGCCTGCTTTCCGTCCTCTTGTATGTAGGATAGTTCGAAATACTCTGCCGCCGAGTAGAGTTGCGACCGCAGAGTCTTGAGATCCTGCATAGAGCGATTGTTTTGAATCTTCAGTTGCATCAGGTGGCAAGCAATATTTGTTCCAGATGCTGATTTCGGCACCAGTTTTGTCAGTTGGGCGTCAAGGTAGTTGCAAAGAAGATGCATAGTTGTAGACAGAAAAAAAAAGGAGGGGAAGAGAAACGCAAGAACAGAATGAACAGGATAAACCGACCTTGATGGTTTCAGAGAAGACGAGGGACTCCTCCATCTGCGCCTCCTCCCCGGTGCTGCGCATCCCCGTTGTGCCGGGGCCGGCGCCTCTTCCCTGGAAAGACCCCACTGCTTCCACCATTGTAGGCTTGAAGCTAGCCCCTCTCGTTGCTTTGCCTCTCGAGCTCAAGTCCTCTTTGATCAGGAAGCTAAATCCAAGTTTAGGAGGTTATGGCGATGGTGATGCAGAAGAGGAGAGGCACTGATGAATTCTACGAGCTGGGAGGAAGAAGACCGCAGGGGTTAAGCAGAAGGAGGGGGAGGCATGTCATTAGCACGACAAGTATTTAACTAGTACCAGAAGAGTCGTTATGGCGATGGCACGGCAACGGCAGAAACAGCTATAATAATGCCATGGAAGGCAAGGCAACACGAGACCACTTTTTTTTATCGAGGTAAGGCTCTAGTCACTCTACTACTGGATGTTGACACTGGTGAATGCATATGTAGCACATTGGCATCAGATGGTGCAGTGTAATTAACTAGTTCTACTGTCAGCAAGTCTACACTACATGTACCCTAGTGACCCCGCAACTATTCTGGTAATGAATTCCCTAGTACTCTCATCAGCTCACCAGGCCCTGATCCAGTCCTCTACAGCAAGGAGCAGTCAAGAAAAGCCTAGTGACAAGAAGTCAGGTACAGGGTGAAGTGAAGTTGGTAGGGCTAGGCGCTGGTTTAATCCCACCAGTGTTGAGGTGGTTAAGCAATCAATCAGTCAATCTGCTTTGGCTCACACTGTGTATGCAGGTAACCAAAAGGTCCAAAAGTGACATGGCAGGGTGAGATTTGGTTGGGATGCTGGATGGAACGGACACTTCTTTGCTTTCTCCCCCTTCTTTTCTTTCTATCCTGTGCGTGCATGCTCATCATTCCTGCCCCATGCATATGGGCCCTTCTTCATGAGTCGCCACACCAGCACTGCTGGTCGCATCATAATCAGACTCTGAAAGTACTCTTCTCAACAGCAATCTCAGCCTTGTAATATTAATCCCCACCTCCTGTTTGCAGGCACATTACAAGATCCAACACAAGTGCACTGCCCGTACCATCTCTAGGCTCAACTCCAAGCAACAATCTTGGGGGCGGTCACATGGATTAACTACTATTTCCTCTGTTTGGGACATCATCGGCTTTTGCCTCGATTAAGCAAAGTCAAAAGTGCTATGTCCTCTTTGTCTCGCCCATGGACACAGCTAGTACATTGTTTTATGACACTTATGATCCTCCCTTGCTTTCTCCCACTCTTGTCATTTTTTCCTTTACCACAACCTCGAGCAACGGCACTGGAATCTGACAATCCACTGGCTGATTCAACAGAAATTGGCGCATTTCGCGCCGGACCAGCAGGCGTAAGTGACTATCTGGATGAGTAGACGGATATATGTGGAGTGAGAGAGATTTTTGTGGCCAGTGCGGCTTGTTCCTTTTGTTGGGCTCGTCAAATGGCCAAGTCTTCCTTGCCTCCTAGCAAATGGTTGTGTTTACAGGTTGTCATGTTATAGTGTCCACAACAATAATAATTCATACGCGTAGTCGCTCCCATGACGTCTAGTTCCACCATGCACATTATGAAATTCTGCCACAAATCATTCACACGTTTTCTCCACACGTTCTCTTATCCGGCAGTATTACTTTCTTATGTTAGTAGCAAAAGAATACCGTTACAAAAATAGTACTCTCTCTGATCCATAATAAATGTCGGGAGTACAAAAGAAAGAATATAGCTCCCTTCACATAACCCACTGGCCACAATGAGAATATTTCTTAGGTTAGTTCTTGGCACATGGACCTTTCTCCTGCCAAATCCTATACACAGCCCATTGCAACGTTCGTGCCAGCTCAGTCATTTGGGACTTGTCCATTTATTCTGCGTGTGCTTTGTCGATTACCCTCCATCCAGGAATAAGTATATTTATAATTTTTTCCTAAGTCGACTTTATTTGATTTTGATTAAATTTAGAAGTTTTTATTTCGACAACTCTACCGTGGGGGGAAGCCTCTACGGTGTTAAAATTTTCTTACTTTTTTTTGAACAAAGATAGGCGCCAGGGGCGCCAATTTCATTCAGCTCAATGACAAAATACAGAGTGCATTACATAGCCTGTTATATCTGCATAATGGAGATCAGCACAAATAGGACAAAGGCTACTTCTATGAGCTGAACAATTGCATCTAAAACTCAGACTTTGCTTCGAGAGCCTTGTATGTGTGCTACACCATTGAGGTCTCGTTTGGCATGATATATTGATAGCACACCATTGAGGTCTCGTTTGACATGATATATTGATGCCTGCAGATGAGCAGATGCTTGAAAAAAGGAGGCAAGAACTTCTCTGAGTTCCCACGGAACTTGATGCGCCGAAATGGAGCATGTTGCTGCAGCTTTTGCAAGAGAGAGATTATCTTTCAAGAAGGTAACTTCCTGTAGTTTGAGTAATCTAGCCACCTTCACTGCGAAAAGAAGAGCCGCCGCCTCAGCTTTAAGTGGTGTGGACGTCTGCTCAGTCGAAGCCTGGATCATAACGTCACATTTGGTCTGGTTGCTTTGAATCTGAATATAGAGTCCAATACCAATAGCCTGCGAACCATATCTTCCAGGAATACTTGTAGCTTTCCATGAGGCATCCGAGAAAATTTTGACTCCTGAAATGTGAAGATCAGTAGAGATTGTTGATCCCTGAGGTGGGAAAAAATAAGCCGTATCGGTATTCTGCTTGGCTGCATGCTCCCTGCTTGCGTTGGATTGAATCTGCAATGAAAAAACAACACTAGGATCTTGCATCTCCATGTTTAGTTGAATAGCCCTTGCCGCTTGGAACACCTGATGAGGAGCCCCTGGTTTTCTACAGAATAAGTTGTCGTTTCTAGATTTCCAAAGACACCACATAAAAGTCAGAATATTTTCCAAAGAGGCATGAGGGTGATTAATGGTCATAAACTTGGTCAAAATCTGGGAAAGAGAGTTGCAGTTGTTCACAAGTAGCTCTGATCTAATGAACCAGGGATAAGTAAACCAGGCCACACGTGTAAAGTGAAAAGTAAAAAAGAGATGTATATCTGTTTCTTCTAAACCACACCTAGAACATAAAGTGCTTATATGAGTAGAGTACTTACCTGCTCTGGCTCCTGTCGGCATTGCTCGTCTTAGAAATCTCCATCCGAATGTTTGCACTCTCGGGGTCATTTGCTTGTTTCGCCATATTTGTTGGAGAAGCTGAATAGTTACCGGATGTACTTGCCTTGGAGCCGGTTCACCTATTTCCTGCAGTCTCTGTAAGCAAACATGATAAGCACTTTTAGTGTTGCATTTTCCCGATGTTGTAGGTTTCCAACAGAGAATGTCCTTTTCTTGGGAGCTGATAAGAGGGGTCTGTTTTATGTACGTTGCAAAAGGTTGCTGGAAAAGTGCATCGATCAGTTGGGCATTCCAAGCTTGTTGCTCCGGGAGCCACAGATCCCTCACATATGCAGGGTAAGTATATCCTGGTGTCTGAATAATTAGATGATCATAAATAGTAGACCAATCTTTACACCAAGGAGTGCTCCAAACAGAGATGCATCCTTGTGTAATTTGATAAAAGCAATTAGACTTAAGAATAGGTAGGATCTTGAGAATGGAGGCCCAAAAAGCTGACTTGGGAATATTTGGATTTGGACGCCAAATTGAGGAGTCATGAAAATATTTGGACTTTAGGATAGCATGGAGGAAATCATGAGTTGGAGCCTCTGCAATTCTCCATGCCGCCATGAGGATAAGGGCTTGGTTCATGGCTTGGATGTTGCGAATGCCAAGACCGCCTTCACTTTTTGGTGTGCAAATGTCCTTCCAAGCTCTAAGACATAAATCTTTTGAGTTTGTCTCCTCTCTAACCCCCGTCCACCAGAAATTTCGGATGATGGCGGTAAGCTTGGCTATGAATTTCTTGGTGAAGAGAATATTTGACATGTAGTTGGATTGAAGAGAAAACAGATTTGATGAGTTCTAATCTAGTAGCATGAGAAAGCTTGTCCGCTTTGTATGTGCTCAATTTAGATTTGAATTTGTCAAAGACAAAGTTGTAAGCCGTTGTTCTATCTTTCCCAGGAATGATAAGAGGGTGTCCAAGATGAATAAAGTTGTTGTCTATGTTAGGAACAGGAAAAATTTGCTTGATTGTTTGCCTAGTAATTGTAGGGACATGCTTGCTGAAAATGATCCCTGACTTGGACCAGCTTGGAGTTTGTCCTGACCTGGAACAGAAGGTTTGAAGAATAGCATTCATCTGAGTTGCCTCTTGCTCTGTTGCCTGTCCACAAACCAGTAATCATCTGCAAAAAGAAGAGAGTGGATCCGAGGGCAATTTGGCCCTAAAGTTATTCCTGCAAGCGAGTTAGCTGTCATAGCTTCTTGAAGAGCAATGGAAAGTTCATTAGTCGCGAGAACAAACAAATAAGGAGACAGAGGGCATCCTTGTCTAATACCCCTGTTGCCTCGGAAACTCGCAAACGGTTGTCCATTTATGAGGACGGAAAAAGTTGGCGAGGAAATACAAGCATGAACCAAATAAATGAAATGCTCGTGCAACCCTTTACGAGAAAGGGCCGCGACAATGAAACTCCATTCAAGCCGATCAAAAGCTTTTGCAAGGTCTATTTTAAGCATGAAAGCTTGGTTCTTCCAGGAGCTGAGAGCAAAAGAGTGAGTAATTTCTTGGGCAATAATAATATTGTTGCTAATACGTCTACCCTCTGGCAAGTGTGGCTTGAGTCTTTTTGCTAGGCATTTCACAATAATTTTATAAATGACATTACACAGACTAATAGGTCTATAATCTGCAGGAACTAAAGGAACAAGTTTCTTTGGAATCAAAGCAATGTGAGTGTCATTTATATGAGCTGGCATAATACCTGTTTGGAAGAAGTTTCTTACCAGCTGGACAACATCTTGTCCAATCCAAGCCCAGGTTGCTACGTAAAACTCCACATTGAATCCATCCGGTCCAGGCGACGCATTTCTTTTCATATCCTTTAGAGTTTCCCAAATTTCCTGATTATCTGGAATAGTGTAGGTGTAATAATCCTGATTGTTTTGAGGAGGTTGGGTTCCGAGGAAGGGCCTGCCATTGATAGGATTTGAAGCGGCAAAAATAGATCTAAAATAGCTTACAAAAGTATTGCTGATCTGATTTGGCATGAATTGCACAACATCATTTTCATCTTTGACAGAAACTATAGTATTTCTTCGCCTGCGTTTAACAATAGCATGGTGGAAGAAAGAAGTATTTCTATCTCCACTTTTGGCCCACTGCTTTTTTGCTCTCTGCATATATGAATCTGTTAGTTTCGTCATAGTTTGCTCATACCTGGTTGACAGAGTTGCTTCCAATTGATGGTCTTGTTCCTGCAATGGTTTCATCTGAATTTGTTTGAGCTCTTCTTCTATATTGTTAAGCTCCTGTTGCAAGGGTTTTTTCTTTTTACACCAAATCTTTAGGACACCTGCAAGTTGGTTAGTTCTGGCCGAGAAAGATATATTTGTAGAGGATAACCAAGCAGTTTTTGCATAAGACTTAAAATCCTCTTCCTTTATCCACCAATTTTCAAATTTGAAAGAATGCTTAATTTTTCGAACAGGCCCATCAGTAGAAAGTAAAATAGGCGCATGATCACTAAGGGTATGAATAAGAGGCAAGTTATAAACATTTGAAATAGGATAAGCATCACACCACTCTGCATTAACTAAACAACGATCAAGCCTTTCATAGATAGGATTGGAGGAAAAGCGCCTGTTAGTCCAGGTGTAGGCAGGGCCACTAAAAGCAAGATCAAACAAACCACATTGTTTCACTAAAGCACGAAAAGCATTCATACGAAAGCGATCAACATTCGCGGAACTTTTATCCATATCATATAACAATTCATTCATATCCCCAATACAAAGCAAAGGCAAATTGGAGTTATCATAAACAAAAGCGGCAACCTGTTCCCAGATATGGTTAGTCTCTTGATGATAGGGATCACCATAAATACACACAAGACCAAACTGCTTATTACTAGTACTATTAACCACCGTAGCTAAGATAACATGGAAATTAGCGGTATGCACAGAGACTTGAAGATCAGCAGTCCACATTAGCCACAGACCACCCGAGCGTCGTCGAGAAGGGACGACAATACTATCAGACATGTTAAACCTAGTAACAAGATCAACAGATTTAACTTTGGAAGATTTAATTTCGGAGATGAAGGTTACCTGTGCTTTTGCGGAGTTGATCCATCCGAGGGCCTTCATAGCGTATGTTGCTTCTTCCTGCGCCTTTGTGGACTATATGCGCTCCTTTTGATTTGTGGGGAAGCCAGTGAGTGTTTGGCTTCTGAATTTGGGAATGCTTCGCTAGTGGATCGGCGCCCTGTAGGAGGAGGTCAGCGAGGGAAACGCTGGACTCGGCGAGACAAGTGGAAATCGAGCAGCAATCCAAGGCGTCGTCGTGGTGGTAACCAGTGGGGCGGGCGAGTCCAGCGAATTTTTTTTTCTTGCTGGTAAGCCGGGGAACAACGAAAACAATGAGAGGCTGGCTTCACCGTCACAGCGGGAGAAGGTGGGCGAGGGGTACGTCTCAGTCGGAGAGGAAGCTTGTGGTG
Organism: Lolium rigidum; assembly: GCF_022539505.1. NCBI lineage: Eukaryota > Viridiplantae > Streptophyta > Magnoliopsida > Poales > Poaceae > Lolium > Lolium rigidum. The sequence goes on along the minus strand of NC_061513.1, from coordinate 183,224,907 downwards.
AGGGACGAAGAGGATGCAGGCAAATCGGTGGTGGAGCAGCAAGATCGCCGACGGCAATTCCCTTCTATTTCCTTCTCAATCTGCCTTGTTTCTGTGAACCTTGATTTGGGGATTTTGAAGCTGGAAGGATGAAAAGGGGAAGGGATCCGGGAGGAATCAAGCAAACAAGGCAGATTGAGAACAAACTAGAAGGGAATTACAGTAGAACGGCATCACGTCAGTCGCCGGCAAATCGCCAAAGTCGCCACCACGGGCAAGCTTCAGATCGGGTCCGGGTGCAGCACTTCAGTGTTTCCAAGAGTATGCAAAAGTGTAACGTTTTTTCTTGCAGTAAGCAAAGTCTCGAGTAAACAAGGCAGATTGAGAAGGAAGTTAAAATTTTCATACTTAGACTCTCCACTCGGGTCCCGAAGCGTCCCCTAAGAGCGCCCGGATTGAGCATTTGGTGGACGTGTTTCATTCGTGTCGCGTTTGGAGGACGTTGCTCCCCAGTCGCGTCCTCAAACAAAACTTCGGAAATTTTAAACTTAAGCGAGATTCGATTAGATTAGATTCGTCCAAACTTACATAGTTTTGAACGAAATTTGACTAAATTTAAACTAAACCTAATCTAGAAGTACTTGCGGCGGCCGGAGGCGTCGTAGTACTGCTGGAAGTTGTACATCTCGTCGGTGACGACCTCCTGCTTGACGCGCTCGGGGACGGGCTCGTCCTTCACCAAGCCGCTTGGTCCTGCCTTGCCGTCGTCGGTGAGGTCCACGAGCGGCTTGCCGGAGACGCGGATGGACATGGCGATCGCCGTCTCGACGTCGCCCCTCTAGGCGTCCTTGTCGTTGAGCGACGCCAAGAACGCCGCCCGCTGACACTGGGCGATCCTCGGGGTCGTCGCCGCCGGCGATGAGCCGCCGCTCGCCGCTCGTACTCCGCCGCCGCCGCCGCTGCGCCGCTTCCTCCGGCTCCTCCTTCACCTCCGGCTTCGGGATGAGGAGGGCGCCGCCGCGCCTCTCTTGCTGCCGCCGGCTGCCGCTGCCGCCACACCTCGTGTTGACGGGCATCGCTGGCTCCTCTTTCACCTCGCGTTTGGGGACGTTGTAGGGCACCGAGGGGTACGACGAGGACGGCGTCGATCGGGCCGGTCCTAAGGAAGAAGAGTTCGAGGAGGACGAGTACGTCGTCCTCCTCGGCTGCCATTGCGCTGGTCCTCCTCGAGGAGACGGTGGCGGTGACGACGGCGTCTCCAACCTTGGAGCGCCGTTGCGGATGCCGCGGATGACGTTCTCGAGGGTGCGCCCGGAACGCCCTGCAACGGGGAGCGACCGTCCTTGTTCCAGCTGTTGGGCCCGCCGACGAGCCCGTGGGTGCTGTGCATCTCGACGTCGTACTTCGCCTTGAAGTACGTCTTCCACCAGTCGTCGTTGTTGTTGGCCGCCCACGTCGGATCCAACCGCTCGTTGGCGGTGAGTTGAGCCCGCCGGGCGTTGATGCCATCCCTCCATTGGTCCGTGCCCGGCTTCGGTGGCGGCGGGACGCCAATGCCGTTCACGGCCATCTTCCAGCCGCCGCTGCTTGGCGGCCGCATGTCCGGCGGGACTGGATATCGGGCGTGGTACAGCGCCCACACCTCCGGCACGGTTAGGTTGCCGCGGCCGAAGCCGTTCGCCGCGGCGATCTTGCGGGAGGACGAGCCCAACATTTTTGGAGCGGCGAGGAAAAGATCTGTGAGGGGGGAGGCGGCGGCGACGAGAAGGTTTGGGAGCGGTGAGAAACTGGGGGACGAACTGCAGGGCGTCTTAGTGTACATCGGCGGCAGCGGGTGGTTGCACGCAATAACGCCGGCACGGACGGCCACGCGGCCATGCACGACGAGATGCGTCCCTGCGTCGCCTGGGAAAACATGGACGCCATTAACGTCGCTTGACCAAAGGTACGCGGCGGGGTTTTAGGCTTCCGAGCCGCTGACGCATCGGGCCCGCGTCGCTTTTCGTTGTGTCCGGCGTGCCCGGTGCGTCCCTGTGGGACGGGAACAGGCTCGGGGCGCCGGACACCGTATCGGGGGGTGCCGGACAAAAATGGGCTTTGGGGGACGCGACTGGAACCATTTTTTGGTCCGGCGCGCCCCAAATTGATTTGGAGGACGCTTTGGGGACACGACTGGAGATGCTCTTAAGGCCCAAACTGGCAACAAAATAACTTTAAAGTGGGTATTTACATTATAGGAGATTATAGGAGGGAGGTCTAACTTACGGAACAAGAACAAGGGTTAAACAAAAATTATTAGCAACCAAGCTGAATATCACTCTGGCAAAAACGCACTTTCAACCAAGCGAAAGAGGGCTCTAGTCCCTTGAAGATCTGGTCGTTTCTTTCATTCCATAGTAAGGGTGCACGTGTAACACACGTCTAAAAAATATAACACATATCATTAAATTTTTATTATTTTTAATTAAATTAATCGTGTTGTAGTTTTTTTCATGGAGCCACTTAAATATGTCGCATGACCCAACGGTGTAACCGATTGCTTCGTACATGCACTATATAAGGAAAAATTCCCGAAGCGCGAAACCAGGTACAAAATGAACAATGCCATCCTGAAAGAGAATTTTCTTATCAAAGAACATGACACATGAATAATCTAGTCATCATCAACCAGGTCATAAAACTGTACCATGATATCATCAAGGAAATAAATATTTAGTAATGTTAGACAAAATATTTCTCATAAAATTTAACATCCACAAATCGCATCATGATCCACGTGGTTACATAATTTAGCGATTTTTTTTAGAGCAACTTTAGCGATTATTTTAGTGTAATTAAGTGAAAACATCTACAATATAAAGATATTATAATAGTTCTGATTATTATTCAAAGGCGAAGAGGATTTGAAAAATATTAATATAATCTCAATGTTAGCTAGACCAAAAGCAAACGCCTAATATTTATTTTTGCCAAAATAAAACATAAGAGATATTCAATCTTGGCTTATTCCCAAAAGGTTGAAATTTACGTCTGGTTAATATAGCGGGCTATAGCTTATAGCCACAGCGATTTTTGAAGCTATAAAAAGGCTATAGCCGGACTATAGCTGACTAAAATTATATAGCCGATTTGCTAAATAATAGGGAAAAAACTCAATATTTCGGCAATAATTCACAGATGCACAACATAGTAATATAATCACATAAGAGATGCACATAACCAAACATAGTTCACATATAGATCTATTCAAAACATAGTTCACACATATAGTTAAGAACATAATTATACCTAAATATTACAATATCATTAAGTAGCAGGAATTTATGACATAGTGGTATCCATAAATTAGGTGGATCTGAAAATTTTCGGTCAAGTTTTTTTGGCCAGTTGAGCGGGAAGATAGCCGTTATTGGGCTAAATTGGGGCTAAATAGATACAAACTGAGATATAGCAGGGCTATTAGCGGCTATTTTCATTAAAGGATTTATCCGTAGTCGCAGGAATCGGAAAGGTTATAGCCAGGCTATATTAAACAGAGAAATTCGCACTCATTAAGGATAATATATAAATCTTTTTGAAAAGATCAATTACAAGTGGAGAAGATAAAGAAGAAGTACCTTGGTCTAGGTGATGTCGCCCACCGCTAACGGGCTGGAATCGAACATATGTTCTTAGGGTCCGTTTGGTTGATGGACCAATATGTATGGGATGGGATGGATCAGATTTTAAGGATGGGACGATCCACATTAGGGTGATCCCACTTTCTGTTTGGTTCAAAGAATTTGAGGGGATGGGATGACACTACCACTTCCACTCTTCTCTCTCCCAGAGCCGCATGGAGCTTCCCCTCCACTGCTCCCCGCCGACGACGCGTGTACCAGCGGCCGCTCCCCTGCCTCCAGGAGACGGCGAGAGGACTGCTGCCTCCCACGCAGCTGGCGCGACCACCTCCGCTATCCCAGCCTTCCTGCTGCTGCCGCAAGTTCCGGCTCCTCCATCCTCTGCCTCCTGCCGCTGCCACCATTTCCTCACGCCGACGGAGGCGGAGACACGGACCTCATGTCCACCGGATTCTCGGCCGCGGCCACCGCGCGGGTGCTGGAGAGCTCCACATCGCTGCATTCTCCTTCCGTGGGACAAGCAGGTGGATCGGACCAAGCGCCGAAGGACGCCGCGAGGAAGCCCTGCTCCGATGGGTTGGCCATGCCGCGAGTCTCCCGGAGTGGCCGGCGCACCTTCCTGCCTCACCCTCCGTGACCGCAATTACTGCCGGAGAAGTCTGCCCAGCAGATTGCCCGCATCCTACCATTTCTGTGCTTCTCCAACGCCCCCGCATCTCCACAAGGTTCATCAGTTCCCTCTCGTCTCCACAGTCCACACTCCAGGAAATCCCATTCGATAACACAATTGTTCATTTGCCTTCTCCAAATTGTAAATAGGTTGGTGTCCTACTGTCCTGCACTATAAACAATTAGTGTAAGTTTGTACATAGATCCATTGCCATCTCAATGAAATATTATTGGCCAATATCTAGTTGATACTGAGTACTACTGATTGTGCTCGCTCTGTAGTGTTCTTGAGTAGATTTTTGTTGACAATTTTTTGGTCATTCCAGGCCCTTACAACAACCACTAATCAGATCTTTGGTAATTGCTTTTTTTTTGCAGGGATCATTCTTCCATCACACTCTTTCATGTCAGATCAACGAAGAGAGGTTTTCATTCCACAAAACCTTATTTAATTGCATATTACATTGTCTTGCAGCAGTTTTTTTTTTCTCTTAAAATAATTGGCATCTTTCCATCATAAACACATCAAGTGAGCATAACTTTTTAGGAGACCATACCCGTAAAGGTGTAGATTTCTGCAGAGATAAATATGTTTGTGTTGTACAGATATAAGACACAGTTTAACACATCCCTTTACTATTAGTTCTGAAAAGAAGAACATAATTACTTGGGAACTCATAGACGATAAGTCAAGAGTTCAGTATCAAGATGATATGATGTTTGTACATCCTTAGGCCTTATCCTTCAATAACTGTTATCTTTGACAAAAAAAATTGGTGAAGAGTTTTTCTGTTATTTTGACCTATTTCTGCATAATCTTTCTACTTAGGAACAGAAGCAGAATCTCAAGTTAACACGATCTTAATTTATGCCTTCCAGCAAGTACTCACAAAGTTTCTGGAAGAAGCCCGGGTATGCAAGGGATTGCACCCTATCATTGGAAAATTTGATGGTTTACATCTTGTTTCCTGACAGGAAACAAGTCGCTTGGACTGATTTTCTTCTCATAATATTGAAGGGAACACAAATGTTTTTAAGAGAACTGTCCTGGGCCTGGTTGGTGCTTTATTCAACATTATTTTACACCTTCAAAGTCCACTCATTTTCTGTACCTTTAGTTGGTGCTGACTGAGAATAGCATTTTCAGTCGGATCACTACAGACTCAAATAGCTCAGATCCATGTGATGAAGTTCAGTTAAGTCGTTGTCCTGCTTGCTTATTTAGACCGACAGGTGGATTCCTTGTCTACATTTAGGTCTCTGTATAGGAGCATTTATTCCATATGCACCTGAAGTTGTGGCATTGTGCAGCTCTGTTGAAAGTTTGGTCACTGGAATAGTACTCATGAAGTTGGGTTTTTCGAGTATGCAGTTAAGTTGACTGGTGATCTTAGTGTTCCTGCTGGACAGGTTAGCATCCTTTTATTTGGTTTATACTTCTGTACACAGTCTCGATTGCATTTTAACTTATCAATTGTATCACAGATAACTTGTCGTGCTCAGGTTGGGAAGGGCAGCTGTCTTGAGAATCGTGGTGCATATCCGGAAGAGTTTGGTGTGGTAAGCCTAATTATGGAATTAATGTGTCTATTTTGGATGTTTGTCTATATGACAGGCTTTAGTTCATCACTGAGTATAAATGTATAATCTGATGTCTTGAGTATTGTCAATTTTATTTATTGACTCTTCCCCCCAACTCCTATATAATTTAATTTATAGGCAAACACAATGAGAATTGTGAACTCCCCTCTCCTCCCTTGGTCATGGCGTCCTCCCCTACACTCTTTCCGGCGTCGGCACCGCAGGTGGAACAAGGGACTCTTCGCCATCCTCAGTTCCCGTTAGTCCCTAGTGTCTCAGAATGGCGGCCAGACCCTAGCAAGAGAAAGTAGGAGCGGCGCCACCACCGACCTCAACCACCGATGACTCGAGGTCAGACCACTGCTTCTCCTTTCAGTATTTAATTATTCGAACAAAACGTAGTAGATCGATGTTGTTTTCAAGGTCGGCTGTAATGTTGCAGGACCAATTGATAGTTAAGTGCATGGCAAAGCCATGAGTAAATCGTCACTGTAGACTGCAAGATGGGTAATTCAGAGGATCTCTGTTTAGTTGGTACAAGTTTTATGGCCTAATTCTAATCACTGAATCTGGACACAACCAACTTTTGTAGAAGAACTTTGTTGAGCGTATGCCAAAGTCCAATCACTGAATCTAGGGAATTGAATGCAGAGTACGACTCAACCATTTTTAGCTTCTTTGAACAGTCCATATGATGGTTTTCTTTGTGGTCAGTGTCGATCTAGGTTTCCCCCTCAAAAAAAAGACTCGATCTATGTTTTTTTTCTCTATGCTAGATAAAAAGAGAAATTTGGCTACATGTACATTCATCTAGACATCCAAATTCTTATGTACATTGCTGCTGTAATCCATACCCTGCACAATCGCCTATAACTGGGCATGTTTCGAATCTCAAATTGATATGAGTACAAATGCCTTTGCCACACTCTTCTATTATTGCGTATAATGAACTGAGGCGTATAATGAATATATGAGGAGATGGAGAAAGTTAGCTCGTTCTTGTATGCAGTGGCACCTCGTCGCTAGAAAACAATTTGTCCATGTGCATAACTCATAAAAGTACGGCGTGGCTATAACTTGAGCACTGTTGTTGAACCAGTGTAGCATTTCAGGAGTTAGAAGTGGGGCTGTGCTGGAAGTAGGATTAAACTACTTAGGAAAATTTATTTATGCCTGACCCATGTAGGTTCATCTTCATATGCACTACACAACTTTTGTACCTTTCAATAATTATATATGATGTTTTAGGTTGATGTTACATACCTTTGGACTCATTGTTCATACTTAACAAAGATTTTCCATCTAATAATTGCGATGATTCAGATATAGTAGTCATCATAGATGGCCCGTTTTGCTGAACAATTGGATCCATACCTACAATTACATTCTCGACCAAAAAAATTCAGAATTCCGTATATAATTTTGCATTACAGAAACATAATAGAACACATTACCTCCTGCAGGTGCTCTGTACTGCTGTTGGGTGACATCAAGTTGCCCAGTAGTTTGAGAATGACATAAGGTGTTTTCAGCAATCCCTGGGTCTGTTGGCTGCTTTTTAACTCCCGTGCTTGGCGCCGGCGATTTGAAATCTCATCTTTATTTTTTGCATACCTCTCTCTATTTCTCTGCCTTTTGACTTCCTTAGGATCTGCAGCTGTGTAATTGCTCTGGGTTTTTAGTTTTTTACATTGCTCACAATGCTGTTGCATAGATGACATATTTAGGTTCATGTTACTTACCTTGTACTTTCCTGTTAGTTATGTCCTGAAATGGATGGTGGCTAGAAGATGACATTATGATCTGTGCTTCCTCCGTCCATCAAAATTAACTATCAATTACTTGAACAATTAAGGCTCTGGTTTAAATTATATTCAGAAAATATTGACCATGGAAAACCAAGAATTAGCACTAATACTAAAATACATGATATATAAGAAAATAGATGGCATCGTTGGCAGAAAAATTGATTTGCTATTAACTCTATTCAGTTTTTACAATTGAAGTACATTTTTATTCTTGATTGGAGCAGCTTATGCAAACCTTTCTCCCTCATGTGATTTTTCAGCCAGGTTAGCTAAAAGCTCTTGTAACTTACGTTTGTACTGTTTGGTCTCAGGTTGCCTTCTTTAGGTAGATATTCACATCAGTCACCAAGGTGGACTACCTCACCTTGCAAATGAGCTTCGTCAATGTACTGACCAATCATCTCCTCTCTGTCATTACTATTTCCATTCTAACATTATCATCATTATCATGTATACTTATGCTGAGGTTGCGAAGCAGCAGCGATATGAATTCATCCGCTCTTCCCTATATTTAGATCTTACAATTCAAACCCATTTTTTACATTCACACTTAAGCTAGAATCACATATATCTGTTTTTTCATGTCGAGGTTGCCGAGCATGAGTGATATAAATTCATCTAATGTTCCCTCATATTTATAGCTTCTCTATTTGTGACAACGTATGGTAGAAAGATAGAAAGAAAATAGATAGCAGTGTGTGCACTTGTGAAAACAAACCTTTGATTTTGCAGACTTGTAAATTCAAAAGAGAAGCTGCAATCCCTGCAGCGTTGGTTCCACCCTGGGCGCCTGTCGTCGATTTGTGGACGGGTGGCCGGAGACGACGCCGGACGGCGCAGCAGTGGCGATGGTCGGCAGGAGGCGGCCGGCGGTGCAGATCAGGCGCCCGGCGGTGCAGTGGCGGTGGTCGTTCTGGACAGACGGATGGCCGGACGGTTTTACGTTGTGGCTGGGCGCAGCAATGGTGGCGGCCGGTGGTGCAGACTGGGCTGTCGTGCGCGTCAGAAGCGCGGCGGCGAAAGGCCGGTCTGGACGGCGACATGCCGGTTTGGACGGCGACGGAGGCGTCGTCGGCCGGCGCAGGTTTGCTGCAGCAATGGCGGCGTCCGGCGTCGGGCGGTGCGGAGTGGGTTGTCGTTCGCGTCAGAAGCGCCGCGTCGTCGGCCGGAGCACGTTTGCTGCAGTTACGCTATGTACTCCGTATTAGTTTTTTTTTTTTCTTCTGATCGGTAGTGGGATTGGGTGTTTGTACCGGTGAGTCCGCCAGGGATTGTCCGCCCTTGTATGTATCGTTGGATCTGTGATGGAGGGCTCTGATTAGTTGGATCACCACCCTCTCTTCCTTTTTATATTAGTGGAGATATATTCCAAGCTGCGCAAGAGAAAATTTCCACAAAGCTCTTTTTTCGAAAGCAAGGGGGAAAATAATGCCTAAATTCTAAACGAAAGTAGAAGCTCAAAGCCTAATTAATTTAATTATCTCTTTCATTCCATGGACCCGAGAATGCCAATATTAGCACGAATCGTACATAAATGTAACTCGGTAAAGGCCCAATAAAGTTGTTAGCTGCCTGTGAAATCATCTGGAGTATCGTGATAGATGAATCCACTGAATGTTCAGAAAAACCCAGCACTGAACGGAGAAGTTGCAGCAAAAAATAGGTGGTCCCTTGTTAACCCACATATTAAACCTCATTCCACTTGCCAATTTCTTCTTGCCATGATGTCATTTGTGTTTAATCTATTCATAAAGAGCAAACATGCGAAGACTCTTAGCTCTGGGAGTGTTTTCGATTTCCATATTATTTTTTTGCGGGTGATTTCCATATTATGTTGATGACAGGTTCTCTTGGAAGCATACTCCAAGGTATATGAGAATAACTGTGGAAAAACATCACATAGGTTTTGATCGTCTATCCAGAAATCTTTCCATAGTAGGACAAAAATTACCAGCAAGTTGTGATACTTCTATACATCCCAACCAGACCGAAAACATCACACCACCAACAAGATCTGTGTTTGGTTTGAGCGTGTGGGGGCACCAGGATCATAGAGGTTTCTAACCAATTTGATCCAAGGGATGTCCTAAACTAACATTTATGCACTTGTTTAAGAAGGAGGGCATTATTCTGAATCTCCAGGTTAATGACTCCCAAACCTCCATGTTTCTTCGGCCTACATACTGTTGTGGGTATACTTCATAGGTGTACCATCGACAGTGCCTAGATCCGGCAAGCCCGGGTGGCCCACAGACGGTGATGAGGCATGTGGCCCATCGGGCGGCCCAGCTTGTTGTTGATCATGAAGGGAGAAGTCCAGCCCGGGATCGGCAGGCCGGATCCGTACCGACATAGAAGTAACCCGGATCCATGGAGGCCCATGAGGGATCCGGATCCAAGTACGACGTATATGGAAGGCGGATCCGTGACGTGCACGGCAAGATATTGTACCGTAGTTAGGCTATCCGTAATCCGGCTAGGACTCTCCATGTAAACCCTAGATCCGTGCGCCTTTATAAGCCGGATCCCGGGAGCCCTAGAGGCACAACCACAACTCATTGTAACAACGCGAAAGCGCCCGGATAATTCCGGACAAGCAGCAGTAGGCCCCGTCATCGTGCAGGTGTTCCGAAGCCGGGTAACTCGCGTACCACCGTCCCGTGTGCACTCCGCCCTATGGCCCCTACTTCTTCTCCCCTCGTGAGGATCCCTCCTCCGAGGTACCGTCGATTAGGCAACGACGGTTGGCGCCCACCGTGGGGCTCGTGGCGTCCGGAGGCCGGAACCGGGAGGGTTCCGCCATGGGAAGCTACGACGACACCATCGCCGTGGGGCGAGTCCTCTACGCCGGAAATCTGCCGATCGTCCCTCCGGATGAGTGCTCGGATTCCGGCTAAAACCGACCCCATCAAGCTCTCCATCGTCCCGGTTGGCGGCATACACATCTTCATCGGGGAAACCGTCGATTCCGATGGAAACCCACCGGTAAGTAGCGCCGACGCGACCGCCGCCGAGCAGGACGCGGTCGCGAAGATCCGATCCGAGACGCCGGAACTTCCTAGTGAGGATTCCGCCTTAGATCCGGAAAAATCAAAGCCCACCCAATCCGCCCCCGAGCAGGAAACAAAGGTGGAAGACCAATGCGGATCCGCCCGGGTTTCCCGGTGTTAGAGAAGCAAAGGTGTCACTTCGTACACTTCTTGGCCCATACCGCCGGAACCGCCCCTCAAGCGCTCGGAGCTGGTCCCGAGCGGGAAGAGGCACCGGAAAACGTCGCAGATCCGGGTCGGGCTCAGCCTGTCGGAGAAAGCAAAGCTCCGGGTGAAGAGTCGATCTTGGGCAACTCGAGCCCAATCTCCGGTGATACCGCGTCCATGGAATCCGATGACTTCGTCCGAAAGCTTGAGGAGTACGGCCGCGACGATCAGCTCGAGGTCGATTCCGCCTTACCTAAGCGGTGTCCTCGCAACCGTGGCACCGCCGGAAGAGCAGGAAGGTGAAGACGAAAACACCGCCTCCGACCCCGGACCGTCCAATGTCGGATCTCCGCTAGATCGGATCCGTCCCCCGAGGATGTCCTGTCTCCGGAAGAGCCGGTCGAACAAGCACGCATGGACCCGGTCGCAAAGTCCGGTGTCCTCAATAAACCAATAACCCCCGATGATGCCGCAGATCCGGAAGCTCTAGAAGCAACAAGACAGGAGATGCTAGCTACCGCCAAAAAGTTCGCAAATACCGCAGCCGCGATGCTCGGACGAGAGGACGAAGCAGCCAACTTCGTGGAACACTTCAAGAAGAAGGACCGCGAGGTCGATGAATCTCTTGCAAAGGTCGGGGAGCTTGAGAAGCACCGGGAGGCCAAGGTAAAGTTCGTCGAAGAGGAGGAAGCTAGGATCGGGCGTGAAGCCATCCCTCCCCGCGAGGATTACCTTCGCCACCCCCACAGTGCAGCGAGCCGCTCGCAACTCCAAAGGACAATATGAAGAAGGCTCGCTGAGATCTTAAAGAAGAAGAACGAGGAGATTGACATCGAATTCGTTCGCACGCTCGTTGCTTCAGACAGTGAAGCGACGAGCAAGGCCGACACTTCGCGCGAGGTTGGAATCCAATCCGGATCAATGTGTATCTACCGCGCGGAAGGACGCCCGTGTCAATCGCCACCCCGATGATGAATCACGCACCGGATCCTCGGAACGCAGAAGGAAAGTCGTGGAACACCCAAATCCTATCCCCGTACCGTCAAAGACGCCACCGTCGGATCCAAGAAAGGGAAAGGATGCAATGTACTCGGACGTGAGAAGTACCGGAACCCCTCTCCTCCGCCTAATGGTTACCCGCGACCCCCTCGCCGCCGTAGTCCAGCCCGGAAACACCGAGGCCCCAGGGGCATGGTGGAATCGTTATCCGCGACAACGTGCTGCCAAGAAACGAAAACAGGGAGCGCTCGCCGGAACCGCGCCGGAACCAGAACATCCCTCAGGAGCCGGAGCCCAGGAGGAGTCGGAATGAGGAGCGCGACCCAGAACCTCGCCGTAGTCGCGACCCAGAGCCTCGCCGAAGCCATAACCCGGAGCCCCGCCGGCACGACCAAGGCAGCCAACGCCACGGCGAAGGCAGCCATAGGAGCCGGAGTCAGTACCGAGAGGGGCGAGGAGAATCAGAAGCCGGAAGCAAGAAAGCAGATCGGCCCCCTCGCAGGTCTCCCTCACCACCACCTAGCGGTGGCGGCGGAGGTGGAGGCGGAGGCGGTGGCCGGAGATCTCGCTCTCGCTCTCAGTCCCCCCGTCACGATTCGCGCGACGCGCGGGAACGCCTCAACGAATACAGAACCGACTACATCGGACCGAAGTGCTTTGGCAGGATGATTCGAGAGGAACCAAAGCCAAGGAGCTCCCTCAAGCTACCCGGAAACTCGAAGCATTACGATGGCACCGAAAGGCCGGATACCCGGATTGAGGATTACTACAATGCAGTAACCTTCGCCGGAGGAACCCCTAATATCGCTCGCCGCATGCTCCAGCTTGTACCTTGTAGGCCCAGCCCGGATCCGGCTCGGTGACCTCGAGAAAAACTCCATCTTTTGCTGGTTTGACCCGAAGACCGCTTTCGAGAAACACTTCAGGGGCACCTACAAAAGACCTGCCACGGCAAGCGACTTACAAGCTTGTATCCAGAAGAAGGGAGAATCATCAAGAAACTTCCTTACACGATGGTTGGCATGCAGAAACGAATGCGAGAACGTCGACCACACCACCGCCATGTACGCCTTCATTGGTGGACTGCAGAGAGGAGGATTGCTGAGGCACAAGCTTACTTGTTTGGCCAACGCCAACAAACTGACTTTGGACGAGATGATCTCCATCGCCAGTGACCACACTCGCCGCCGATGACGACGCAGGCGGTGATCTCGCAGCTACGACAATTCCCCTGCACCAACAAAAGAAGAACCGCGATAACGGTAACAACAGCGGCCGAAACGCAAGAACCCCGATGACCGGAAGAGTGGCGGATCCGACATGGTCGCCATGGCGTTCCAACGCGGAGGTCCGAGGAGGCGGAAGAGGACGCGGCCGCGGAGGCGGAGCGGGCAGGGGTCGGCAGCATGGCACTGAGGTCACCGCTGGCGGATCCCGCGCCCCGCAAACCTACGAGGAGTACAGAGACATGCCCTGCCTGGCCCACTTGGATCCGGCTACGGGGAAGTCCACTCATACCAACCGCAACTGCAAATGGGTCAACGACCTCAAGAACGACCCGGAAGCAGGATACAAGCGAGCCCGGAAGCACCGCCCACGCGGCAAAGGAGGCAAGGGGAAGAACAAGGACAAGGAGGAGGACGAGCTTCCGAGGCGATGGACGAGGATGATAACTCGCCGGATCCCAAAGCCGGAACCGCAGGAAAATCCAACCCCTTCGAGAAGAAGAGCGTGGGGGCTTACCACACCTTCCTCGGAACCCCCACGATCCGCGCTGCAAAATCAGCTACCCGGTTCCCGAACGCCACGGTTCCGGCCGTGCCGCGATATGTCGGGTGGTCGGAAGTTCCGTGCACATTTGACAGGGCGGATCATCCCGCCTCGTGCCAAAAGAATATTACGCCTTGGTTGTGAGTCCCCGCATAGACGGGTATGACTTCTCCAAGTGCCTCATGGATGGCGGAGCCAGCTTGAACATCATGTACCTGGAGACTCGGGAGCGGATGAACCTCACCAAGGAACAGCTCAAGCACAAGCACAACCGAGTTTCACGGCGTGGTTCCGGGTAAGAAGGCGAACTCCCTCGGCAGCATCACACTTCCCGTGGCCTTCGGCGATGTTCATAATTTCCGCGAGGAGAAGATCACGTTCGAAGTTGTGCCCTTCAAGAGCTCCTACCATGTCATCTTCGGCAGGCCCACCTACCACAAGTTCCACGCAAGGGCGTGCTATATCTACAACAAGCTCAAGATGCCGGGTCCCAACGGTATGATCACCATAACCGGAGACTACAAAAAGGCTCATGAGTGCGAGTTGGGCGAAGCCGCCTTCGCGAGTCCGTCATATCCGGAGAAGAGCCGAAAGGCTACAGGGCCGCGGTGGATCCGACTGAGATGCAGACCACCAAGAAGCAGATCTCCGAGCAGAAAACCTCCTTCAAGCCCGCGATAGAAACTAAGAAGCATGACCTTATTCCGGGTGACTCTTCCAAACAGGTTTCAGTCGGGGCAAACATGGACCCTAAATAGGAAAGCGCGCTCGTCGAGTTCCTCCGCGCTAACATGGATATCTTCGCATGGCAACCTCTCGACATGTCCGGAGTACCTAGGGAACTCGCCGAGCACTACCTCAACATCAATCCGGGGGCTAAACCAGTGAAGCAAGCTATGCGACGCTTTGGAGACAAGAAGCGCCGCGCCATAGGAATGGAACTAGCAAAGTTACTAGAAGCAGGTTTTGTAATAGAAGTTATTCACACCGATTGGGTCGCGAATCCCGTCCTTGTACCCAAAAAGAACACCGAAATACTAAGAATGTGCATCGATTACTCCGGCTTGAACAAACATTGCCCGAAGGATCCGTTCCCCTTGCCGCGCATTGACCAAGTCATTGATTCGACGGCAGGGGCGGAACTTCGTGTTTTCTTGATGCGTATTCCGGGTATCATCGGATCCGGATGAAGGAATCCGACCAAAAGGCGACTTCATTCATAACCCCGTTTGGTACTTACCGCTATGTTACTATGCCTTTTGGTTTGAAAAATGCAGGTGCTACTTACCAACGTACGATGCAGCGGTGCCTGAAGGACCAAATTGGCCGGAACGTGCACGCTTACGTCGACGACATCGCGGTCATGACCCGGAAAGGATCCGACTTGATCAGCGACCTCACAGAAACCTTCAACAACCTCCGCAGGTACAAGATGATGTTGAATCCGCTGAAGTGCGTTTTTGGCGTGCCAGCCGGAAAACTCCTTGGCTTCATAGTCTCTCACAGAGGCATTGAGGTGAACCCGGAAAAGATCAAGGCAATCCCGTGTATCAAACGGCCAACTTGTCTCAAAGATGTGCAACGACTAACCGGTTGCGTTGCAGCAATCAGCCAGGTTTGTTAGCCGTCTTGGCGAGAAGGCGCTACCTCCGTACAAGCTGCTGAAGAAAACAGACAAATTTGTCCGGGACGACGCAGCCGACGCAGCTCTCCGTGGGTTGAAGGAAATACTAACCTCCCCACCTATCTTGGCAGCCCCGAGAGAGTCGAGCCAATGCTCCTTTATCCGGCGGCTACCAACAAGGTCGTCGGCCTCGTCATCGTGGTGGAGCGAAAGGAAGAAGGTCATGAATATGACGTCCAAAGACCTGTCTACTACATAAGCGAGGTGCC
The DNA here is from genome assembly GCF_022539505.1 of Lolium rigidum. Classification (NCBI taxonomy): domain Eukaryota; kingdom Viridiplantae; phylum Streptophyta; class Magnoliopsida; order Poales; family Poaceae; genus Lolium; species Lolium rigidum. The sequence goes on along the minus strand of NC_061513.1, from coordinate 183,209,391 downwards.
GACGGAGTCAAAGCAAAGATACCCTCACTTTCAGAAGCTAGCTTATGGAGTATTCCTAGGCAGCCGGAAATTGAGACACTACTTTCAAGAGCACCCAGTAACAGTTGTGAGTAAAGCTCCGCTGTCAACAATTCTCAACAACGCTGACGCAACAGGACGAACAGCCTAAATGGGGCATCGAATTATCCGCCTTCGACATCGCTTACAAGCCAAGGACCGCGGTCAAATCCCAAGTCTTGGCAGAGTTCGTTGCGGATTGGACAGAAGCTCCGGATGCAAGTCCGGAGCCGGAACCGAAAACATGGGTCATGCACTTCGACGGATCCAAGCAGCATCAAGGCTCGGGAGCCGGAGTCACCCCGAAGTCCCCTACCGGAGAAGAACCGCAGTATGTTCCGCAGATCCACTTCGAAGCTACAAATAACATGGCGGAATACGAGGCTCTACTACACGGTCCGCGCATCGCTAAGGAAATCGGGATCAAGCACATCATATGTCGTGGAGATTCCGACCCGGTGGCACAACAAGTAGCCGGAACCTGGAACGCCGTAAATTCCGTCATGGCGGCCTACGAGAGACGAAGTTGACGAGCTCGCCAAGTGCTTCCTCGGATACGAAGTCAAGTACGTCGAAGAGACGACAATACAGCGCGGATATGCTATCCAAGCTCGGATCCGGCAGAAGACCAATTCCGCCCGGAATTTTCCTAGAGCATCTCCGGATACCCTCGGTGAAGGGCGCTAACCCGGAAAACCCGGATGTGGCGGTGTCTCCGGCTAAAGAGGTATTGGCTACCATTCCGGCTTGGACACAGACCTTTCCTGGACTACCTCATCGATCGAAGCTGCCGGAGGACGAGGTCCTCGCGCGCCGGATCATCGACGAGCACGATCCTACACAATTGTCGATGGACAGCTCTACAAACGAAGCGCAACAGGGTGTTTCTCAAATGCGTCTCCAATCAAGATGGCATTGAAATCCTCGGAGAGATCCACGCAGGGGATTGCGGGCACCATGCCGCTCCCGCATCACTCGTTGCAAAAGCTTTTCGGCTAGGCTTTTATTGGCTCACAGCTAAAGAAGATGCCGATAAGATAGTCAAGACCTGCCGAGGTTGTCGATACTACGCTACTCAACCAAACGCTCCAGCCCAAGAGCTGAAGACCATACCTATCACCCGGCCATTTGCGGTCCGGGGGCTCGATATGGTTGGTAAATTGAAAAGATCATCTCCTGGCGGTTGTGAATACCTCCCGGTCGCCGTTGACAAGTTCAGCAAGTGGATCGAGGCCAAGCCGGTGAGAAAAGCCGATGGTGCTACGGCACTAAAATTCGTCTGCAGCCTCGTGATGAGATTCGGCATCCCACACAGCATAATCACAGATAATGGCACGAACTTCGCTCAAGGAGAATTAAAGGATTATTGTGAGACAATGGGGATACGACTGGACCTCGCATCTGTGGCTCATCCACAGTCCAATGGTCAAGTTGAAAGGGCTAACGGCCTAATATTATCGGAATTAAACCACGCCTTGAAGGACCGCTGCGACGAGCAGCTGGAGCTTGGGCTGACGAGTTGGAAGCTGTTCCGTGGAGTTTACGAACTACCCCTAACGGATCAACGAGGTTTACTCCCTTTTTCCCGGTATACGGATCCGAAGCCGTGCTCCCCTCCGACATCATCCACGATTCACCGCGAGTTTCCGCCTACAATGAAGAAACAAGTCGACGAGGCCGGACAGCCTATCCGTGGACCTGATCGAGGAAGCTCGGAACTTAGCGGACCAAAGATCCGCCATCTATCGGCAAAGGCTCCGACGTTATCACAGTCGTCGAGTCCGGAAACGCTCCTTCATGGCAGGAGACCTGGTCCTCCGCCTTCGACAGGTGAAAGACCATAAGCTGCAATCCCCATGGGAAGGACCTTTCGTCGTTAGCAAAGTACTTCACAACGGGTCGTACTACCTTGTTGATTTCCGCGAGCTAAGGGATAGACCCGCTAATTGGCGCCGGAAACGCAAGCGTGAGGATCCGGATGACATCTACGATGAAACAGATCGCCCTTGGAATATAGCACAGCTACGTCCTTTCTACACTTAGAATATTTTTTCGAGTTACAAACTCGTAATAATTATACATGATCAATGAAATAAAGCTTATGGTTCACTCTTTGAGTCTTTTACCTCCTTTACTTGTTCATTTTAGATCGTGTATGTTTTTTCCGACTAAAACCGCAGAGCTGGATATTTCCGCCTAGGCGTGTATGAAAGTTGTGATTTTCAAAATCGTCCTTTAGGACGTAAGCTTAAGTTTTCCGATTAAGTTGTTATCTCGTTGCGAACTCGTGGATTCCTAGTAGCGATTTCCGGCACCTACGCCTGGGGGCTTGTTTCCGCGGTTATGGACGGATTGCCATTGGGCTTCGTCGCCGCTGGCGAGCGTTTCCGGCTAAGGTTTTCCGGCTCGTGGAAGGTCAAGCGGGCAAGCCGGAAAATAACGAAGTCGGCACTTGCTTTCCGACATAAAACGAAACATGCGCATAATATTAAACGGATAGCGGGATAAAGTGTTTCCGCCCCATGCATAATCGTTTCGTTCCTAGCTACTTAAAGAATTTAAAGTCTTATTACAAACCCTCGCTGGGGTCAAAATGATGCATTGTTTTTTCCCGCAGGAATAAAAGTTCTCATTCCCCCTTAGCCGGAGAAGTCTTGCCTTCTGGATCCTGTTCCTTGGCGCCTTCGGCCGGAGAAGACACGTCTTCATCACTTTCTTCAGAGGCAGCAGTGCTGGTCTTGGGTTCCTCTTGGGGAGTATTCTTCGAGCTGGTCCGAGTAAGTCGGGTTCCGGATTCCGCAGGTCGCGCCTTGGCGGCGAGTTCCTTCGAAGTTCCGCTTCTAAGGACTCGTCGGCAGGAAGGACGACCTTGTCGTAGAATTCCTCATGCCGGATCCTACGCGCGATACGGGTGTCGTAGCCGCTCACTGCATCCAGGAGAGCGCTAACATCCGCATCTGCAGGAACGCCCGTGGTTACCCGATCAAGATCAAGATCCGCATGATGCGCTAGGCACATGGTCAAGGCCATCGCAGCCGCGCCTCGGGCCGACGACGCTTGCGGATCCGTTACCAGCTCCGGCAGAACATCCATCTTTCCAATAAGTTTCCGGACGTCGCAAGTACGACACCTCTTGATGGATAAGTTATAGCATATCTTGCGGGAGGCGGAGATGAGATCTTTGCGGTCATCGCCCGCAAGTTGAAGAAGGTCATCTCGCGGGAACAAATTCCGGCGCTCTTCGGAATACCCAAGCGGTTCCGCACACAACAGGTGAGGACATAAGCATAAAGTAAAGTGTCGGAACAAATATCCGGGCAAGGTTCTAGTATCGGTACCCAAGATGTTCTCATTGAGCAAATCCCGATGCTGTTCTCGCGGTCTCCATATACTTCCGGAGTCCATTGAGCTCTTTTAGCTGAGATTTGATAGTTTCACCGTCAACGTTTAGCTTCAATTTCAGCTCCGCTTTCTCCTTCGCATGCTCGGAGTTTTTCTCCGCCAGCTGCTTTTCGGCTTGCTCTTTCTTAAGTTCCGCCTCCTTTAGCTTCGTCTCCAAATCTTGGTACGAGGAGCGCAGGTTCTCAAGTTCGGTCGAGGCTGTAGCAAGGGAAGAGGATGCGCCTATAATAATATAAGTTAACAGTAAGTTCAAAGTCGGAAATTGGTTAATGACGAAGAAGGCGGAAACCAACCTTGGGCGTCCGCCAGTTGTTTAGCCAAATCTGCATTCTCATCCTTCAGGGTCCGGATACTTTCCGCCTGACTCAGAGTAACGCGGCGCTGCAAGGCAATGTTCTTGTGCAGCTCGTAGTGCAGCGCCTGCTGTTCCTGTAAAATTTACACAGTGCAGGAATAAAGAATTCCGCCTGTAGCAGTGGTTTCTCTTAAAAGCATCATTGCCGGAACTTTTCCGCCATAATGCTTGGGGGCTACTGGTTCATTCTAAAAAACTTTCCCGGAAGTAATTTTTCTCTAAGCATCTAAGCGCTAACTACTTTTTCAGCTTCCGCTTACATGCTTGGGGGCTACCGGGGAGTACCTTTTGCTTACGTACGAGCTTGTCGAAGAACTGGCCGACATCCTTTTTAAAATCTTGAATCTCCGATGTCGCGGCATCGGGTTTCCCCCGTGCATTGTTCAAGCATGGCGTTGAGCAGGTCTTGTTCAAGCTCCCATTTCTCCGCCTCGGACAGCTTGTTGAAGAACTTGGTAGCATACGCTTTGGGGGTGGAAGTGATGTCGGCCGGATCTCCGAAGTTCTTCGGAAAACGACGATGTCGCCGGCGCCATCTCCGGCCTTCTCGGAAGAAGTGACTTCAGCCCCTCCTTGGCCTTGTTCTCCTGCATCTTCTTGGGCGGGGCCTTTGGCCTTGGGATCTTCTCCACCTACCTTGTCGCCGCTGACCGGAATAATTTCCGGTGGAGTGTTGGTGGCGGGAGGGGGAGACGGGTCAGCCCGCGGAGGAGATGGCCGAGGAGTGGGGTGAGAAGCACTTGGCGGAGCCGGAGTAGCTGGACCGACTGCCGGAGATTTCTTCATGTATTTGGTAATGGGCTCCTCGGGCTGGCGGTCCGCGTGGCGGCGGGTTTCGGGTTCCCGCAAACAGGTGAAAGGATTCGGACAAGAGATAATTTCGCTAAGTTAAAATCGTGTCATGCTCGGAAACTTACGAGGCGCCGGGGATAATGGGGCGCGTGCCTTGGCCGGCTGTTGAGAGCATCCGTATACGTGCACGCTCCGCTTTCCTTGAGTCTAGCGGAGGTGGTTTTACCGTCTTCGGTTTCTTGGCGGAGGCCTCGCCGCTAGCTCCGGCTTCAGAGCCGGAAGCCTTGGCGCGGGGACGCTTTGTAGGTCGAGGGGCCGCCTTGCGAGGTGCCTGTTCCTCTTCCTCCTCGTCGTCATCCGGAACCTCCTCCGCCGTGTCTTCGGTAACGGGAACACGGAGAATGGCGCGAAAGTCTTCCTCCGCCAAAGTGTTGAGCTGGAGGGAAAATGAATAAAGTTAAAGATGAACATCCAAAAGTTTGTGAAGTTTGGAACAGTGAAAAGGACGAAGCTTACCGGAGGACATTGGTCGCTTGTAAAAATGTCTTTGGTTAGTTCCGGGACCTGTTGGCCCCTCGGAATCTTCACCAACGTCTTGATCCTTCTCTTCAGAGAGTCGGCCGGAAGATCGTGGCGGGTAACCCGGAGAGGATCATCCGCCCCGGTATATGCGCACATCAGGCGCGCGTTGTAGCGTAGAGGCTGGATTCTCCGGGAAAACCAGCTAAGTGTAAGCTGGGCTCCGGTTAGCCCGTCGTGGACTAGCCAGGAGATTCTCCGCGCCGCCTTCTCCAGAATTGGGGTCTGGGCGAGCGAAGGGACGAAGCTCCAGCTCGCGAGTTCTTCCGGAGGTTCGTTGATGAACTGAGGCAGGCCTTCATGGACCTTCGGAACCGAAGCATTCTTCTCATAAAACCATCCGGCGTTCCAAGTACCGGACGGATTCGTGTGAGTCATGGGGAGGGTACATGCGACTAGGGCGGAGCATAAACGTCATGCTTCCGCAGTTCACCATAGCTTTCTCCTTGGTTTCTTTCTTCACCCGGAAAAAGAACTGCCACAACTTAACGTCTGGCCGGATCCCAAGATGTCCTTCGCAGAGAGTCACGAAGTTGGACAGAAGAAGGTATGAGTTCGGGCAAATGTTGTGGGGCTGGAGCCCGTAGGTGCCGAGGATGGAGAGAAAAATTCCGAACAAGGAAGTGAAAGTCCGCGTTCCACCCAAGCCTTGGTCATAACGACTTCTCCGGTTTCCGGCTTGGGGACGACGGAATCACGTGTGAAGCTCCAAGTGTGAGGAGATCATTCCTTCGTTCCGGAGCTCTCTAAGCTCCACGTCCGTGGTTTCGCAGGGCCACCATTGACCCCGTTCTCCTTCGCGGATCCGGGCCTTGGACGCCTTCTTGCTTTCCGCCTCCCGCACCTTTGCTGCCATCCGAGCTTGTCCCTCGAGTTCCTCTTGGAGCTCTTGAAGGGTAGGAATCCGGCTTGGAGCGGCGCTGGAAGATGCGGAAAAAGGTTGAGCTAGTCTTAAGTCGGAAATATATGGTGGCAGGAATGATATGGGATCCGGGCATATGGGTTCTATTTGGTTGAGATCCGGGCTACTCGAAGAGCTACCGAGTGCAAAGTGACGATTCGAGTGGCATGCTTCCGGCTGCACCCATACAAAGTGTTTGAGTACCCGGATCACTGAACCTATCTTCTACACTACGTTGTCTTCTACAAGGCCGGCGTACTTACCGCTAATGGCGCGGTGGCTCGACGGAGCTCCGGCGGAGTTGAGGTCGCTGAACTTGGAGGAAGTCGACTCGCGTAACCACGAATCGGCGGCGGAGCGAGTTTCTCGTTCAAACGTGATGATCTTGGTGCGAGGGGAGCCTCGGTTCGGCGGCGCGCGAGGTTCACCGTGACGAAGTTCGCCGGAGTCTAGATCTGGCGGGCGGCGCGGCGCGAGGAGGAAGACGATGTGGTGAGAGGGGGTGAAAGAATGAATTTTTACCGGGCCGCGGGGTATTTATAGGCCGCGCTCGGAGATTCGGGATCCGGATCCGACGGTGGAAACCGAACGGTCACACCGTTGGATGGTTGACACGTGTTTAGGTCAAATGCGGTAAAACGACGTGGAGGTGATTTGACTGCGCGCTCCCGAAAATTCCGGCTGAAGATTTGCATCCGCGAAGATTTAGCGCGGGAAATGAGGAAGTTGTGCGCGGGAAATAAGGAACTTCCGTTGTTGAGTATGATCAGAAGATGAAGGATTTCCGAAGCCGTTTGAGTCTTTTAAGATTCCGGGTAATTTTGTGAAGATAAGTTGTCTCTCATTCGAACGGGAAGTAACCCGGAAATGTTCTTTGGAACGTCGATGGATGAAGTCCCGCGGGATGGGAGCATTTTCCGGCTATAAGTTGGGAAAAAGAAGAAAATGCAAAGTTGGAGCTCTTCAAGTTTCTCCGCGTTACCAACGTTTGCCGGAGATCGTGTTGGACCAGCAAGGCGGAAACTGCAGGCGAAACTCGGAGAACTCTGGGGGCTACTCGTTGTGGGTATACTTCATAGGTGTACCATCGACAGTGCCTAGATCCGGCAAGCCCGGGTGGCCCACAGATGGTGATGAGGCATGTGGCCCATCGGGCGGCCCAGTTGCTGTTGATCATGAAGGAAGAAGTCCAGCCCAGGATCGGCAGGCCGGATCCGTACCGACATAGAAGTAACCCGGATCCATGGAGGCCCATGAGGGATCCGGATCCGATACGACGTATATGGAAGGCGGATCCGTGACGTGCACGGCAAGATATTGTACCGTAGTTAGGCTATCCGTAATCCGGCTAGGACTCTCCATGTAAACCCTAGATCCGTGCGCCTTTATAAGCCGGATCCCGGGAGCCCTAGAGGCACAACCACAACTCATTGTAACAACGCGAAAGCGCCCAGATAATTCCAGACAAGCAGCAGTAGGCCCTGTCATCGTGCAGGTGTTCCGAAGCTGGGTAACTCGCGTACCACCGTCCCGTGTGCACTCCGCCCTATGGCCCCTACTTCTTCTCCCCTCGTGAGGATCCCTCCTCCGAGGTACCGTCGATTAGGCAACGACACATACCATTCGCCAAGCTGCAAATTAGTGGATAGTGCCTTCTCGCTTGGTCCTAATATTTAAGAGTAAATTCCAGTTTTTACCTCCTTCTTTGATAATTTTGACACTAATTACCCCATTTAGAAATTTGTCATCCTAATTTCTCCATTTAGCAAAAAATGTGCCAATTTTCACCCCTTCTAAAATTTTGTGCATATTTTTATTGATGAATCCTAGTGCCAGGCACAGTCGCGTGCCAGTTTTTTTAATTTATAACTATTATACGGAAAAAGCAAATCAAACAATAGACCACGCTGCTATACCATGTTAATGTTTGAGAACAATTTACCACAATCAAGTGCTCTTCCTACCCATAGAGTATGCAAGTACTTCTCCCATGGACACGCTGATTTATTCTACCATGAAGGACATGTCGTGTCTTCCTGAAAGAAAGAACAGACTGTGTCCTGTTTAAGCCGATCAAAAGCTGTGCTACGTCAAACTGAACACCGCTCCTGATCCGTTGATCTATTAAAAGAGGTAAAAGTTGGCAACACTTTTGCTAAATGGGGTATAAAATAAAAATTAGCTAAATAGGATAATTAGTGTAAAAAATATTAAATTAGGAAGTAAAAACAGGATTTTAGACTGATTTTTGCAATTTAAGGGAACACAAGCTCGAGATAGCCACTGTATCCCAAAAAGCGAGTACTTGCATTCAGTGTTCTTTGAATCTGACTCATAAGGGGCAGAAGATCTTCGATTGTAGGTTTGGTTGTGTCTTGGGTTAGGCCTACGTAACCAAATGGTAGGGTACAAATTTCACAAGCGAAAGTGTTGGCCATAATCTCCATTCTCTTATCTGATATACAATTATAGTCATAATACATGATTTTGCATAGTTCACTTTGAGACCCGTTGCTCGACTGTTCAGAAGTAATTCTTTTAGCGTTGTGAGCTGGGAATGAGAGTCTTGCATTATTAATAGAGTGTCGTTGGCGTATTGAACTATAGGGTAGTCTGACCCAGAGATAGGCAATGGAGCAACCAGAGTACGCTTTTGACACGAAAGATTAACCATTGCTTGTAACAATTCTGTGCCCATGCCAAAAAGAAGGGAGGAAGTGGGTCTCCTTGTCGAACCCAATGCCGACATGGGAATTTTTTTCCAGGGTACACCCTTTAACAGAATTGAAGAAGTTCTGGAAGCAAGGATAGAGCCTACCATGTTTGATCCATGCACTCTTCAAATCCAAGGCAATAAATGATTTTTAGGATATCACTATGCTCCATGGTATCGAAAGCCTTTGCAAAATCCAGCATAAGGACAATGCATTCCCTCTTTGTTTGCTTGTACTGGATATATTCATATGCCCAAGCAACACGGTCTTGAATCGTACGTGATTTAATAAATCCATAGTGGTTAATGCTCACAATATCTAGAATTCTTGATTGCGGCCTATTTGCCATTAACTTTGTCAAAATCTTGAGAAAAATATTTAAGAGAGAGATTAATATAAAATCATTAGACCCCTTAGGAGATTAGATTTTTGGAATCAGAGTAGATTTAGGAGATGCTTCGGGTAATTAAATTGTGTGGAGAGAAACCGGTAGAATGGAGAACGAATCTAGATGTTTAATCGAGCGGTTCTCTAGGGTGTGTGGTATAGCCACCCGGTGGCAACACAACATTTCCCAATCAACGAATCATTGATGCTTTGAAGGTTTACCTTCCCCTCCCAAAATTCCTAACATAATTTGTAGAAGCCATTTGATGACTAGCCAATAGATTTTGAGGAACAACCATGTGAAGCCATCTGGTTCAGGAGCTTTGTCATTTCGCATAGAGGCAACCACCTTGTCAATTTCTTCATGTGAGAATGGATCTGAAAGCTTCCCAAGGTTTTCATGGGTGGCAAGTACAAAGAGAAATCAAAGTTATGATCAGTGTCAATAGAAATTCCAGGCCTTTCCTTGTAAGTTTTCCAACAAACCCATCATCTCCTGTGAGAGAGGAAGTAGAGTTCTTGAAATCTAACTGTTGGAGATAGTGCTCTAGAGGCAAATAATAAAAGTTGTTCACTATAATATCTCAATAGTTCATAATAGTTTCTTGCCATGCTATAACTGTATTAATCGGAAATATTGATACACGTGTGGTATTGTAAACAAATCAGGGTCCCTAGTGAGCATATATGCGAACTAGCTCATTAAGCTCATTCGATGGTCGAGGTTTCCTGATCATAGACACACATGCCATTGAAAATGGGGTCATATCATTAGGTGAATGGTATGATGGACATTCCCACTATAAGTATTGCAACACGATCAAGTCACAAAGTTCATGTTGCGATATTTATGAAAGCATAGAAACCTAAGTCCTTAGACCGTGAGATCATATATAATCACTATCATCGGAGGCTACTCTGATTGCATCAAACGGCATTCCGTGGCAGGATGATCATAAAGGGGTTTTCGGGTATTCCGAATGGGGTAGCTGAGGCGTATGTATCGAAAGAGGTATTTGTTCATCCGCGTGACGGAAGATACTCTGGTTCTTTTCGCGAAAGCCCTAGCATCCACATAAAATTTGCAAGAGATACACCAGAGGTGTCTGGCTTTATGTTGCGAGGGGTTTTGTAACATGGTATGGTCATGGTGTAAAGTAGTTTTCTTGCTTGTTGTTGCTAAGTTGTAGTGATAGCCGATCACCATGATGGTCGATCAACTAGAGGCGCCATGACGTGGGTGACATGCCAGATCACACGATGGAGATCTAGTTGCGTAAATGAATCACCCATATCATGTCACATAATACATTTGATGTATACCTTTGACTCATCTTGTTAGTTGCTAGCGTTAAGTTCACGATGGTAAAACTAAATAAGATGATCCTGAACTTAATACCAATAAAGTGTTCTCCCATTAGTGTGCACCACTAAGAAAGTTCTTCGCTATGAGGGGCAGGCCGCGACGATGGGGTGTCAAACATATTGACATTCACATACGGTGGGTGTAAGCCACGTTGCACTCCGAACACTAAAGGTTGAATTGGCAAGCCTAGCATGTGCATAGACATGGCCTCGGAACACGACAGATCGAAAGATCGAGCATGAGTCACATGAATGTTGTGATCGATATTTCGATAGTCTACCTTTGCAATTATGCCGATGGCCGTGACGATTGGAGGATGCATATAATACGTGCATTTTACATCATAAATATTGTTACGTATATGTTTAATTTTCATTGATATTTGCCATCACACATCATTATTTATGCATTTTTAGTTGAGTTCCGGGACTTTGCTACAAACTCCCTTTCATTGGTATTTAATTTCTGGGAGGGAGAAAACCTCCTTTTTAGTATTTTGTTGTTTCAGAGACCTTCTGGACACCTAAAAATCGAAGGAAAAATACCTGATCAGTTTTTCACCAAGAGAAGGACCGTGGGCCAAAGAATCACGCGAGGGGAGCCACGAGGGACAAAAGAGGACATGTCCCCCCCCCCCGCCTGGGCGCGCCACCTATGCCCGTTTTGCCCTCGAGTGTCGCCTTGGGCCCCCTTTTATACAGACGTCTCAGTTTCACCCAAAAACCTAAGCCATATTTTTCTTGAGATTTATTGAGGCGGCGGCGGAGTCGAAAGTCCTCTCCTACTTCGAGAGAGGGCAGATCCTGCCGCACCGGTGCCTCCGGTGAAGGGGAAATCGATGCCATCATCATCACCACTCCTTCTTGACGTAGGGGGCATCTCCATCAGCACCATCATCACCACCATCACCATCTACGAGATCAACTTCATCCCCCTCATAGTTTGTGTTTGATTGAACCCCGATATTGTTTTAAAGGCTAGTTGCATGTCTGTGATTGGTACTTTTTCATTATTTGGTGGAGATATTGTACTTTCATATTGTGTTGTAATCATTATGCCTCTGGTCCATATCATGTTTGACACTTGTGAGTAGTTCCCCGTGTTCCCGAGGGCATAGGATGATCTGGCTATGATTCTATATGATGTGCGATGAGTATTTGATCAAGTTTTTATATTTTATGTTCTTCTATGATGGTTTTATGCGAATGTAGACTGCATATTACTTCACATATATGGGCTCATAGGGCTACACTTTAATGTAATGAATGAGTGTTGGAAGAGACGGAATGACAGAAACCATTTCAAATACTTTGAGTTGCATTAGAGGGGTTTATGTCGGGGACCAATGATCTAATTGCTATGGTGGGACATTTATGTCTTAATGATTCTTATACTTGCAAATGAGAATGGCTCTAGGACCCATCATAAGGGCTGCATGCTCATATCCATGGCTGCACCTAATTTAGGCTCCGCCCTTAAGCAAATAAAACTTGACATAATATTTACCATGTTGTGTAGAACTCTTAATGTAAATGAATCCATGCCACCCTCGGGAACACTTGTCTCATATAAGCACACACACTTGAGCTTGTCCTCGTGCTGCATAGAAGATTGGGCTTTCTCTCATTGAGAGCATTTACATGTTGCTATTTACTTTCTGCATTTTACTTTATTTCAAACTATGCACCAAAAACTGATGCATTATTATTGTTGTTTAGTTGTCAAATCCGCTAACCAATACCTTCAGCTCCTCGTGGGTTCGACAATCTTTCTTATTGAAAAGTACTACAACTGATCTCCTCCACTTGGGAGCCATCAAGACACTTTTCTGGCGCCGTTGCCGGGGAGCATAGCGCTATTGGGTAAGTGGTTTGGTAAGGAAGCTTTTATTGTTTTTTTTATTTACTAATTTGCTCAACATGGGTACTTCAAGTTGTGATAAGATGAGCTTAACTTTATATGAATATGTTCAGTTCGTTAAAGATAATATTGAGAAGCCCCCTGAACCAAAATTGGCATATCAAATTCCTATTGGTATTGCTAAAAGAGCTATGAAACTAACTTTTATAGGGGATAAAAGTCAAACTGCTATGGGACATCTACATACTATTGAAGATCTATGCTCTCTATTCAAATTATCTGGTATTCCACATGATGAAGTGAAGAGAAAATTATTATATCTATCTCTTCCTGGTGTTGCTCGCATATATTTTAATTAGATATTTGAATGATAAATGTCGTCTTGATTGGGAATATCTGAGGAAAGCCTTCTAACTTAAATACTATACTCCTAAAGAAGCTTATGATGATCGTTGTAACATTTATAATTTTTGGCCTCATCTTGGAGAAAGTATTGCTCAAGCTTGGGGGAGGCTTAATGAACTCATCTGTAAGAATCATTATCGTGGTATTCCTGATAGTCTTATATTGATGAATTTCTATATGAGGCTACCAAGCATCATAGGGACTTTCTGGATAATTCATCTGAAGGGAGTTTTACAAATAGAACTCAGCAAGAAGCAAGGGATTTATTAGATAGTATTGCTAATAATATTGTTGCATGGGATCTTGATAAAGGTAACCAATCTTGTTTTGAATATGCATGTGTAGAGAATTTCTCTACTACTATATTGTATGAATAATTAAAGAATAGGTTTGGCCTTCATCCTCATGTCTTAGTAGAAGTTACTAAATATTTTGTTAACCATTTGAATGTTCCTAAGAAGGGATTTAAAGTTTATGTTGAACCTCTTAAAAATTGAGAAGCAAGTTCAACAAGCATCCTCTGTCATAATAGAAGAATATGTTGAATATCCTCCATATCCAAGCAGGGTGAAGGAAAATTTACTCATCACTGTTGCAAATAAGAGTGCTTGAAGATGTCATGAACCATATGAACAAATTGATATGGAGCATCAAATTTTGGCCATTAAGGAATTAAATGAAGAAACTCCTTGTGATGTTTGTTTATGTGAAGATTCCACTAAGGTAATACTACTAAAGTTGGTAAACCTAATATATCATTGATGGCGTGTATTTCACACGTTCGTTGGGAACCCCAAGAGGAAGGTATGATGCGCACAGCAGCAAGTTTTCCCTCAGAAAGAAACCAAGGTTTATCGAACCAGGAGGAGCCAAGAAGCACGTTGAAGGTTGATGGCGGCGGGATGTAGTGCGGCGCAACACCGGAGATTCCGGCGCCAACGTGGAACCCGCACAACACAACCAAAGTACTTTGCCCCAACGAAACAGTGAGGTTGTCAATCTCACCGGCTTGCTGTAACAAAGGATTAGATGTATAGTGTGGAAGATGATTGTTTGCAAGAAAACAGTAAAAACAAGTATTGCAGCAGATTTGTATTTCAGTATTAAAAGAATGGACCGGGGTCCACAGTTCACTAGAGGTGTCTCTCCCATAAGATAAAAGCATGTTGGGTGAACAAATTACAGTCGGGCAATTGACAAATAGAGAGGGCATAACAATGCACATACATGTCATGATAAGTATAGTAAGATTTAATTGGGCATTACGACAAAGTACATAGACCGCCATCCAACTGCATCTATGCCTAAAAAGTCCACCTTCAGGTTATCGTCCGAACCCCTTCCAGTATTAAGTTGCAAAGCAACAAACAATTGCATTAAGTATGGTGCGTAATGTAATCAATAACTACATCCTCGGACATAGCATCAATGTTTTATCCCTAGTGGCAACAAGACAACACAACCTTAGAACTTTCTGTCACTGTCCCGGTGTCAATGCGGGCATGAACCCACTATCGAGCATAAATACTCCCTCTTGGAGTTAAGAGCAAAAACTTGGCCGGAGCCTCTACTAATAACGGAGAGCATGCAAGATCATAAACAACACATATGTAATAACTTGATAATTAACATAACATGGTATTCTCTATCCATCGGATCCCGACAAACACAACATAGAGTATTACAGATAGACGATCTTGATCATGTTAGGCAGCTCACAAGATCCAACAATGAAGCACAATGAGGAGAAGACAACCATCTAGCTACTGCTATGGACCCATAGTCCAGGGGTGAACTACTCACTCATCACTCCGGAGGCGACCATGGCGGTGTAGAGTCCTCCGGGAGATGAATCCCCTCTCCGGAAGGGTGCCGGAGGAGATCTCCGAATCCCCCGAGATGGGATTGGCGGCGGCGGCGTCTCCGGAAGGTTTTCCGTATCGTGGTTTTTCGCATCGTGGGTTTCACGACGGAGGCTTTAAGTAGGCGGAAGGGCGGAGTCGGAGGGCCGACGAGGGCCCACACCATAGGGCGGCGCGGGCCCCCCTTGGCCGCGCCGCCTTGTGGTGTCGCCACCTCGTGGCCCCACTTCGTATGCTCTTCGGTCTTCCGGAAGGTTCGTGGCAAAATAGGCCCCCGGGTCTTGATTTCGTCCAATTCCGAGAATATTTCGTTACTAGGATTTACGAAACCAAAAACAGCTAGAAACAAAGAATCGGCACTTCGGCATCTTGTTAATAGGTTAGTTCCAGAAAATGCACGAATATGACATAAAGTGTGCATAAAACATGTAGGTATCATCAATAATATGACATGGATCATAAGAAATTATCGATACGTCGGAGACGTATCAAGCATCCCCAAGCTTAGTTCTCGCTTGTCCCGAGCGGGTAAAACGATAACAAAGATAATTTCTGAAGTGACATGCCATCATAACCTTGATCATACTATTTGTAAACATATGTAGCGGATGCAGCGATCAAAACAATGGTAATGACATGAGTAAACAAGTGAATCATAAAGCAAAGACTTTTCATGAATAGTACTTCAAGACAAGCATGAATAAGTCTTGCATAAGAGTTAACTCATAAAGCAATAAATCAAAGTAAAAGTATTGAAACAACACAAAGGAAGATTAAGTTTCAGCGGTTGCTTTCAACTTGTAACATGTATATCTCATGGATAATTGTCAACATAGAGTAATATAACAAGTACAATATGCAAGTATGTAGGAATCAATGCACAGTTCACACAAGTGTTTGCTTCTTGAGGTGGAGAGAGATAGGTGAACTGACTCAACATAAAAGTAAAAAAGAATGGTCCTTCAAAGAGGAAAGCATCGATTGCTATATTTGTGCTAGAGCTTTTATTATGAAAACATGAAACAATTTTGTCAACGGTAGTAATAAAGCATATGAGTTATGAAAATTATATCTTACAAGTTGCAAGCCTCATGCATAGTATACTAATAGTGCCCGCACCTTGTCCTAATTAGCTTGGACTACCGGATCTTTGCAATGCACATGTTTTAACCAAGTGTCACAATGGGGTACCTCCATGCCGCCTGTACAAAGGTCTAAGGAGAAAGCTCGCATTTTGGATTTCTCGCTTTTGATTATTCTCAACTTAGACATCCATACCGGGACAACATGGACAACAGATAATGGACTCCTCTTTAATGCATAAGCATGTGGCAACAATTATTATTCTCATATGAGATTGAGGATATGTGTCCAAAACTCGAAACTTCCACCATGATTCATGGCTTTAGTTAGCGGCCCAATGTTCTTCTCTAACAATATGCATGCTCCAACCATTAAGGTGGTAGATCTCTCTTACTTCGGACAAGACGGACATGCATAGCAACTCACATGATATTCAACAAAGAATAGTTGATGGCGTCCCCGAAACATGGTTATCGCACAACAAGCAACTTAATAAGAGATAAAGTGCATAAGTACATATTCAATACCACAATAGTTTTTAAGCTATTTGTCCCATGAGCTATATATTGCAAAGGTGAATGATGGAATTTTAAAGGTAGCACTCAAGCAATTTACTTTGGAATGGCGGATAAATACCATGTAGTAGGTAGGTATGGTGGACACAAATGGCATAGTGGTTGGCTCAAGGATTTTGGATGCATGAGAAGTATTCCCTCTCGATACAAGGTTTAGGCTAGCAAGGTTATTTGAAACAAACACAAGGATGAACGGTGCAGCAAAACTCACATAAAAGACATATTGTAAACATTATAAGACTCTACACCGTCTTCCTTGTTGTTCAAAACTCAATACTAGATGTTATCTAGACTCTAGAGAAACCAAATATGCAAACCAAATTAGCAAGCTCCAAGTGTTTCTTCATTAATGGGTGCAAAGTATATGATGCAAGAGCTTAAACATGAGCACAACAATTGCCAAGCATCAAATTATCCAAGACATTTTAGAGTTACTACATGTAGCATTTTCCAATTCCAACCATATAACAATTTAACGAAGAAGAAACTTCGCCATGAATACTATGAGTAGAGCCTAAGGACATACTTGTCCATATGCTACAGCGGAGCGTGTCTCTCTCCCATAAAGTGAATGCTAGGATCCATTTTATTCAAACAAAACAAAAACAAAAACAAACCGACGCTCCAAGCAAAGTGCATAAGATGTGACGGAATAAAAATATAGTTTCGGGGAGGAACCTGATAATGTTGTCGATAAAGAAGGGGATGCCTTGGGCATCCCCAAGTTTAGACGCTTGAGTCTTCTTAGAATATGCAGGGGTGAACCACCGGGGCATCCCCAAGCTTAGAGCTTTCACTCTCCTTGACCATATTGCATCATACTCCTCTCTTGATCCTTGAAAACTTCCTCCACACCAAACTCGAAACAACTCATTAGAGGGTTAGTGCACAATAAAAATTAACATGTTCAGAGGTGACACAATCATTCTTAACACTTCTGGACATTGCATAAAGCTACTGGACATTAATGGATCAAAGAAATTCATCCAACATAGCAAAAGAGGCAATGCGAAATAAAAAGGCAGAATCTGTCAAAACAGAACAGTCCGTAAAGATGGATTTTATTAGGCCACCAGACTTGCTCAAATGAAAATGCTCAAATTGAATGAAAGTTGCGTACATATCTGAGGATCATGCGCGTAAATTGACTTAATTTTCTGAGCTACCTACAGGGAGGTAGACCCAGATTCGTGACAGCAAAGAAATCTGGAACTGCGCAGTAATCCAAATCTAGTACTTACTTTACTATCAAAGACTTTAGTTGGCACAACAAAACATAAAACTAAGATAAGGAGAGGTTGCTACAGTAGTAAACAACTTCCAAGACACAAATATAAAACAAAAATACTGTAGTAAAATATGGGTTGTCTCCCATAAGCGCTTTTCTTTAACGCCTTTCAGCTAGGAGCAGAAAGTGTAACTCAAGTGACATCAAGAGATGAAGCATTGATATCATAAGCTCCCCCATTTGCAGTGGTACTAGGGGCTTTGTCAATTTTAGGCCTATAATAATATTTCTTTGGTTTAGGCACTTTAGAGGTATACATAAACTTTTGCTCCTTTCCCACAAAAGCTTTCTCTCTAAACTCGTAAAGATGAAAAGGTTGAACCCAAGGTTCCCATAGCTTTTTCAAGTTCGCCAATCCTATTAATTTGATTATCATGGTCAACACAAGTTCCTAGGACACTAATTCTTTCATCAATTCCTCCTAAGGATTTATCAAGTTTATCAGTTTTAACAAGTAACATCTCCAACTTAGTTTCAACACTAAATTTTTTCTCTATGGTTTCCAATTTTTTCATAACATCCTCAAGGGAGGTTTCAATTTTAATTTCATTAACAGGTGGTGTTCCAAATAAACTCTCAATAATGCAACTAGCTTCTAAAACGGGAGCACCTAGGAAGTTACCTCCCGCGAGACAATCAAGAACATATCTATTCCAGCTAGAGATACCAACATAAAAATTCCTGAGTAGGATAGTGGTGGAGTGTTTCTTAGTGCACCTATTATGGGCATCACTAATTCTATACCAAGCATCTTTTAAACATTCTCCTCCTTGTTGCTTAAATGAACGAACTTCAACTTCAGGATTACTCATTTTAGCAGTGGTAAATAAAGCAAACTAGATAAAGTAAATGCAAGTAAACTAATTTTTTTGTGTTTTCGATATAGCAAACAAGACAATAAATAAAGTAAAACTAGCAACTAATTTTTTTGTGTTTTGATATAATGCAGCAAACAAAGTAGTAAATAAAATAAAGCAAGACAAAAACAAAGTAAAGAGATTGAGAAGTGGAGACTCCCCTTGCAGCGTGTCTTGATCTCCCCGGCAACGGCGCCAGAAAATATGCTTGATGGCGTGTATTTCACACGTTCGTTGGGAACCCCAAGAGGAAGATATGATGCGCACAGCAGCAAGTTTTCCCTCGAAAGAAACCAAGGTTTATCGAACCAGGAGGAGCCAAGAAGCACGTTGAAGGTTGATGGCGGCGGGATGTAGTGCGGCGCAACACCGCAGATTCCGGCGCCAACGTGGAACCTCGCACAACACAACCAAAGTACTTTGCCCCAACGAAACAAGGTGAGGTTGTCAATCTCACCGGCTTGCTGTAACAAAGGATTAGATGTATAGTGTGGAAGATGATTGTTTGCAAGAAAACAGTAAAAACAAGTATTGCAAGCAGATTTGTATTTCAAGTATTAAAAGAATGGACCGGGGTCCACAGTTCACTAGAGGTGTCTCTCCCATAAGATAAAAACATGTTGGGTGAACAAATTACAGTCGGGCAATTGACAAATAGAGAGGGCATAACAATGCACATACATGTCATGATAAGTATAGTGAGATTTAATTGGGAATTACGACAAAGTACATAGACCGCCATCCAACTGCATCTATGCCTAAAAAGTCCACCTTCAGGTTATCGTCCGAACCCCTTCCAGTATTAAGTTGCAAAGCAACGAGACAATTGCATTAAGTATGGTGCGTAATGTAATCAATAACTACATCCTCGGACATAGCATCAATGTTTTATCCCTAGTGGCAACAACGACAACACAACCTTAGAACTTTCTCGTCATCTGTCCCGTGTGTCAATGCGTGCATGAACCCACTATCGAGCATAAATACTCCCTCTTGGAGTTAAGAGCAAAAACTTGGCCAGAGCCTCTACTAATAACGGAGAGCATGCAAGATCATAAACAACACATATGTAATAACTTGATAATTAACATAACATGGTATTCTCTATCCATCGGATCCCGACAAACACAACATAGAGTATTACAGATAGATGATCTTGATCATGTTAGGCAGCTCACAAGATCCAACAATGAAGCACAATGAGGAGAAGACAACCATCTAGCTACTGCTATGGACCCATAGTCCAGGGGTGAACTACTCACTCATCACTCCGGGGGCGACCATGGCGGTGTAGAGTCCTCCGGGAGATGAATCCCCTCTCCGGCAGGGTGCCGGAGGAGATCTCCGAATCCCCCGAGATGGGATTGGCGGCGGCGGCGTCTCTGGAAGGTTTTCCGTATCGTGGTTTTTCGCATCAGGGGTTTCGCGACGGAGGCTTTAAGTAGGCGGAAGGGCGGAGTCGGAGGGCTGACGAGGGGCCCACACCATAGGGCGGCGCGGGCCCCCCTTGGCCGCGCCGCCTTGTGGTGTCGCCACCTCGTGGCCCCACTTCGTATGCTCTTCGGTCTTCTGGAAGGTTCGTGGCAAAATAGGCCCCTGGGTCTTGATTTCGTCCAATTCCGAGAATATTTCGTTACTAGGATTTCTGAAACCAAAAACAACAGAAAACAGCAACTGGCACTTCGGCATCTTGTTAATAGGTTAGTTCCAGAAAATGCACGAATATGACATAAAGTGTGCGTAAAACATGTAGGTATCATCAATAATATGGCATGGATCATAAGAAATTATCGATACGTCGGAGACGTATCAATCATGTGCTATTGGAACTTCATGCTATCATGGTCTTTGTGATATTGGAGCAAGTATAAGTGTGATACCATATTCTCTATGTCTTGAAATCAAGCCTAACATTGATCCCATACACATGGAAGAGACATGTATATAACTATTCATTCAACTTGCTAATAAAGAGTATATTTGTCCTCTAGGTATGGTAAGAGATGTTGAAGTATTAGTAGGAAAGATTAAGTACCCCGCTGATTTTATTATACTTGGTTGCTCCCAACATGTATTTTGTCCTATAATATTCGGTAGACCTTTCTTAGATACCATGGGTGTTGAAATTAGTTTACCAAAATAGAAAGTATTCATTAAATGTGCTGGTGAAAGATTAGAATTTAAATTTTTAAAGTTTACTTATCGTCTATTCAATCTTAACAAAGTTTTGCAGCGATGTGAGTACCAACACCTAGTACTAAATTGGGAGAGGTGCCATTTTATGGTAACAGAAGGTGCAGTCCTTGGACATCGAGTTTCTGGAAGAGGCATTGAAGTGGACCGCGCAAAGATAGAATCCATAGAGAAACTACCATACCTGTGGGATATTAAAGGTATAAGAAGTTTCCTTGGCATGCTGGTTTTTATAGAAGATTCATTAAAGACTTTTCTAAAATATCAAAGCCTCTTCCTAATCTTTTGCTAAAGGATGTTACATTCTCCTTTAATGATGATTGTGTGGAGTCCTTTAATGTTTTAAAGAATGCTTTGATAAGTGCTCCTATAATTCAATCACCTAATTGGAATTTACCATTTGATATTAGGTGTGATGCAAGTGATTATGCGGTAGGTGTTGTGTTAGGTCAAAGTGTTGATAAGAAACTAAATGTCATATACTATGCTAGTAAAACTCTTCATGGTGCCCAAAGAAATTATACTACTACCGAAAAGGAATTTTTTGATGTGATCTTTGCATGTGATAAGTTTAGACCTTACATTGTAGATTTTGAAGTCGTAGTACACTCCAATCACCCTGCTATTAAATACCTTATGAATAAGAAATATGCTAAGCTTAGAATTATTATATGGTTTTTATTACTTCAAAATTTGATTTAAATATTGTTGATAGAAAAGGTGAGGATAATCCGGTAGCTAGTCATTTATCTAGAATAGAAAATATTCCGGTAGATTCCACTCTTATTAATTAATGTTAGCTTTGCTAATGAAAAACTTGCTAACTGATACGTCCAAAACGTATCTACTTTCCCGAACCTTTTTGTTATTATTTGCCCTCAAACTTGTGTGTTTTGAATGCAACTAACACGGGCTAACGCTGTTTTCAGCAGAATTGCCCTAGTGTCTTGTTTTTGTGCAGAAAATCAACTTTCGAGAAAAATGCCAGAAATATACCCAAATGCCTTATTTTCCCGGGGAACTCACGGAGCCAGAAGGTGAAGAGCAGGGGGGCCTGGAGCTGGGAGTACATGGCCCAGGCGCGGCCCAGGCCTGGCCGCGCCTGGGGGGTGTATTCCCGACCCCTTCTTCGTTTCGGCCTCCCCTTTCGGCTATAAGATCCTCTTCACGAGAAAACCCTAGGGGGTTCGAAGTTATTCCAGAGAAAAGTCTGTAGCGCCGCCGCCTCGGAAACCCTATTTCGGAGGCAGGAACTCCGTTCTGGCACCCTGCCGGGACGGGGAATTGGAGGAGATCATCGCCATCGCCATCACCGACGCCTCTCCATCAACCATCCATGGTTCCCCCATCCATGTGTGAGTAGTTCCCTCGCTGTAGGCTGAAGGGGATGGTCGGGATTGGATGAGTTCGTTCATGTAATAGCATTAGAATTGTTCGGGGCATAGTTCCTAGTATCCGTTGTGAGTATTTTATGCATTGTTGCAACTTGTTATACTTAATGCTTGTCACTTTGGGCCCGAGTGCCATGATTTCAGATCTGAACATATTGTGGTTTCATGATGATGCTTTATATATTGTTCTTGATCATATCTGCAAGTTGTATACACATGTCATTGTCGGAACCCGAGGCCCCGAAGTGACAATAATCGGGACAACCGGAGGGGATGGCTTTGATGTGAGGATCACGTGTGTTCACGGAGTGTTAATGCTTTGTTCCGGTACTCTATTAAAAGGAGTACCTTAATTACCAGTAGTTTCCCTCGAGGCCCCGCTGCAATGGGCTGGTTGGAAAAAAGATGTCGCACAAGTTTCTCATTGCGAGCACGCGTGACCAAATAGGAACACACTCCTTTGTTTATTTTATTCTTGGATACTTGTATCACTTTATCTGCAAATGCCCATGTTAGCTATTATATGAGTCGTCTTATTCATGCAACGCCCGGTTATCCATCCCTATGCTTACAATATTTTAATCCTGTTGTTTACCGCATCCACCACTGCTGTTGTTTTTACTTTATTTCCGCTATTACTTTATTACTTCCCTCGAAGACTGTTGCGATCCCCTATATTTGTGGGTCATCAAGACTATTTTCTGGCGCCGTTGCCGGGGAGCATAGCTTTATTTATAAGTCAACTTGGAAGTGATCCTGTTTGCTGCTATTCATTATGGGGAAGACTCGAGATGAAAGAGTCCCTATATTTCCGTCCACTACAAGAAGAGGTACAACTTTAAATACCTCTGCTGCTCTTGATTCGCCGTCTGTGATGAGTAAGCTTCTTACTCCACCTTATGTTGAACATGCTACTACTTCTGTTGAATCTGAAAATTCTCATGATGATTTGGATGGTGCCTCTACTGTGTTTGATGACAGTGGTTCGTTAGGTCCTTTCCTAGACACCACAATTGCTAGGGCTAAGCAAATCGAAAATGAAATAAGTACTTTTTCGCCCTCCAGTTCACCTGAGCTCGGAGAGCATGCTAGTGACGATTTTGATGAAGCTTATATTGAGCTTGATGATGATTTAATTGATGAATGTCACGCCGCTATTAATGCAAGCGCTGCTAAAAGCCTACTTGCAAGGCACGCTATTAAATATACGCCGCCTATTGATCCACCTTTTGCCACATCTCCCATAGACATTAGGGATAAGGATTATGATTTCTCTCTAGATTTATGTTATATATCAATTGTTGAGAAGGAGCCTTTTTGTGGTACTGAAAATGAAAGTGCTATGAAGCATATGAATGAGCTCAGTGCTTTGAGTAATGTTTTTCCTGATGATAATAAAATGCACACTTACTTTATTACTAAGATTTTCCCTTTTACTTTGAAAGGTGCCGCGAAATCTTGGTATGATAGTTTATTGCCTGGGTCTATTAAATGTCCTAAGGATTTAGTTGCAGCTTTCTTTCAGAAATATTTCCCTGCTAGTGCTCAACATGCTGCTTTGCAAAATATTACTGACTTTCTGTTGGAGAAAGAATAAATATTTCCTATCGCATGGGCAAGGTTTTGCTCATTAATTAGAGGAGTAATGAATTGTCCTTTTGCTAGGATTCGCAGCGCGCTGATGATACTACGATTAAATCTAAGAAAAAGAAGAAGAAGGAAAATAGAACACCTGTAGAATCTTCTGATACCGCTATAGATCCTAATAGCATATCTATTTCCGATGCCGAAACTGAAAGCGGCAATGAGAAAAGTGAGGCTTCCGATAAGGAAGAAGTAGAAGAAGCTGAGGTTGCACCTGAAAAGCAACCTAAAAACGTGAAGTACACTAAGGAAGATTCCATTGCCAACAAACATGGCAAAGAAAGAGAACCTTGGGTGCAAAAACCAATGCCTTTCCCTGATAAGAAACACAAATCAAGGGAAGAGGAACACTTTAACCGTTTTTGTGAATGGATGAAACCTATGTACTTGCAAATTCCTTTGACTGATGCTATTAAATTGCCTCCTTATTCAAAGTATATGAAGGATATTGTTTCTAACAAAAGGAAAATTCCTACTGAGCAAATTTCTACTATGCTTGCTAATTATTCCTTCAATGGCAAAGTTCCAAAGAAGCTCGGAGATCTAGGTATACCTACAATTCCTTGCTCTATTAAAAATAGTTATGTTAAGACTGCTCCATGTGATTTAGGAGCCGGAGTTAGTGTCATGCCTTTTTCTCTTTATAGAAGACTTGATTTAGAAAAGTTGATACCTACTGATATATCTTTGCAAATGTCTGATAAGTCCACTACTATTCCTGTTGGTATATGTGAGGATGTTCCTGTTCAAGTTGCTCATAATTGTTTAATTTTAAGTGACTTTGTTGTGCTAGAAATGCCCGAGGATGACAATATGTCTATTATTCTTGGGAGACCTTTTCTTAATACTGCAGGGGCTGTTATTGATTGCAATCAACGCAAGGTTACTTTTAATGTTAATGACAAGGAGCATACCGTCTATTTTCCGAAGAAGATTAATGGGGCATATTGCCTAAATTCTATTATCAATATTGAGACCATTCAAATTGGTCAAATACATGTGCCTATGTCAAAGCCTCATAAGGAGTGTGATATTATTATGATTGGAGATATTCCTAATCAAATTGAGGTAACTTGATTATTTTGTGAAAATGCAAGATTTTACTTCATATAAAATTATTTTTGATGTCAAGACCTGATCAACCTTGCCACCAAAGTGATTTTTATGAATGAAACAATGCTTTCATAAGTGCCACTACTGTTTACTTTTCATATTCGAATATTTTAGAGCTACTGGAAGTTTTATTTGGTTTGGTCTTTCATCGTTGTTTAAATTTTTCCTGCACTGAATCTTTTGTTTTAAAATATGGAATTTGGTCAAAAAATGAAGTTTCTCGAAAAATTCCAGAAAGTTTACCAAAAAAGTTTATTCATGAAATGAGGAGGATTGGGACCTGGGGCTGCTCAGGGGGGGCCGGCCATACATGGGCCAGGCGCGGGCACCCCCCTAGCCGCGCCTGCTATGTGTATGGGGCCAGCCCTCCTGGCCCCACTCACTCATCCCTTCCACTCATTCCACTCTCTCTCCCGAAAAAACTCGTACCAGTTCGTTCTCACTCGCGTTTTCGCCCGGGAGCTCAGGATTTCTCGATCTCCTTGCTCGGCCCAGATTTTTGTCTGAAATTTGGCACATTTGCTCTCTGGTATGTGACTCCTCCGATCATCCAAGTAGAATTTTGTTTGGTGGAGTATATCTTGAGTATTTTGCCATTTTAGGTGACAGGATTATGTGATCTTGCATGTTTGATTTATGCTCTTAGAAGTAGTTTTGATGCATGTTTAGCCTTCCTACTTGTTGTTTTACTATCCTACCTTATTTGTTTGTCTCGAAATTAATTTTAATATTGTGGGCTTCAAATTTCAGAAAAGAGCATGAACTAGCACAACTTTGGCGACTTCTTTGAGGGGGAACCAAGGAGGTCATTGAGACCTTCGAGGTCTTCCACTCGAATTAGGAGATCCTACAATGAAGATGACATCGCGCCAGACATCGGTGACTGGGATTTTGGTGATGTAAATGCATGCACATATCCTTGCTATGATTTCTTGAACGATGCAGGGATTCGTGGAGATTTCCTGCACCTTGTTGATAAAGTTGGACTAACCTCTTATATGAGGAATTAAGTCCCTCAATATGCATTGCTTACCAAGATTTTCACTAAGAGCTTCAAGCTCAAATCTAGAGAATGTGGTTCTACTGTGTCCTTCAAAATATATGATAGACCTATTGTCATGCTCTTGACAGAATTTTGCAGCATTTTAGGTCTTGGTGCGTTTGGTGCAGACAAGAAGATTTCAAACAGCCAAGTTGAACTTGCAGAAGTCTACAGGGAAGTGACCGGTGATGACACTCACAGCTCCCAGTGAGGAAAGATAAGAAACATCCAATTCCCTGATGTTCGTTATTTTATCTATTTTCTTGTTACTAGTGTTTTGGGAAGACAGAACACTAGTAATATCTCTAACCATCACTTGGCTTTTCTCGATGCGGCCATCAATCAAAGCCCCAAGTATAATCTTGGTGCTTTGATTGCTCGACGGTTGTCTCCCTGTTATGGTGGGATTATTGCTACACGTGCTCTTCTGCACTATGATCTCCATGTGGATCCTACTGATACTTTGATGGTGTCGCCATGGCTTTACCTTGCGGCAATGAAAATGCATCATTTTGTTACCAATGATTCGACTTTCGGAAACTTGATGTATAGATTGTTTTTCGCTGACTGTGAGGAAAGGCACTTGCCTTTGCCTCGACAAAGTTTGTTCAGTGTTGTCAACATGCCTCTCTTTGTTACATTCGAGAGAGTGGAGGATGAGCTCAGAGTACTTGGTTTCCATGAGCAGCATGACCCGGAATCCCAGGAGTATCAGGAGGCACCCCCTGTCGACTACACGGTGTATTATCCTTGTGCATCCTCGAGCTCTCATCCGGAAGATGGTGCTACCTCGGAGTATGTCCCAACACCTACTACATCATGGGACCCTTGGTACTGAGCCTCACTTAGGCCAAAAGCCTAAGCTTGGGGGAGGTACGCCGGCATCACTCATTCATTGCATATTACAATTGCCGGTCATTTGTATATACTTGTTTCGCTTCTTTTGGTTGTTTCTCTTTCGGTTATTTTTATTTCAGTAGGTTATTATTTTAGTTTTTGAAGGTTGTTACTACTGTAGTAACCTCTAATTTTACTTTTTATTTCATTTGTGTGCTCGATGGTTTCCTCTAATATGAGGAAGATGATATTTGGGGAAGTGTTGTCTAAAAAAACAGATTCTGGACTGATACTGGAAACATTCCTAAAAATAGCCAGAACGTTATTTTGAGCTGCCAATTTTTGTTCATGCTCCCCAGGTTATTATCTAACTTTCATTAGTTGCGCACGTTTTGATTTGAGCATCACAAGATTTTCGAAAAAATTCATTACTGTACTGCTGTCAAGTTTTGGCAGATTTCTGCCACTTTGTTTTTGTGTGACTCTTTTAGTTTTTTTTCTCTTGTTTTTGCTTTTATTCTTTTCTAAAACACAAAAAGACCAAAACTATTTCTGTTGTTTCTGTTTATCATTTTTTTATTTGGTTTCTTGTTCCTATTTTGCTTTATTTACTGTCGTTGGTTTTCTATGAGAAAATCCAAAAAGATTTTACTTTCGTTCGGTGACTCTAATATCGAAAATCCAAAAATATTTGTTGTTCTTTTTTTTGGTTTTGTATAGTTTGATGCAGGGTTCAGTGGCCTCTCAAGGCTATATTGGAGCATGGTTTTCATTTTATATCATTCGAGCCACACAAGTATAGCAATAATGACGATCTACGACAATCTGCGTGTGGTGAGAGCCTGGTATGAACTCTATTTGTTTTCATTTTTGTACATATACTCATCTATGTGAAGGTACTTAGTTTATACATGTGGGGTGTATGTTACTCAATTATATTCAGTAGTACCGCTCTCTCACGACTGGTTTCAATTTACATTTGGTGGGTAACATTTTACATTCGCGTTTGCTTGCATTGCTCTTTTCATATAGCGGTATTGACATTGTGGTATCCTCCTCTGACTGTTTCATTTGAATTGACTTGGCACGTGCTCACGCATGCATATGACTGAACAATAGTCAATTAAGCCTTGATCATTTATTTTGCCTCAGAGTTCTTGCATTGCTTGTATGCCGTTTTTAATCGCGTTTTGTCGCAAGCATGATTATGACCGCCAATGCATTTTTGATTGTCGCTTCCCGGTCTTTTGCTAGCCTTCACCTGTACTGAGCGGAGTTAGTGCTCGTGCATCCAACTACTGAACCAAAGCATGCCAAATGAGTCCACCATATCTACCTACACGTTGTAGTTTATCGCCACTCCAAGCAAATTTGCATGTGCTACCTTTAAAACCTTCAAATAAATCCTCGTTTTGTGACACTATTTTTAGCTCATGAGGATGTGAGAGTTATTATTGTCGTCTTCCATGCTTTACTAAGTACCGCAAGACTCGTGAGCTTCATCTCGCTTGTCAATAAAAAATGATAGATATAAAAAGAAGAAGAGCTGGTTTGACCACAACTTCCAAATGGGGAAGAAAATAGGAAATTATAAGAAAGTGACACTCCTCCATGGTTTGTGATTGTTGGTCGGCACCCGAGGATTCGGCTAGCCATGGTATGTGTAAGCAATGGATGGGAAGAGTGTCACAGTTTTATAAATAGCATAGATGAAAAGAGGCTTCGCCCAAATATTTCGGAACCACTCTCAAACTTGTTTAGTATGGAAGATGACAAAAACCCTTTTACCGATTCGTTGACAAAAGCAACCACCACTCAAAAAGCAATTTTACCTCAGTTTTACAAATAAAAAGCTCTAGCACATGTTTAATCTCTTCTTTCCTTTGCAAAGGACCATTCAACCACCGCAATGTTGAGTCACCATTCTCTCTTTTAAAGCACTTTCCTAGAAGCATTGGCAGTCATTCTTAGTGTAATGTGATTGTCCCAAGACAAGATTATTTATTGCATATTTGTGATGCTTGCATCTTTCGATATCCTTACTTCTAGTCTTCTTTTGGACTTCAGAGGTGCCCTGTGCATTTATGTTTAGCTTCCAAATAGGGGCAAGCGAGATACCACTTTGTCTTACTTCATTATGACTATTGCAATCTTGCAAGTGTTTATGTCTCATGTTGCTTATCATTGCTATTGGTATCCATTCATGGTTTGCATTACTGATGATTATGTTGTTTCACATGCTCCATATTTATGAATTAGCTAAGTATTTGATCATCCGTGAGAATATATACATCTTATGGATGATGCGAGGTTCTTCATGTATTTGGTAATGGGCTCCTGGCTGGCGGTCCGCGTGGCGGCGGGTTTCGGGTTCCTGCAAACAGGTGAAAGGATTCAGACAAGAGATAATTTCGCTAAGTTAAAATCGTGTCATGCTCGGAAACTTACGAGGCGCCGGGGATAATGGGGCGCGTGCCTTGGCCGGCTGTTGAGAGCATCCGTATACGTGCACGCTCCGCTTTCCTTGAGTCTAGCGGAGGTGGTTTTACCGTCTTCGGTTTCTTGGCGGAGGCCTCGCCGCTAGCTCCGGCTTCGTAGCCGGAAGCCTTGGCGCGGGGACGCTTTGTAGGTCGAGGGGCCGCCTTGCGAGGTGCCTCGTTCCTCTTCCTCCTCGTCGTCATCCGGAACCTCCTCCGCCGTGTCTTCGGTAACGGGAACACGGAGAATGGCGCGAAAGTCTTCCTCCGCCAAAGTGTTGAGCTGGAGGGAAAATGAATAAAGTTAAAGATGAACATCCAAAAGTTTGTGAAGTTTGGAACAGTGAAAAGGACGAAGCTTACCGGAGGACATTGGTCGCTTGTAAAAATGTCTTTGGTTAGTTCCGGGACCTGTTGGCCCCTCGGAATCTTCACCAACGTCTTGATCCTTCTCTTCGCAGAGTCGGCCGGAAGATCGTGGCGGGTAACCCGGAGAGGATCATCCGCCCGGTATATGCGCACATCGGCGCGCGTTGTAGCGTAGAGGCTGGATTCTCCGGGAAAACCAGCTAAGTGTAAGCCGGGCTCCGGTTAGCCCGTCGTGGACTAGCCAGGAGATTCTCCGCGCCGCCTTCTCCAGAATTGGGGTCTGGGCGAGCGAAGGGACGAAGCTCCAGCTCGCGAGTTCTTCCGGAGGTTCGTTGATGAACTGAGGCAGGCCTTCATGGACCTTCGGAACTGAAGCATTCTTCTCATAAAACCATCCGGCGTTCCAAGACCGGACGGATTCGTGTGAGTCATGGGGAGGGTACATGCGACTAGGGCGGAGCATAAACGTCATGCTTCCGCTAGCTCACCATAGCTTTCTCCTTGGTTTCTTTCTTCACCCGGAAAAAGAACTGCCACAACTTAACGTCCGGCCGGATCCCAAGATGTCCTTCGCAGAGAGTCACGAAGTTGGACAGAAGAAGGTATGAGTTCGGGCAAATGTTGTGGGGCTGGAGCCCGTAGGTGCTGAGGATGGAGAGAAAAATTCCGAACAAGGAAGTGAAAGTCCGCGTTCCACCCAAGCCTTGGTCATAACGACTTCTCCGGTTTCCGGCTTGGGGACGACGGAATCACGTGTGAAGCTCCAGTGTGAGGAGATCATTCCTTTGTTCTGGAGCTCTCTAAGCTCCACGTCCGTGGTTTCCGCAGGCCACCATTGACCCCGTTCTCCTTCGCGGATCCGGGCCTTGGACGCCTTCTTGCTTTCCGCCTCCCGCACCTTTGCTGCCATCCGAGCTTGTCCCTCGAGTTCCTCTTGGAGCTCTTGAAGGGTAGGAATCCGGCTTGGAGCGGCGCTGGAAGATGCGGAAAAAGGTTGAGCTAGTCTTAAGTCGGAAATATATGGTGGCAGGAATGATATGGGATCCGGGCATATGGGTTCTATTTGGTTGAGATCCGGGCTACTCGAAGAGCTACCAGTGCAAAGTGACGATTCGAGTGGCATGCTTCCGGCTGCACCCATACAAAGTGTTTGAGTACCCGGATCACTGAACCTATCTTCTACACTACGTTGTCTTCTACAAGGCCGGCGTACTTACCGCTAATGGCGCGGTGGCTCGACGGAGCTCCGGCGGAGTTGAGGTCGCTGAACTTGGAGGAAGTCGACTCGCGTAACCACGAATCGGCGGCGGAGCGAGTTTCTCGTTCAAACGTGATGATCTTGGTGCGAGGGGAGCCTCGGCTCGGCGGCGCGCGAGGTTCACCGTGACGAAGTTCGCCGGAGTCTAGATCCGGCGGCGGCGCGGCGCGAGGAGGAAGACGATGTGGTGAGAGGGGGTGAAAGAATGAATTTTTACCGGGCCGCGGGGTATTTATAGGCCGCGCTCGGAGATTCGGGATCCGGATCCGACGGTGGAAACCGAACGGTCACACCGTTGGATGGTTGACACGTGTTTAGGTCAAATGCGGTAAAACGACGTGGAGGTGATTTGACTGCGCGCTCCCGAAAATTCCGGCTGAAGATTTGCATCTCGCGAAGATTTAGCGCGGGAAATGAGGAAGTTGTGCGCGGGAAATAAGGAACTTCCGTTGTTGAGTGTGATCTGAAGATGAAGGATTTCCGAAGCCGTTTGAGTCTTTTAAGATTCCGGGTAATTTTGTGAAGATAAGTTGTCTCTCATTCGAACGGGCGAGAACCCGGAAATGTTCTTTGGAACGTCGATGGATGAAGTCCCGCGGGATGGGAGCATTTTCCGGCTATAAGTTGGGAAAAAGAAGAAAATGCAAAGTTGGAGCTCTTCAAGTTTCTCCGCGTTACCAACGTTTGCCGGAGATCGTGTTGGACCAGCAAGGCGGAAACTGCAGGCGAAACTCGGAGAACTCTGGGGGCTACTGTTGTGGGTATACTTCATAGGTGTACCATCGACAGTGCCTAGATCCGGCAAGCCCGGGTGGCCCACAGACGGTGATGAGGCATGTGGCCCATCGGGCGGCCCGGCTGCAGCTGATCATGAAGGGAGAAGTCCAGCCCAGGATCAGCAGGCCGGATCCGTACCGACATAGAAGTAACCCGGATCCATGGAGGCCCATGAGGGACCCGGATCCAATACGACGTATATGGAAGGCGGATCCGTGACGTGCACGGCAAGATATTGTACCGAAGTTAGGCTATCCGTAATCCGGCTAGGACTCTCCATGTAAACCCTAGATCCGTGCGCCTTTATAAGCCGGATCCCGGGAGCCCTAGAGGCACAACCACAACTCATTGTAACAACGCGAAAGCGCCCGGATAATTCCGGACAAGCAGCAGTAGGCCCCGTCATCGTGCAGGTGTTCCGAAGCTGGGTAACTCGCGTACCACCGTCCCGTGTGCACTCCGCCCTATGGCCCCTACTTCTTCTCCCCCTCGTGAGGATCCCTCCTCCGAGGTACCGTCGATTAGGCAACGACAAATAGGTTCGTGAAAGTCTTTTATCACACTCAGTTGTCACTGAATTGCTTGAGGACAAGCAATAAGCTAAGCTTGGGGGGTTGATACGTCCAAAACGTATCTACTTTCCCGAACCTTTTTGTTATTATTTGCCGTCAAACTTGTGTGTTTTGAAAGCAACTAACGCGGACTAACACTGTTTTCAGTAGAATTACCCTGGTGTCTTGTTTTTGTGCAGAAAATCTACTTTCGGGAAAAATCCCAGAAATATACCCAAATGCCTTATTTTCCCGAGGAACTCATGGAGCCAGAAGGTGAAGAGCAGGGGGGCCTGCAGCTGGGAGTACATGGCCCAGGCGCGGCCCAGGCCTGGCCGCGCCTGGGGGTGTATTCCGGACCCCTTCGTCGTTTTGGCCTCCCCTTTCGGCTATAAGATCCTCGTCACGAGAAAACCCCAAGGGGTTCGAAGTTATTCCAGAGAAAAGTATGTAGCGCCGCTGCCTCGTGAAACCCTATTTTGGAGGGAGGAACTCCGTTCTGGCACCCTGCCGGGACGGGGAATTGGAGGAGATCATCGCCATCGCCATCACCGACGCCTCTCCATCAACCATCCATGGTTCCCCCATCCATGTGTGAGTAGTTCCCTCGCTGTAGGCTGAAGGGGATGGTCGGGATTGGATGAGTTCGTTCATGTAATAGCATTAGAATTGTTCGGGGCATAGTTCCTAGTATCCGTTGTGAGTATTTTATGCATTGTTGCAACTTGTTATACTTAATGCTTGTCACTTTGGGCCCGAGTGCCATGATCTCAGATCTGAACATATTGTGGTTTCATGATGATGCTTTATATATTGTTCTTGATCATATCTGCAAGTTGTATACACATGTCATTGTCGGAACCCGAGGCCCCGAAGTGACAATAATCGGGACAACCGGAGGGGATGGCTTTGATGTGAGGATCACGTGTGTTCACGGAGTGTTAATGCTTTGCTCCGGTACTCTATTAAAAGGAGTACCTTAATTACCAGTAGTTTCCCCCGAGGCCCCGCTGCAATGGGCTGGTTGGACAAAAGATGTCGCGCAAGTTTCTCATTGCGAGCACGCGCGACTAAATAGGAACACACGCCTTTGTTTATTTTATTCTTGGATACTTGTATCACTTTATCTGCAAATGCCCATGTTAGCTATTATATGAGTTGTCTCATTCATGCAACGCCCGGTTATCCATCCCTATGCTTACAATATTTTAATCCTGTTGTTTACCGCATCCACCACTGCTGTTGTTTTTACTTTATTTCCGCTATTACTTTATTATTGTCACTGCTATAAAATTGTTGCTACTGATAAACCTCTGCGAGCTAGTCTATTTCCAGGTGCAGCTGAATTGACAACTCAACTGTCAAGGCTGATATTTATTCTTTGGCTCCCCTTGTGTCGAATCAATAAATTGGGTAATACTTCCCTCGAAGACTGTTGCGATCCCCTATACTTGTGGGTCATCACTAACATTAATGTATCAAGTGCAAGAATAGCTTCTCCATGGTTTGCTGATTATGCTATTTTATTGTTGGAAAAGTTATACCACCTCATTTTACTTATCAACAAATAAAGAAATTCTTCTATGATCTTAGACATTATTTCTGGGATGATCCATTTCTTTATAAGAAGAGTGTAGATGGTATTATTAGACATTGTGTGCCTGAGTTTGAACAACAAAGCATTATAAAAGATTTTCATGGTAGTATTTATGGAGGACACCACGCAGGAGACCGCACAACTACAAATGTATTACAATCTAGTTTTTATTGGCCTATTTTATTTAAAGATTGTGCTACTTATGTTAAAGCTTGTGATAAATGTCAATGTGTGGGAAACATCGGTAAGAGAAATGAAATGCCTATGAACCATTTGATGTATGGGGATTTGACTTTATGGGACCATTCCGGGGCCTCCACAACAAAGCATACTCATATTTTTGTTGCAGTGGACTATGTTACAAAGTGGGTGGAAGCAATTCCCACAAAGAGTGCTGACCATGCCACAACCATGAAAATGCTTAAGGACATCATCTTTCCCAGGTTTGAAGTACCTAGATTTTTAATCATTGATGGTGGCTCTCATTTCATACATGGAGTCTTTAGAAAAACTTCAGCGAAATATGGTGTTAATCATAGAGTAGCATCTTCATATCACCCACAAACTAGTGGGCAAGTTGAATTAAGTAATAGGGAAATAAAACTCTTATTAGAAAAGACAATTAATAAAGCTAGATCTGATTGGCCAGCTAAAAATAATGATGCTTTATGGGCTTATAGAACTGCTTATAAAAATCCTATGGGTATGTCTCCTTATAGAATGGTCTATGGAAAAGCATGTCATCTCCTTGTAGAATTAGAACGCAAAGCTAGATTGGATGTTAAACAACTCAACTTTGATTTTAAAACCGCGAGAGATAAAAGAATCCTAGACTTAAACTTACTAGATGAATGGAGAAATGAATCTTATGAAAGTACTAGATTATTTAAGAGAAAGTTAAAATTTGGCATGAAAAAAAGATAAAGAGGGAGGAATTCAAAATATGAGACCAAGTGTTATTGTTCAACTCTCGTTGCAAGTTCTCTGCAGGAAAATTATCATCGAGGTGGCAAGGTCCATTAGTTGTGCAGGAGGTGTTCCAGAGGGCGTAGGTCAAGTTTTTATATTTTATATTGTTTTATGATGGTTTTATGCGAACGTCGACTACATATTACTTCACCTATATGGGCTCATAGGGCTACACTTTAATGTAATGAATGAGTGTTCGAAGGGATGGAATGACAGAAACCGTTTCCAATACTTTGAGTTGCATTAGAGGGGTTTTTGTCGGGGGGCAATGATCTAATTGCTATGGTGGGATATTTATGTCTTAATGATTCCTATACTTGCACATGAGAATGTCTCTAGGACCCATCATAAGGGGTTCATTTGCTCATATCCATGGTTGCACCTAATTTAGGCTCCGCCCTTAAGGGAACAAAACTTGATAAAATATTTACCATGGTGTGTATAACTCTTAATGTAAGTGAATCCAAGCCGCCCTCGGGAACACTAGTCTCATATAAGCACACACACAAACTTGGGCTTGTCATCTTGTTGCATAAAGGATTGGGCTTTCTCTCATTGAGAGCATTTACATATTGCTATTTACTTTCTGCATTTTACTTTATTGCAATATTGTTTACTTGTCAAGTCCCATAATCAATAGCTTCAGCTCCTCGTGGGTTTGACAAACTTTCCTATTGAAAAGTACTACAATTGATCTCCTGCACTTAGGACCCATCATTATAGTGAATAGGGGTCGTGTAATCGCTTGAACATTCTTAGGGACGATGTTTAATTGCGAGATCATTAATAATTTTGATTATAACTTGAACTCGTAAAATTATGAACTTAGTCTTAATGTCTTTGCTAATAAATTTGTATGTTTAACGATTATTGTTATTTTTGTGTGTAATAAGAAAATTAAAATAATGGGTCTAACTTCCCACGAGAATCGCTAGGAGATGAAATCAAGAAACTCCGCTAGTGAGGTTGATAATGGTGATTATCGTACTCGTGGTGACTTTTTCGTGTGTCATGCTTTACTCCTTGGATTCTTAGCTACGAGTGTGCTTTTGGAACACCAACACATTTGATGTGATTGATGAACTTAAGGCGCTATTTATATATCGCTAGTGAGGAGAATGAAGTATGAGCGACTGGACATGTTTCTTTCAACTAGGTTGGAAGAGAACATCTCCTTAGAGAATCACTTGGAGAACATGCATGGAACTCATGGACGCATAGTGCATATTTTGATCTACTTGATGACAAACCGATTTGCGGTAGATGGGGTGTTGTGTTCGCTTCCCCCAGCTACAAATATCGTATCTTGGAATATGTCATGACAGTGGAATCGTTCACCTTTCATGAATTCCTGACCGAGTTAAAGAACTCTGAAAGTAGAACCAATGGCAGGGGAAATCATCAACGGAGAAAGGTATATATGATATACACATAAAAACGGTTTTCTTACAAAAACACTTATTGCGGTGCTTGGTCTATTTTAATGAAAGCATAGCCTACTACTTGACAGTTGTTTGGATGAAATGAGGTGACGTTGAATGTTGAAGGCAATCAAGATTGTTGACGGCCGACGATGTTCTCCCTCTACATATATCGTTTTGATTAGTTACATGGACTTTAATAAATATTTTTAATCGTTATGGGTGTGAACCTTATTAGCATGCCTTGGGTCTTGCATGACAATTATTCGTATGATTCAGTGACAAGTCGGTTGTCCTTATGAATAAAGTCTTTTATGTTCACATTTTTTATGAATGAGTCATTCTTATTGTAATCATGATGATGATAGATATCCAAATTTAAATAATAACATCATTTCAAATGACACTACCGTTTAATTCATGTTGGTATAATATGCGCTTCATACCGATGAATCATAAAGTCTTTAGTTGTTTGATCACTTGACAAAATATAAATTACACCTTATGAATAAATCCTCCATGTTCTGGTAAAACGGAAAGTGCGCTTGAATTGTTGATTATCATGCATAATGATGTATTATGTTTCGACAAGTAGTGGATATCATTATTGTATAAACTTCATTATTGAGTTAAGTGGATATATTTATTTACTAAATGAAACATGAAGTTGAAACCACTTGATAGGCTCAAGGAATCTCCGAATAAAGAAATGCATTAATTAATAAGAAAAACGAGTCTATGCGATTTGATCAAAGTGACAAAAAATTGAGTTATGTTTTTATGCATAAAGACATGTGAAAGGTGCTCCACAAAATTATAATACTTGAAATATATCAAATATGTTGATATGACTAAAATATTGTAATCATACTCTACTGAAATAGAGTATGGTGTGAATTATCTCTTATCGTGTTATTCTTATTTAAGTTGTCATTTAAAAGAATAGCAAACACTCATTTAAAATAGGCAACCATCTAAAATTCATGGAAATTTTGAGTTAAAATGATAATTCAAAATTAAGATGAATAAAGTCTTTGTAAAGTATTCTCAAGTAATTATGAATGCATCTTCCACAAAACCAAAGAGGCAAAGCTTGTATTGCTAAACATGGTACCTTCTCGAGAAAGAGGTTCTCGTTAAGGGTGTTAATGGGAGAAAGTGAAACTAAAACAAGGTTGTTGACCTTACCTCTACGTGTTAGAGTGGCGCAATGGAATATGTTTCGGAACCAAAACTCTGCAAATATAGGAAAGAAAAAATGATAATGTTCATGGCATCTGCATTAAAACTTTTACAAATGTGAGTAGAGTTCAAGAATACATTCTGCCTCTTCATGGAATAATATGCATGATTCACCTATCTTGGAATAAGACATACCTACAAACAACAAGGAAACGATGGTGGACCTAAATACAAGAAATGACTTTGAGTCATGAAATCCTATATTAAAGTTACATTTAAGATTGCAAGGTATTTTTATACTTGATCTCATTAAGTAAAGATGTTACTTGATCTTCCTTAGAAGAAATGAAACTTTAAGAAAGACATAGAGCTCTATTTGTCACAAAGCATGTTTTGGCAAATTCAAAAGGTTGACTACCAAAGTGTAGCGATGCTTGAGTCATTTGGATTTTAACTAGCAATTATTTCAATTCATGAATTAATATAAGGTTGCAGAAAGTTGCATCTCCTTCAATACTTGTATTGAAGAAGAGTTGTAATTGGTACAACAAGGAGGGTTTGTCAATCATATGGATGCTGGTGTGTCATAGTTGGAATTTTCGATTTGATGGATGATCAAAGGATTTTGGGATTACCCAAAATATCAAGAAAACTTGCATTTACAAGAAACTACATGGGAGCTGAATAGATTTATTAATCTTATGTGTAGAGGACACATGTTGAGTGGGATTTGGTTGATCAAGTGTCCTCGTCTCACATGCGACTGACATATTTTAGAGTGGGAGTTGAGCGCGTTTTCTCCTAATATTATATGTGGTTGACATATTCGAGTTGGAGCTTAACAACATTCTCATATGTAGATGACATATTATAAATTTTGTAGGTGGTACTTGTGATTATTGGTTGTAAATATTCTATGAATGAAGTTGATTATTAAAACATTAAAGGTCTACAGAGATAGATCAATACCTTTAATAAACATTAAGTCAAAATACTTTCCTAGATTGTATTTTGGAGGAGTTCAGAATAGAACAAGCCAAGAAAGAGTTCTTACTTATATAACTAGTGAAGCACTGAGTTCAGCTCCATGCTACGACAATGGTTATACGAGAGAAAAGTAATGTGCAACATATATAATGTTATTTCCATGTTTTATATTAATTTATGAGGATTTACCAATGATCTCATTTATTTGGGTTATGACTCTTTAGAACAGCAAAACCATGTTTTGTATATTTTTTACTTTCAGAGACCTATACGGAGTAAAACTGAGTTAGGATTTATGGGGAGTCATTTTTAAAATCGTGGACTTTTGGACCACACCTAGAAGGCTTGGAGGCCCAAAAGAGGGCAGGTGGCACGCCCAGCAAGGGGGGTGCGGCACCCTGGCTCTTTTGGTCGTTGATCATCCGATTCGCTTGATTCTTTCGCGAACCGATGATACGCCTCCGACGTATCGATAATTTCTTATGTTCCATGCCACATTATTGATGATATCTACATATTTTATGCATACTTTATGTCATATTTATGCATTTTACGGCACTAACCTATTAACGAGATGCCGAAGAGCCAGTTCCTGTTTTCTGCTGTTTTTGGTTTCAGAAATCCTAGTAAGGAAATATTCTCGGAATTGGACGAAATCAACGCCCAGGGGCCTATTTTGCCACGCAGCTTCCAGAAGACCGGAGGACTTACGAAGTGGGGCCACGAGGCGCCGCCACAACAGGGCGGCGCGGCCCAGGTGCTGGCCGCGCGGCCCTAGCGTGTGGGGCCCTCGTGTGGCCCCCTGACTTGCCCTTCCGCCTACATATAGTCTTCGTCGCGAAACCCCCGATGCACGAGAGCCACGATACGGAAAACCTTCCGCAGACGCCGCCGCCGCCAATCCCATCTCGGGGATTCAGGAGATCGCCTCCGGCACCCTCGCCGGAGAGGGAATCATCTCCCGGAGGACTCTTCACCGCCATGGTCGCCTACGGAGTGATGAGTGAGTAGTTCACCCCTGGACTATGGGTCCATAGCAGTAGCTAGATGGTCGTCTTTTCCTTATGTGCTTCATTGTCGGATCTTGTGAGCTGCCTAACATGATCAAGATCATCTATCTGTAATGCTATATGTTGTGTTTGTTGGGATCCGATGGATAGAGAATACTATGTTATGTTGATTATCAATCTATTATCTATGTGTTGTTTATGATCTTGCATGCTCTCCGTTATTAGTAGAGGCTCTGGCCAAGTTTTTACTCTTAACTCCAAGAGAGAGTATTTATGCTCGATAGTGGGTTCATGCCTCCATTAAATCTGGGACAGTGACAGAAAGTTCTAAGGTTGTGGATGTGCTGTTGCCACTAGGGATAAAACATTGATGCTATGTCCGAGGATGTAGTTATTGATTACATTACGCACCATACTTGTCGTTGCCTATTCGGCGGTACCTCGGAGGAGGGATCCTCACGAGGGGGAGAAGAAGTAGGGGCCATAGGGCGGAGTGCACACGGGACGGTGGTACGCGATTTACCCAGCTTCGGAACACCTGCACGATGACAGGGCCTACTGCTTCTTGTCTGGAATTATCTGGGCGCTTTCGCGTTGTTACAATGAGTTGTGGTTGTGCCTCTAGGGCTCCCCGGATCCGGCTTATAAAGGCGCACGGATCTAGGGTTTTCATGGAGAGTCCTAGCCGGATTACAGGTTTGCCTAACTACGATACTATGTCTTGTCGTGCACGCCAAGGATCCGCCTTCCTCTGTACGTCGTCCCGGATCCGGGTTCCTACTGGGCCTTCATGGATCCGGGTCCCACCTAAGGTCGGTCGGATCCGGCTCCCCTGCTCCTGGGCCGGACATCTTCCGTCAGGATCAACAAGCAATCGGGCCGCCCGATGGGCCATACGCCTCATCACCATCTGTGGGCCACCCGGGCTTGCCGGATCTAGGCACTGTCGATGGTACACCCATGAAGTATACCCACAACAGTAGCCCCCAGAGTTCTCCGAGTTTCACCTTCTGTTTCCGCCTTGCTAGCGCCTCATGACTTCCGGCAACGTTGGTAACACGGAGAAACTTGTAGAACTCCAACTTCACATTTTCTTCTTTCCCAACTTTTAGTCGGAAAATGCTCCCATTCTGCGGGACTTCATCCATCGACGATTTGAACACGTTTCCGGGTTTCCCCCTGCTTCGAATGAGAACTTCTTATCTTCGTGCTGTTTACCCGGAATCTTAAGAGACTCAAACGGTTCCGCCAACTCTGGCGCCATTTTCGCACGATTTGAGCGGTAATTTATCCTTAGCCATTTTTACCGCTTAGGGTTTGGACACATGTCACGCATCCAACGGTGTGACGCTTGCGTTCCGACCACAGGATGCGGAGCACGAATCTCCTCCCCGTGGCCTATAAATATCCACCGTCAACCCTAACCTTCCCATTCACCCCCTCTTTCACCTCTCAGCGAAGCGCCGCCCACGAGCTCTTCCTCTGCCGTGCCGGAGTCTGCCGGAAAACTCGCCGGAGTTTCGCCGGAGTGATTTCACCACCGTGCAGTTCATCGAGTTCTTAACTTCGGCGAGCCACCGCGCGAAATCCTCGCCGCCGGCGACTCCGACCACCGCGGAATCCATTACGGTGAGTTCTCGAGCTTCAGTCTTCCGCCGTAGTTAATAGAGATGACGCTTAGGAAGATGACATGGATCCGGCTAACATTACATTTTCCGCCACCGCTCTTCTTTTCTTCAGATGTCTTCTGCGACTCCGCATCCATCCTCCGAGCCAATCATGGAGACGCCTATCTCCTCCGCCCCACCTCCACTCATCCCAGTTCAGCTGGAGTCCACAAAGGGTTCTGGCAAGAATATCGAGGGCACCTCTGCTAACCCGGAAGACATCGCGGGCGCAGAACGAATGGAAAAGAAAGCGGAGGAGGCGGCCAAGAAATCCAAGGCTCGTCAACGAGACAACGAGTCTAAGGGAAAATGGTGGTCCTGCACCACCACCGACACGGAGCTCTCCAACCTCGAGGCGGAGGGCTTCATTAAACCCGGATCCTGGCGGACACTTCCGGGCGCCCCCACTCCAGCTCCCGAAGACGGAGAGATGGTGGTGACGAAGGCGCTAGTGGAGCGCGGATTCTCCTTCCCGCCATCTGATTTCTTTTCAGAAATCTTGAAGACCTATGGGCTCCAGCCCCACAATATTTCCCCGAATTCCGTGTTGGCTATCAGCAACCACGTGACGCTCTGCGAGGGCCATCTCCGGGTAGCTCCTGATCTTCCCCTGTTCCAGTACTACTTTTCCGTGAAAAAGGAGAAAATTCCCAAAGCTTCCGAGCTGGCTACCTGCGGATCAATCACTTTTATGCTCCGCCCCGACCGCGTCTACCCTCCAACCGATCGCCACGAATCCGCGCGATACTGGTCAGGGGGTTTCTTCTATCTGAAGGACGTCTCCGACCCGCCGAGCGAGAAGGTGCTGCCGCCTTTCAAGAACAGCCCTGCCAGCGAGAATCCGGCCTGGACGCAATGTCCTCATCTCTCCGAGTCGCCTCGGCTGACTCGAATGGTTAGGCGGATCTGCAAGCTGACAGAAGAGGGTCTGACGGGGAAGGACCTTACCATGTCCTGGTTTACCAAGCGGATCCAACCTCTGCAACACAGGGACCGCTTGATGTTCCAATACACAGGGCGCGACGATCCTATGCGTGCGTCCAAGGACAACCTCTCCGCCGACGCCATCGACAAGCGGATCCGACTGTTAATCAAGATCCAGCGTGATCTCCACGTTCACGTGTGCAACAAGGGCATCCACACCAACGGCTCCGGCACCGCGGTATGTTATCGCATCTTAACTTGTTATTTTATTTGTATCCTGCAACTTGACTAAATACTGGCTCTGCAAAAAAGCTCGAAGCCCTCGAGGAAGGCGATCTCGGAACTCTCCTCCGGGTTCCTCACACGGGCACTACTGACCCGGAGGCCGCATCGGAGGCGGAGGCCCCTGAAGCATCGCGCCCATCCAAGAGGAAAGGGGCTGCCCCCTCCAGTCCTTCAGCCAAACGTGCCCGCGACGTGCTCAGCACCGCGGCAACTCGCAAGGCGGAGGCGGAGAAAAAGCGCCTCAAACTCATCGACACGAGCAACCGAGCCCAGCCAGAAATCCACCAGTTTTTCAGACCTTCCGGGTAAGTGCCAAATTTCCGAAGGAAAATCATTCCGCCATCAGCATATACTTAATCATAACGCTCCTTTATTTTCGTGGCAGAAGTTCCGGAAGCCAACCCCCCAAAGCCCCTAAGGCCCCCAAGAAGAGGACAAAGCCGTCTCCGGCTTCCATACCAGTCACACCAGAAGTCGAAGTACCGCCCAAGGCTTCCTCTGCCACCAAGCCGGACCCAAGGACGTTATTAATATCGACGACCTTCCTGAAGATCCGATTGGCCACGGTGGTTCCGGGAAGGGCGCATCTTCATCTACGCCTCCGCCTGAGCAACCAACTGCCACCTCCGCCGAACCTACACCTGAGCAGTATGAGCAGAAAGTGCAGCTGATTCATGCTACCAGCACGCTCCAAGCTGACCCTCAACCTACTCCGTCTCTGCAAAAGCTTACCCTTTCCCAACGCCATGCGAAAGTTTCCGAAATGATGGAGAAGGTGTGGGGGCCTGCAGACACGGAAATGAAGGAGCTCTCCGACCTCGAGAGTGATCTCAAGATCTTCTTCTCTAAGCATAAGGAGGTGCGCCAGTGTAACACTAGCCCCCAAGCATTGGTTCGGACATTTTTCCGTGTAACATGTATTAGCCGATGCTTCTCTCAACAATTGTCTTAGACGGAAATTTAAAATTTTCTCGATCCAAAACTTTGAACTCCTCGCCAGCCCCCAGAATTTTGAATTTCCGGCTAAATCCTCTTTGCGTCTCAGAGCACGCGGAAGCTGCACGAAGACCTGCGCGTTCATGTGCTGGAGCAGATGACGGAAATAGAAGGGCTGCGCCAGAGTGCTGAGAATAGTCGACAAGCTGTGCTCCGCCTGGAGACCCGTTTGAAAGGTGAGAAATCCGCGCTGCTTAAATTTGTACTGCATGAACAATCATAACACATAACTTGTGGGATTTTCTGTCTTCAGAAGAAACTGACAAACGCCCCACCATCGACGCCTTATCTGCCAAGATCCAAGTATTGGAGGCGGAGAATGAAACTCTGAAGAGCTTCTTGAAAGAATCCTCTGAGAAGGAAACCAAAGAGAAGAAGGAGCTCTCGGAGAAACATTCCCGCGAAATGGCTGAGCTGGCTGAAAAACTCAAGAAGAGCCATCACAGGGTGACCACCCTGGCGGCCAAAAACAAGAGCCAGGAGGCGGAGGCCATTGACAAGATGATCTTCCGTAAGTACCCTTTTTGTTATTGTTTTAACTCCGGCTTCCTCAAAATTGTCTCTATTCGCGGAAGAAACTCATCCTTTTTACTTTGCAGCAAGCCTTGGCTTCGAATGGACCAAAGAGTCAACCCTCAAAAGGACTGAGGCATATGATGAAGCGCGGACCTCAATCGAGGACCTCATC
This sequence comes from Lolium rigidum, assembly GCF_022539505.1. Classification (NCBI taxonomy): domain Eukaryota; kingdom Viridiplantae; phylum Streptophyta; class Magnoliopsida; order Poales; family Poaceae; genus Lolium; species Lolium rigidum. The sequence goes on along the minus strand of NC_061513.1, from coordinate 183,165,530 downwards.
GAAGCATGTCGCGGAATTGCCAAGTCCCTTAACCTGAAGAAAGCCAAGACAACGGTTATTGACCGTATGACAAATCTCATGAAGAATGTGCCGGAGCTCATCAAGGATTGGTAGGAGTCTTTGTCTCGCGGAGTTGCTGCCCTCGTGTTAGCCACCTGCAAAGCGCACTTCCCCACCATGAAATATGCAGACGTCGCACGCGGAGCCCCCAAGGGTACCACCATGAGACATCTCCTCGCGGAAGCTATGGGATTTGACCGTCTGTTTGCTGGACGAGTTAACCACTCGTTCTGTTACAACAAGCATGATATTCCCGAAGGCTTTTCCGACCCGGAGGAAGAGGGAGAAGAGGCTACCGAGGAGGGCGACGAGGAAGGCTCCGGGTCAAGTGCCGACCATGACAAGGAAGGCTCCGACTCCGACGGCGACGGCTCAGGCGATAGCTCAGATGACGGCTCCGCCTACACGGCTTCTGATGAAGAGCAATCCTCCGAGAACCTGTGAAACAATGAACACTGATGCATCACTTTTGGCCCCGGAGTGGGTTTGTAATGAATAACTTAAATTCTTAAGTAGCTAGGGATGAAACGACTATGCATGGGGCGGAAACACTTATCCTGCTATCCTTTAATATTATGTGCATGTTTCGTTTTGTGTCGGAAAGCAAGTGCTGATTTCGTTGTTTTCCGACTTGCCCGCTTGACCTTCCGCGAGCCGGAAGACCTTAGCCGGAAACGCCGCCGCCGGCGACGAAACCCAATGGTAATCCGTCAATAACCGCGGAAACAAGCCCCCAAGCATAGGTGCCGGAAATCGCTACTAGGAATCCACGAGTTCGCAACAGTATAACAATTTAATCGTAAAACTTAAGCTTACGTCCTAAAGGACGATTTTTGAAAATCACAACTTTTTATACACGCCTAGGCGGAAATATCCAGCTCTGCGGTTTTAGTCGGAAAACACACATGATCTAAAAATGAACAAGTAAAGGAGGCAAAAGACTCGAAGAGTGAACCATAAGCTTTATTTCATTGATCATGTATAACTATTACAGAGTTTATAACTCGGAAAGAATACGCTAAGTGTGGAAAGGAAGTAGCTGTGCGATATTCCAGGGGCGATCTGTCTCGTCGTAGATGTCATCCGGATCCTCACGCTTGCGTTTCCGGTGCCAATTAGCAGGTCTGTCCCTCAGCTCTCGGAAATCAACAAGGTAGTACGATCCGTGATGAAGCACTTTGCTAACGATGAAGGGTCCTTCCCATGGGGACTGCAGCTTATGGTCTTTCACCTGCCGAAGGCGGAGGACCAGGTCTCCCGTCATGAAAGAGCGATTCCGAACTCGACGACTGTGATAACGTCGGAGCTTCTGCTGGTAGATGGCGGAGCGCTGGTCAGCTAGATTCCGAGCTTCCTCGATCAGGTCCACAGATAGCTGTCTGGCCTCGTCAGCTGTTTCTTCATTATAGGCGGAAACTCGCGGCGAATCGTGGATGATGTCGGAGGGAATCACGGCTTCGGATCCGTATACCAGGAAAAATGGGGTACACCCCGTTGACCTGTTAGGGGTAGTTCGCAAACTCCACAAGACAGCGTCCAGTTCGTCGCCCCAAGCTCCAGCCTGCTCGTCGCAGCCGGTTCTTCAAGGCGTGGCTTGATTCCCCGATAATATTAGACCGTTAGCCCTTTCAACTTGACCATTGGATTGTGGGTGAGCCACGGATGCAAGGTCCAATCGAATCCCCATTGTCTCACAATAATCCTTCAATTCTCCCCGAGCGAAGTTTGTGCCATTATCCGTGATTATGCCGTGTGGGATGCCGAATCTCATCACGAGGCTGCAGTACAAATTTTAGTGCCGTAGCACCGTCGGCTTTTCTCACCGGCTTTGCCTCGATCCATTTGCTGAATTTGTCAACAGCGACCAAGAGGTATTCAAAACCGCCGGAGATGATCTTTTAACTTACCAACCATATCGAGCCCCTGCACCGCGAATGGCCGTGTGATAGGTATGGTCTTCAGCTCTTGGGCTGGAGCGTTTGGTTGAGTAGCGTAGTACTGACAACCTCGGCAGGTCTTGACTATTTTGTCAGCATCTTCTTTAGCTGTGAGCCAGTAAAAGCCTAGCCGAAAAGCTTTTTCAATGAGTGACCTGGGAGCGGCATGATGCCCGCAATCCCCTGCATGGATCTCTCTAAGGATTTCAATGCCATCTTGATTAGAGACGCATTTGAGAAATACCCCTGTTGCGCTTCGTTTGTAGAGCTGTCCATCAACAATTGTGTAGGATCTTGCTCGTTCGATGATCTGTCGCGCGAGGACCTCGTCCTCTGGCAACTTCTGATCGATGAGGTAGTCCAGGAAAGGCTGTGTCCAAGCCGGAATGATAGCCATCACTTCTTTAGCCGGAGATACTGCCACGTCTGGGTTTTCCGGGTTAGCGCCCTTCACCGAGGGTATCCGTAGGTGCTCCAGGAAAATGCCAGGCGGAATTGGTTTCCTGCCGGATCCGAGCTTGGATAGCATGTCTGCCGCTGCATTGTCATCTCTCCGGACGTACTTGACTTCGTATCCTAGAAAGCATTTGGCGATCTCGTCAACTTCGTCTCGGTAAGCCGCCATGACGGAATTTCTGGCGTTCCAGTGTTCCGGCTACTTGTCAGTGCCACCAGTGTCGGAATCTCCGCAGCAGATAATGTGCTTGATCCCTATTCCCTTAGCGATGCGCAGTCCGTGTAGTAGAGCCTCGTACTCCGCCATGTTGTTTGTAGCTTCGAAGTGGATCTCGCAAAACGTATCGCAGTTCTTCTCCGGTAGGGGACTTCGTGGTGACTCCGGCTCCCGAGCCTTGATGCCGCTTGGATCCGTCGAAGTGCATAACCCATGTCTCCGGTTCCGGCTCCGCATTTGCATCCGGAGCTTCGTCCAATCTGCGACGAAATCTGCCAAGACCCGGGATTTGACCGCGGTCCCGGCTTTGTAGCCGATGTCGAAGGCGGATAACTCAATGCCCCATTTTGCTGTGCGTCCCGTTGCGTCGGCCGTTGTTGAGAATCGTTGACAGCGGAGCCTTGCTCACGACCGTTATCGGATGTTCTTGGAAGTAATGTCTCAGCCTTCCCGCTGCCCAGGAATACTCCGTAGGCTAACTTCCGAAAGTGAGGGTAGCGCTGTTTGGATTCCGTAAGGACCTCGCCGATATTGTAAACCGGCCTTTGGACTCCATATTCGTGACCTTCTTCCTCGTCGTTCCACCACGATGACGAGGCCGATGACCCCGTTGGTGGCTGTCGTGTAAAGGAGCATAGGCTCGACTCTCCCGGAGCCGCTAGGATAGGTGGGGAGGTAAGTATGTCCTTCAACCCTTGTAGAGCTGCATCCGCTGCCTCGTCCCGCACAAACTTGTCTCGTTTTCTTCAATAGCTTGTACAGGGGAAGTGCCTTCTCGCCAAGACGGCTAACAAACCTGCTAATTGCTGCGACACAACCAGTGAGCCGTTGCACATCTTTGAGACAAGTTGGCCTTTTTATGCACAAAATTGCCTTGATTTTTTCCAGGTTTACTTCAATGCCCCTGTTAGAGATAATGAAGCCAAGGAGTTTTCCGGCTGGTACGCCAAAGACGCACTTCAGCGGATTCAACATCATCTTGTACCGACAGAGATTCTCAAAGGTTTCTATGAGATCGCTGATCAAGTCGGATCCTTTCCGAGTCATGACCGCGATGTCGTCGACCTAGGCGTGTACGTTCCGGCCGATCTGGTCCTTCAAGCACCGCTGCATCGTACGTTGGTAGGTGGCACCTGCGTTTTTCAAGCCAAAGGGCATAGTAACATAACAGTAAGTGCCAAATGGGGTGATGAATGAGGTCGCCTTTTGGTCGACTCCTTCATCCGGATCTCGGTGATACCCGGAATACGCATCAAGAAAACACAGAAGTTCCGCCCTGCCGTCGAATCAATGACTTGGTCAATGCGCGGCGGGAAACCGATCTTTCGGGCAATGTTTGTTCAAGCCAGAGTAATCGATGCACATTCTTAGTATTTCAGTATTCTTTTTGGGTACAAGGACGGGATTTGCGACCCAATCAGTGTGGATTACTTCTATTACAAAACCTGCCTTTAGTAACTTTGCTAATTCCATTCCTATGGCGCGGCGCTTCTTATCTCCAAAGCGTCGCATAGCTTGCTTCACTGGTTTAGCCCCCGGGTTTATATTAAGGTAGTGTTCGGCGAGTTCCCTTGGTACTCCGGACATGTCAGAAGGTTGCGATGCGAAGATATCCATGTTAGCGCGGAGAAACTCGACGAGCGCGTCTTCCTATTTGGGGTCCATGTTGGCTCCGATCGAGACTTGCTTGGTAGCGTCATCTTCCTTGAAGTTGACTTTCTTGGTCTCTATCGTGGCCCTGAAGGAGTTTTTCTGCTCGGAGATCTGCTTCTTGGTGGTCTGCATCTCAGTCGGATCCACCGCGGCTCTGTAGCTTTTCAGCTCTTCTCCAGATATCACAGATTCTGCGAAGGCGGCTTCGCCCAACTCGCACTCATGAGCCTTTTTGTAATCTCCGGATATGTTGATCATACCATTAGGACCCGGAATCTTGAGCTTGTTGTAGATATAGCACGCTCTTGCGTGGAACTTGTGGTAGGTGGGCCTGCCGAAGATGACGTGGTAGGAGCTCTTGAAGGGAACAACTTCAAACGTGATCTTCTCTTCGCGGAAATTGTGAACATCGCCGAAGGCCACGGGAAGTGTGATGCTGCCGAGGGAGTTCGCCTTCTTACCCGGAACCACGCCGTGAAACTCAGTGTTGCTGTGTTTAAGCTGTTCCTTGGTGAGTTTCATCCGCTCCAGAGTCTCCAGGTACATGATGTTCAAGCTGGCTCCACCATCCATGAGGCACTTGGAGAAGTCATACCCGTCTATGCGGGGACTTACAACCAAGGCGTAGTATTCTTTTGGCACAATGGCAGGATGATCCTCTCTGTCGAATGTGCACGGAACTTCCGACCACCTGACATACTGCGGCACAGCCGGAACTGTGGCGTTAAGGATCCGGGTAGCTGACTTTGTAGCGCGGACTGTTGGGGTTCCGAGGAAAGTGTGGTAAGCCCCCACGCTCTTTTCTCGAATGGGTTGGATTTACCTGCGGACCCTGCCTTGGGATCCGGCGAGTTATCATCCTCATCCATTGCCTCGGACCTGTCTTCCTCTTTGTCCTTGTTCTTGCCCTTGCCTCCTTTGCCGCGTGGGCGGTGCTTCCGGGCTCGCTTGTATCCTGCCTCCGGGTCGTTCTTTAGGTTGTTGACCCACTTGCAGTTGCGGTTGGTGTGAGTGGACTTCCCTGTAACCGGATCCAGGTGGGCCAGGCAGGGCATGTCTCTATACTCCTCGTAGGTTTGCGGGGTGCGGGATCCGCCCGCTGTGACCTCAGTGCCATGCTGCTGACCCCTGCCGGCTCCGCCTCCACGGCCGCGTCCTCTTCCGCCTCCTGGACCTCCGTGTTGGAACGCCATGGCGACCATATCGGATCCGCCACTCTTTTGGTCATCAGGGTTTTTGCGTTTATGGTTGCTGCTGTTGCCGTTATCACGGTTCTTCTTTTGTTGATGTAGGGGGATTGCTGTAGCTGCGATATCACCGCCTGCGTCGTCATCGGCGACAGTATGGTCACTGGCAATGGAGATCATTTCATCCTAAGTCCGTTTATTTGCGTTAGCCAAACAAGTGAGCTTATGCCTCAGCAATCCTCCTCTCTGCAGTCCACCAATGAAGGCGTACATGGCAGTGGTGTGGTCGACGTTTTCGCACTCGTTCTTGCATGCCAACCATCGTGTGAGGAAGTTTCTTGAGGATTCTCCCTTCTTCTCGGATACAAGCTTGTAAGTCGCTTGCCGTGGAAGGTCTTTTGTAGGTGCCTCCGAAGTGTTTCTCGAAAGCGGTCTTCAGGTCAAACCAACAAAAGATGGAGTTCTTCTCAAGGTCGCCGAGCCGTATCCGGGCTGGACCTACAAGGTACAACTCGGAGCATGCGGCAGTGCGATATTAGGGGTTCCTTCGGCAAAGGTTACTGCATTATAGTAATCTTCAATCCAGGTATCCGGCCTTTCGGTGCCATCATAATGCTTCAGTGTTTCCGGTAGCTTGAGGTTCATCCTTGGCTTTGGTTCCTCTCGAATCATCCTGCCAAAGCACTTCGGACCGATGTAGTCGGCTCTGTATTCGTTGAGGCGTTCCCGCGCGTCGCGCGAGCCGTGGCGGGGAGACTGTGAGCAAGAGCGAGATCGTCGGCCGCCGCCTCCGCCTCCACCTCCGCCGCCACCGCTAGGTGGTGGTGAGGGAGACCTGCGAGGGAGCCGATCCGACCTCTTGCTTCCGCCTTCAGATTCTCCCCGGCCTTCCCGGTGCTGGCTCCGGCTCCTGCGGCTGCCTTCGCCGTGGCGCTGGCTGCCCCGGGTCGTTCCGGCCCGGCGAGGTTCCAGGTCGCGCTCGTCATCCCGACTCCTCCTAGGCTCGGGCTCACGATCGTTATTCCGGTTCCGGCGAGGTTCCGGCGTGCGCTCCCTCGTTTCGTTTCTTGAAGGCAGCATGTTGTCGCGGATAACAATTCCACCATGCCCCTGGGGCCTGGTGTTTCCGGCTGGACTACGGCGGCGAGAGGGACGCGGGTAACCATTAGGTGGAGGAGAGGGGTTGCGGTACTTGTCCCGTCCAGAGTACATTGCATCCTTTCCCTTTCTTGGATCTGACGGCGGTGTCTTTGATGGTACGGGGATCGGATTTGGGTGTTCCCTGGCTTTCCTTCTGCGTTCCGAAGATCCGGTTCGCGATTCGTCATCTCGATGGCGATTGTCGTGGGCGTCCTTCTGCGCAGTGGAGATGCAATTCTCTGGGTTGGACTCCAACTTACGCGAAGTGTCTACCTTGCTCTGCTGCTTCACTGCTGAAGCGACGAGCGTGCGAACGTAGTCGATGTCGATCTCCTCGTTCTTTTTCTTCAAGATTTCTGCAGCCTTCGTCATATTGTCCTTTGGGGTTGCGAACGGCTGCTGCTCTGTTGGAGTTGCGAAGGTGATCTCGCGGGGAGCTATCAACTCACGCCGGGTCCTTTCGACCTCATGATGAGCTTCAACGATCTTGTCCTCCCAATGCTTTCGGAGTTCCTTGACCTTTGCCGCCCTTCGTCCACCTCCCGCTCGCGCTGGATGAAGTCTTCCACAAAAACTGCGGCGTGCTTCCTTTCCTCCAAAGCATGGCGGCTGCGGTGTCCTTAAACTTCTTGGCTGTGGCCAGCAGCTCCACTCTCTTAGCTTCTAATGCTTCTACGTCTTCGGGAGTGATGGGTTTGTTAAGAATGTCCGAACGATAAACCGCATCCATGCCTGCTTGTGCAACCATCTCTTCAGGCGACAGGAGGTCCTCCGAGGAAGAATCCCTGCGGGGTCGCTCCCGTGACATTGGAGATCCCTGATGGGATGGCTGGGGGTCGGATTGGGTGCCAGCCTCTTCGATCCATGTTCTCCCAGCCGCTACAGCTTGCGAGCACCGCTTTGGCCGGGCGGAGTCAACTTCAGGCCGACCACCATATCCATATTCCTTCACCTTGCGATCGAACTCTTCAGTGTCCATGGATTGGGTATCTCCGGAAATTGGGCTTAGGTTGCCCAGAATCGACTCTTCAACCGGATCTCTGCTTTCTCCGACAGCCTCTTGCTAATCCGGAGCAGCGTTGTTTTCCGGGGCCGCGACCTGCTCGGGACCAGCTCCGACTTCTTGAGGGGCGGTTCCGACGGTATGGGCCAAGAAGTGCACGAAGTGACACCTTTGCTTTTCTAACACCTGGGAGACCCAGCGGATCCGCATTGGTCTTCCACCGTTATTTCCTGCTCAGGGGCGGATTGGGTGGGATTTGATTTTTTTAGATCTAAGGCGGAATCTTCGCCAGGGAGTTCCTGCGTCTCAGATCGGATCTTCGCGACTGCGTCCTGCTCAGCGGCGGTCGCGTCAGCGCTACTTACCAGTGGGTTTCCGTCGGAATCGACGGTTTCCCCGATGAAGATGTGTATGCCGCCAACTGGGACGATGGAGAGCTTGACGGGGTCGGTTTTAGCCGGAATCCAGCACTCATCCGGAGGGACGATTGGCAGATTTCCAGCGTAAAGGACACTTCCCACGGCGATGGTGTCGTCGTAGCTTCCCATGGCGGAACCCTCCCGGTTCCGGCCTCCAGACGCCGCAGGCCCCACGGTGGGCGCCAACTGTCGTTGCCTATTCGACGGTACCTCGGAGGAGGGATCCTCACGAGGGGGAGAAGAAGTAGGGGCCATAGGGCGGAGTGCACACGGTACGGTGGTACGCGATTTACCCAGCTTCGGAACACCCGCACGATGACAGGGCCTACCGCCGCTTGTCCGGAATTATCCGGGCGCTTCGCGTTGTTACAATGAGTTGTGGTTGTGCCTCTAGGGCTCCCCGGATCCGGCTTATAAAGGCGCACGGATCTAGGGTTTTCATGGAGAGTCCTAGCCGGATTACACGTTTGCCTAACTACGATACTATGTCTTGTCGTGCACGCCAAGGATCCGCCTTCCTCTGTATGTCGTCCCGGATCCGGGTTCCTACTGGGCCTTCATGGATCCGGGTCCCACCTAAGGTCGGTCGGATCCGGCTCCCCTGCTCCTGGGCCGTACATCTTCCGTCAGGATCAACAGCAACTGGGCCGCCCGATGGGCCATACGCCTCATCACCATCTGTGGGCCACCCGGGCTTGCCGGATCTAGGCACTGTCGATGGTACACCCATGAAGTATACCCACAACAATACTTAATGCAATTGTCTGTTGTTTGCAACTTAATACTGGAAGGGGTTCGGATGATAACCTGAAGGTGGACTTTTTAGGCATAGATGCATGCTGGATAGCGGTCTATGTACTTTGTCGTAATGCCCAATTAAATCTCACTATACTCATCATATCATGTATGTGCATGGTCATGCCCTCTCTATTTGTCAATTGCCCAACCGTAATTTGTTCACCCAACATGCTATTTATCTTATGGGAGAGACACCTCTAGTGAACTCGTGGACCCCGGTCCATTCTTTTACATCAAATACAATCTACCGCAATACTTGTTCTCATCGTTTTCTGCAAACAATCATCATCCACACTATACATCTAATCCTTTGTTACAGCAAGCCGGTGAGATTGACAACCTCACTGTTGGTGCAAAGTTCTGTGATTGTTTTGTGCAGGTTCCACGTTGGCGCCGGAATCCCTGGTATTGCGCCGCACTACATCCCGCCGCCATCAACCTTCGACGTGCTTCTTGGCTCCTCCTGGTTCGATAAACCTTGGTTTCTTTCTGAGGGAAAACTTGCTACTGTACGCATCACACCTTCCTCTTGGGGTTCCCAACGGACGTGTCAACTGCACGCATCAAGCATTTTTTTCTGGCGCCGTTGCCGGGGACATCAAGACACGCTGCAAGGGGAGTCTCCACAATCCAATCTCTTTACTTTGTTTTTGTCTTGCTTTATTTTATTTACTTTCTTGTTTGCTGCATTATATCAAAACACAAAAAAATTAGTTGCTAGTTTTACTTTATTTACTGTCATGTTCTCCATATCAAAAACACAAAAAAAAAAATTAGTTACTTGCATTTACTTTATTTAGTTTGCTTTATTTACTACCGCTAAAATGGGTACTGTTGAAAATACTAAGTTGTGTGACTTCACTAGCACAAATAATAATGATTTCTTATGCACACCTATTGCTCCACCTGCTACTACAGCAGAATTTTTTGAAATTAAACCTGCTTTACTGAATCTTGTTATGCGAGAGCAATTTTCTGGTGTTAGTTCAGATGATGCTGCTGCCCATCTCAATAATTTTGTTGAATTGTGTGAAATGCAAAAGTATAAAGATGTAGATGGTGACATTATAAAATTAAAATTGTTTCCTTTCTCATTAAGATGAAGAGCTAAAGATTGGTTGCTATCTCTGCCTAAGAATAGTATTGATTCATGGACTAAATGTAAGGATGCTTTTATTGGTAGATATTATCCCCCTGCTAAAATTATATCTTTGAGGAGTAGCATAATGAATTTTAAACAATTGGATAATGAGCATGTTGCACAAGCTTGGGAAAGAATGAAATCTTTGGTTAAAAATTGCCCAACCCATGGATCGACTACTTGGATGATCATCCAAACCTTTTATGCAGAACTGAACTTTTCTTCGCGGAACCTATTGGATTCAGCTGCTGGAGGTACCTTTATGTCCATCACTCTTGGTGAAGCAACAAAGCTTCTTGATAATATGATGATTAATTACTCTGAATGGCACACGGAAAGAGCTCCACAAGGTAAGAAGGTAAATTCGGTTGAAGAAACCTCCTCCTTGAGTGATAAGATTGATGCTATTATGTCTATGCTTGTGAATGGTAGATCTAATGTTGATCCAAATAATGTTACTTTAGCTTCATTGGTTGCCCAAGAAGAACATGTTGATGTGAACTTCATTAAAAATAATAATTTCAACAACAATGCTTATCGGAACAATTCTAGTAACAACTATAGGCCATATCCTTATAATAATGGTAACGGTTATGGTAATTCTTATGGGAATTCTTACAACAATAATAGGAGTGTACCCCCTGGTCTTGAAGCCATGCTTAAAGAATTTATTAGTACACAAACTGCTTTTAACAAATCTGTTGACGAAAAGCTCAATAAAATTGATATTCTCGCCTCTAAGGTTGATAGTCTTGCCTCTGATGTTGATCTTTTGAAATCGAAAGTTATGCCTAATGAAAATCATAATAATAAAAATTTTACTACAGCAAATGCCATCCAAGTTAGAATTAATGAGAATATAAGATTGATGGCCGAATTGCGTGCTAGGTGGGAGAAAGAAGAAAATGCTAAAGAAGATAATTTAGCTAAAGTTTGGACTATTACCACCACTAGCAATGCTAATGCTCCACATGTTGCTGCACCTCCTACTAATAATGGTAAAAGAATTGGTGTTAGCAATGTTTCCACTTCTAATGCAAAGCCTCGCAAAACTGCCGTAAACTGCTAAAACCGCTGAAACCGCCTCGTGATAAAACCGCTGAAATTTTTTCCAACATTGGGGATGATGATCCCGTTGCTTTAGATTATAATGGTTTGGATTTTGATGATTGCCACATCTCTGAAGTTATAAATTTCTTACAAAAACTTGCTAAGAGTCCTAATGCTAGTGCTATAAACTTGGCTTTCACAAAACATATTACAAATGCTCTCATAAAAGCTAGAGAAGAGAAACTAGAACGTGAAGTTTCTATTCCTAGGAAGCTAGAGGATGGTCGGGAGCCCATCATTAAGATGAAGGTCAATGACTTTGATTGTAATGCTTTATGTGATCTTGGTGCAAGTATTTCTGTTATGCTTAAGAAAATTTATGATATGCTTGACTTGCCACCATTGAAAAATTGTTATTTGGATGTTAATCTTGTTGATAATGCTATAAAGAAACCTTTGGGGAGGATTGATAATGTTCGTATTATGGTTAACAATAACCTTGTCCCCGTTGATTTTGTTGTCTTGGATATTGAATGCAATGCACCTTGTCCCATTATATTGGGAAGACCTTTTCTTCGAACTGTTGGAGCTATCATTGATATGAAGGAAGGTAATATTAAATATCAATTTCCTCTCAAGAAAGGTATGGAACACTTCCCTAGAAAGAGAATGAAGTTACCTTTTGATTCTATTATTAGAACAAATTATGATGTTGATACTTCGTCTCTTGATAACACTTGATATACACTTTCTCGCGCCTAGCTGAAAGGCGTTAAAGAAAAGCGCTTATGGGAGACAACCCATGTTTTTACTACAGTACTTTTATTTTATATTTGAGTCTTGGAAGTTGTTACTACTGTAGCAACCTCTCCTTATCTTAGTTTTGTGCATTGTTGTGCCAAGTAAAGTCGTTGATAGTAAGGTTCATACTAGATTTGGATTACTGCGCAGAAACAGATTTCTTTGCTGTAACGAATCTGGGCCTAATTCTCTGTAGTTAACTCAGAAAATTATGCCAATTTACGTGAGTGATCCTCAGATATTTACGCAACTTTCATTCAATTTGAGCATTTTCATCTGAGCAAGTCTGGTGGCTCAATAAAATTCGTCTTTACGAACTGTTCTGTTTTGACAGATTCTGCCTTTTATTTCGCATTGCCTGTTTTGATATGCTTGATGGATTTTTCGATTCCATTAACTTTCAGTAGCTTTGTGAAATGTCCAGAAGTGTTAAGAATGATTATGTCACCTCTGAACATGTAAATTTTGATTGTTCACTAACCCTCTAATGAGTTGTTTTGAGTTTGGTGTGGAGGAAGTTTTCAAGGATCAAGAGAGAGAGATGATACGATATGATCAAGGAGAGTGAAAGCTCTAAGCTTGGGGATGCCCCGGTGGTTCACCCCTGCATATTTTAAGAAGACTCAAGCGTCTAAGCTTGGGGATGCCCAAGGCATCCCCTTCTTCATCGACAACATTATCAGGTTCCTCTAGTGAAACTATATTTTTATTCCATCACATCTTATGTGCTTTGCTTGGAGCGTCGGTTTGTTTTTGTTTTTTGTTTTGTTTGAATAAAATGGATCCTAGCATTCATTGTGTGGGAGAGAGACACGCTCCACTGTTGCATATGGACAAATATGTCCTTAGGCTTTACTCATAATATTCATGGCGAAGGTTGAATCTTCTTCGTTAAATTGTTATATGGTTGGAATCGGGAAATGCTACATGTAGTAATTCTAAAATGTCTTGAATAATTTGATACTTGGAAATTGTTTTGCTCATGTTTAAGCTCTTTCATCATATACTTTGCACCCATTAATGAAGAAATACATAGAGCTTGCTAAAATTTGGTTTGCATAATTGGTCTCTCTAAAGTCTAGATAATTTCTAGTATTGGCTTGAACAACAAGGAAGACGGTGTAGAGTCTTATAATGTTTACAATATGTCTTTTATGTGAGTTTTGCTGCACCGGTTCATCCTTGTGTTTGTTTCAAATAACCTTGCTAGCCTAAACCTTGTATCGAGAGGGAATACTTCTCATGCATCCAAAATCCTTGAGCCAACCACTATGTCATTTGTGTCCACCATACCTACCTACTACATGGTATTTCTCCGCCATTCCAAAGTAAATTGCTTGAGTGCTACCTTTAAAATTTCTATCCTTTACCTTTGCAATATATAGCTCATGGGACAAATAGCCTAAAAACTATTGTGGTATTGAATATGTACTTATGCACTTTATCTCTTATTAAGTTGCTTGTTGTGCGATAACCATGTTCCCGGGGACGCCATCAACTACTCTTTGTTGAATATCATGTGAGTTGCTATGCATGTCCGTCTTGTCCGAAGTAAGGGAGATTTACCACTCATTTAATGGTTAGAGCATGCATAATGTTAGAGAAGAACATTGGGCCGCTAACTAAAGCCATGATCCATGGTGGAAGTTTCAGTTTTGGACATATATCCTCAATCTCATATGAGAACATTAATTGTTGCTACATGCTTATGCATTAAAGAGGAGTCCATTATCTATTGTCTATGTTGTCCCGGTATGGATGTCTAAGTTGAGAATAATCAAAAGCGAGAAATCCAATGTGAGCTTTCTCCTTAGATCTTTGTACAGGCGGCATAGAGGTACCCCTTTGTGACACTTGGTTAAAACATGTGTATTGCGATGATAATCCCGATAATCCGAGCTAATTAGGATAAGGTGCGGGCACTATTAGTATACTGATAAAGGGGTGGCCCGATCTTCTCAGTAAGCAACGGTGGTGATGATGATCACGGAGTGATGGCAGCGGAGAAACACGACGATGTAGTGGATGATAACTTGTATGACGCAACGAGATCTCTCGATTGGTCCCTGTCGCTGCATGCAACAGCTCTCAACCCCGCAAGATATTCGCAACTCCACACACTTGCGCACGTAGCCGCCGACCACGAAGCGGTAAGTTGCAACCGTCTAATTCCCAATGGAACAAGCAGATCACACAAGACTTAAACGGGATCTACACAATATCCAAGCAATATGGTGTAGGGAATTCAATAGTTTTGCAGAGCAAACAACTAAGAACTAGGGTTTATCTTAAACGTGGTCCGAAACAACTAGGGGCGTCCCGGGCACTTATATAGGTGTCCGGGACGAGTTCTGGTCGAAAAGATACAAAAATAACCGACCCGGAATAGATCTGGTCGAGACAGACTCGGACTCGGTCCGGTCTGGGATCCGGCCGACCGGGCCGTGGACCGGGCTGTCCGGTCTGTGGTCCGGTCGGACCGGGTTTTGGACCGGCCGGTCCGGTTGGTGGTCCGGTCAACCGGTCGGAAACCGGGAAACTGCGAGTTTCCGGTCTCGCCCCGGTACGATAAATCTCCTCCGGTTGGTGGCCGGTTTACGACCGGTCGACCGGACCAGGGACCGGGCTGGCCGGTCCGGGGCCGGTCGGACCGGGTCTCGGACCGGCCTGGACTTCTTCTTCTCCTCTCGCGCATTCCTCCCGCTCTCTCCCTCGCGCGTCCATGAGATATCTTCATGTCCAGCTCCATGTCCAGCTTCACGGCCTTCTTGACGTCCGTCTTCACGTCCAGCTGCTCCTCTCCTCGTGCGATGCATGTCTCCTCTTGATACCTGATGATACATAAGTAATAGGACTTAGGCAAGTATAAAGTTCTCATCAATCAAAGTACCGTTTAGAAACAAGTTCACCTGTTGTTTAAGTAGCTTCGCACGAGCTCTTGTAATTGGTCCAATCCGAACTTCATTGGACTTGAGCTTCACAGACAGGTTCATCTTCATTTGTTAATGACGGAGGTAGTAGTGAGGTAGGGATGTCCTCATCATCTCCCCCTTCAAAAGGCGTCGACCCCGACGCTCCAAGGTCTTCTCCGTCATATGGTGTCAAATCAGCAACATTGAAAGAATTACCGACACCAAACTCATCAACTCGGAAGATCTATCGAGTATGCATTATCATTGATCTTGGCAAGCACTTTGTAAGGACCAGCACCACGAGGCTTCAACTTAGACTTCCTCAGCTTCGGGAACCTATCCTTGCGAAAATGTACCTGCACCATATCACCGAGGCTGGAACAACATCTCTTTGCGCTTCTTGTTTATCCTTGCAGCATTGCTCTTGCCTTTCTTCTCGATCAACTCTTTAGTCTTCACATGGATCTTACGCACAAAATCTGCCCTCTTGGATGCCTCCATATTAACTCTCTCATGTATGGGTAAAGGCAACAAGTCAAGTGGAGTAATGGGTTTGAAACCATACACCACCTCAAAAGGACACAGACTCCGTGGTAGAATGTACCGCCACTGTTGTAAGCAAACTCCACATGCGGCAAACACTCTTCCCACTCCTTCAGGTTCTTCTTGATCATGGATCTCAACAGCTTGTGACAAGGTTCGATTCACCACCTCGCTTTGACCATCAGTTTGGGGATGACAAGTAGTACTGAACAGTAGCTTTGTCCCCAGCTTTCTCCAAAGTGTCTTCCAGAAGTAGCTCATGAACTTCACATCACGATCAGAAACAATAGTCTTCGGGACTCCATGTAGTCGAACAATCTCCCCGAAAAACAGGTTAGCAATATGCGACGCATCGTCGCTTTTGTGGCGAGCAATAAAGTGTGACATCTTAGAAAATCTGTCCACTACCACAAATATAGAATCATGGCCCCTTTTAGTACGCGGCAAACCCAACACAAAATCCATACTAATATCTTCCCAAGGTGTAGTAGGTGCCGGTAACGGAGTATACAAACCGTGAGGCTTCAGCTTGGACTTGGACTTGTTGCAAGTAATGCACCTCTTCACATACCTGTCCACGTCCCGCCTCATCTTTGGCCAATAAAAATGATCAGCGAGCATGAGTAGCGTCTTCTCACGCCCAAAGTGACCCATCAAACCTCCAAGCATGTGATTCCTGCAATAAGAGCAAACGCACGATGACGATTCTGGAACACATAGTTTGTTAGCTCTAAACAAGAACCCATCATGTATGTGATATTTTTCCCATGCTTTACCAAGAGCACATAAGCGATATGGTTCAAGCAAAATCATGATCAAGTAGCATACAAATCACATAGTATCTCTAAACCAGGAATTTTAACATCAAGTTGAGTTAATAGCATATTCTTCCTAGATAGAGCATCAGCAACAATATTATCTTTTCCCTTCTTATGTTTAATAATGTATGGAAAAGACTCAATGAACTCAACCCACTTAGCTAGACGCTTATGCAAAGTAGATTGGGCTTTCGGTATTTTAAAGCTTCATGATCAGAATGTATGATAAATTCTTTTGGCCACAAATAATGTTGCCAAACCTCAAGAACTCTAATTAAAGCATACAATTCTTTATCATATATAGGATAGTTCAACTTAGCACCGTAAAGTTTCTCGAAAAATATGCAATTGGGCGACCCTCTTGCATCAACACACCACCAATTCCAATACCACTAGCATCACATTCAATCTCAAATTGCTTATTGAAATCAGGAAGTGCAAGCAACGGTGCGAAGTTAACAATCGTTTCAGTTCATCAAAAGCATGATCTTGGGCAACGCCCACTCAAAGACA